>NC_047530.1:19547687-19850718 GCF_012275295.1 Melopsittacus undulatus
AAATCCTACTAAGTACCAGCTGACATCAGTTCAGTGAGGCAGTTTGGCCTTTGAGAGAATGACTGCCTTTGACTCTAAGGCACCAGCTGTCTCAGTGTTTGTTAAGTGTGTGATTTTTAATGGGGGGAGGACAGGATCCTGATATGTAATGGTGGAGAAAACTATTAAAAAATAAAACCTTGCAATACTTTCTCCCAGCAGATTTTACTTTATCAGAGAGGTCAGTAATGCTGTTTCCTAGAGAGGGAGGAAAGCAATTTGGATCACCAATTAAGGCAGTTGGACTAGATGATTGTTATAGGTCCCTTCCAACTGAAATACTCTATTCTGTCACCTCACATGCCAGTGGTGGGGTTGAGAATAGGAGCCGGGGCTTTGAGTCTAGTCCAGGGCTTTCATGCGCTTGTCACTGTCAGAGTTGAGTTTTGATCCCTTGTTGTTTCTTGGGGATTATGCGGGGGATTACGATGGGTATTGAGCTGTAATGTTAGGCTTGTTAGAGAAATTAATACAGTTCAGAGTCTCCACTGTAACTTATTTAAATTGGTATGAGTCACCTTGCATTTATTCAGTTCTAAACATGCATTTGAATTTTTCTTGGATGGTAGATGTGTGTGTTTCTGCACTGATGGGGAAGGAGCCTGCCGCCAGACCTCAGTCCTGTGCCAGCAGCTGGCTCCCTAGATGGTGACTGCTCCAGGTGCAGTTCAGGCCTTTAGCTAGTTTTGCCCTAACTGCTCAGTCCTGGTTTTCTTGTATTATGATGAAGTCAACAAAGTCCTGAATAATCCTGGGGCCAAAAAGACCATGGATATGAATGTACTCCAGCATTTCAATTAATTCAGAGCTGCCCCCTCAAAATTTATTCTATGTTCCCCATCCCAACCCAGACTAAAACTCAGTGTGTAAGAGATCAAATAAGTGGGATGGGTATTTTAATTCTTTTTAGCACTGGAATCAGTGTTAAGGTGACTGTAAGATCTTAAAAGACAAAACAGTTAAATATAATGATCATCTTAAAGACGAACTAGCTAATCAAGTGCTGTAGTGGAAGAATTCAGAGGGGGCTAATACACCTCACATGACAGTTCTCTGACATGCATGTTATCCCTTATGGTACCAGCTATGTCTGGATTGGGAAATGCTGCCAAGAGAAGTGGGGGAGAACTGGGAGGTGCTGGGGGAGTTGGCAGAAGGTTCTTGTGGCACTTGGGAGTGTGGGAAGGCTGAGTGGGAGAGGAGATCCTGAGTAGGATGGAGTGGCAAAATCTGGAGGGGCAGGATTAGAGCTGTGCAGTGGGAAGTCTGAGTGGGAGAGGAGATCCTGAGTGGGATGGAGTGGCAAAGTCTGGAGGGGCACAATTAGAGCTGTGTAGTGGGAAGCAAATCCTAAAGGTGGCATGGAGGGGGCAGTTGAAGGAACAGATGAAACTTCCTGTAAACCAGAGTGAGACAGACTCAGCCTACCTGGGGGAGCTGTCAGTCCTGGTTATTAGCTCACTACTGCATGCTCAAATTGCACACCAAGTACAGCCAACTCCTGTGCTGGGGAAGGGATGTGGTGGCACAGCAAAGACTAAATTAAAGACTTCATTGAGAAGGAGGAGGTGATCTCTGCGAACTAAGAGATTGTTCCTCAATACAGTGAAGGGCTAAGGGTGATTTATGGAGACTCATGCTCAGGGTCAGGAGCCCTTGTTTACAGTGTATTAGCCTGAACTTGACCCAAAAACATTTCAGAAAAAAGTGACTTCCTAGTGTAAGTAGACCTGACAACTACAGAAGTTAAATGGATGAACTGGGAATGATGGTATTTATGTGTACTATCAAACTTTATAAACACCCCCGAATACCTTTGTTTTCAATTACAAACTGTGTTGTAGTAGCCTTTCAAAAGAAAGTCTGTTAAACCTTTCCAAATGAACTTGAATTACTGTTTTTCCTGTTCTTGTGAAACAAAACTGAGTGCCTTGGAGTTCACGTGTATGCATGTCCATTGTAGGGCTTAAAAAGAGCATGAATTGCACTTCAGGGAGCTTAAGAGTGGATCTACTTGTATGTAGGCAGAGAAAAGCGGAAAGTAGCCTGAAAAATTATCACAGGGAATATAGGAGAGCAAATCAAAGGTACTAAGGCATAAAGAGGATAGCTTGGCTTGCAAATAGATGGGGAGAGTGTTTATGGTGAGGTGTAAAAGCATGTGGGGGGGAACAGCATGGGACTATTCAAGAAAAGGCCTGGAGTTACAGAAGGAATTTGGTTTTTGTGAAGGGGAAAAGGGGTGGGTGCTCAGGCAGTCTGGGGCTGCTCACTCTTGAGGACAGGGGTGTTCTCCCCAGAATGAGACATCTGCAGGAGAGTGAAAGAATTGTGTTTCAGCACTCCTATCGTGATAAGCATTCCTTGCTGTGCAGATAGAGTGAAAGCAGACCTGAAAAAAATACCAAAACAACAATTGCAGTTGCAATATCTTAGAAATGTTACTGTTACTTGAAAGATAGTGAAGAGCAGCAAACAATACTTCATTTAGACTTCTGTTTCCTCTAACACATTTGTACTATGTCATCATAGCATAGTTCCTTTGCATCTCCCTACTATCCTACGTGGTCTGTTAGAGTGTCAAAGCACTTGATCTTTGAGAGTGGAGGTGTAAGCATACCACGTTCCACAAGGCACAGCCAGAAAGAGAAAGACCAGCTGGATGTTCTGACTTAAGTTTTTAAGTGATCTATTCATATTTTTGGAGGACCTCTCTGTTCTATTGTTCTCCTAACTCTGGCAGTGGTGTGGGCTGCAACCCTGAAAATAATTTGTAAATAGCCAATAGCCTAGCTCTTAGCTTTCAGTGTTTACTGAAAGTTAAGAAGAGGGAATTCATGAAGGCCTGGAATGCACTTCAAAATGCCACAAAAGCTGTTAAACTTCTTTTTCAGTTTCAGAGGAAAAGTTTACATGTATTTGTAAATGCTTATTGGCAAGTTTTGAGTTCAAAGAGTATTTCCCTTTGTGTATGATACTTCTAGCCAACAGGTCTGTGGAGAAATCTTGATTTGAATAGATCAGAATATCAGAATTCTACAAATTTCTGCTTTTATTAGGAGACTTACCTATTTAACAGGTTAATGGAGAAAAGTTCAGCATACTTTTTATTCAAAGTGCCAGACAGGAAATGTACTGCCCAATATATTAAAAATACATTGTTATAAATGTAACTATACTATTGTATTTTAACTTACTAGTGCTAAAGTATCACAAGTATCTCGGCTGCTAGTGAGGATGTAAGTTTGCTCCTGAAGGCAGTGCCACCTTGAGCCCTGGTAGCTCCTTACTCCTTCGCCACCTTGTTTCAGCTCTCATAGCTCTTGTGTGCCACCCTCTCCATTGTCAAAAGCACATATTTAGGTAGCTTCACAATGAACTGAATCAAACAATGGGCCTTTTTTTATTCCCTGTGGGGGTTATTTTTTGGCTGGACCAGTTCCCTGCTGTGCTTTCCAGCTCTATGTCAGATTTAGTGCTAGCACAATAGAAGGGGTGACTGGAGGGGAGAAGTAAGTGGCTGGGAGAGGGCTCATTTGCTTAAACCAGCTGTGCCAGCACATCCTGAGCTTAACTTCATTTCTGTCTCCCCCAAGCATCCTCCTGGAAGCTGAACTCTTACATTCATCTCCTATTTCCTGATAAGGAAAAAAGGCAGCCCAGCCTCTTACATGCAAATGAGACACAACTGTGCTATCTGCCCTCTTTACAAGAACTGGAAACCCTCCTGTGTTCAGTTCATCCTTCAAATATGCTCTGGAGCTTTCTTAACCTTTCTTGAAACAGACTGGTATTCCACGCTACTGGGTTCGTGTGGTTGGCTTGGCCTAAGGCCAGGAACAAGCTGGGCCCCTTGTCCTGCCAAACACCAGGACTGGCTCCCACCTTCCTCTGGTCTTCGTGCCCTCCAGCTGTGGGCCCAGATGCAGCTGTGCTGCTCACACGCTTGGTGGCTGGACCCCTGCTCTCCTACTGCTCCGTGCCCCTCGCTACTCACAACATTCTCTTCTCTGGTCTTGCGATAAGAGGGGCAGTCATCTACTTTCTGAACTAATATTGAAAACTCAGGACAATTCTTTAAGGAGATGCTGATGATACCTGTTACATCCACATATGCCTGCTTCTGACTCCTAAGTGATTTCTAATCTGAAAGGGTTAAAAATCAAATACTCTGATTTCCCTAATTCTCAGCTGGTTTGATGCTTGTCACAGACTTAAAGACGTACAGGACAAAGCATCTCTAATTTCACTTCATAAAAATCTGTTGAAGGCTAGAAATTAGGAACATATTTGTAAAAGCTGACTTTTCTATAGTTCTCAGTTTTCTATGTTTTATTTCAACTTCAAAAAACTCCTAAAATACTGCTGTGCAGTGTAGTCTCAAGACATGTTTTTAGGTTGAGATTTCGAAGGGGGGAGATGCCAAGGACATGTTTTATAAATTGTCTTCTGCCACTTCTACAGTCACTTCTAAAATTCTGGAATTAATTGTGATTCTGTTTTATTTTTTTCATGCAGAAAGACAAATTTTAATGTGGTACAGTGCCACAGAGCTCATGACTCAGGAGTCAGTTCATCATGACTATAAATATTCAGCCCTGAGACAAACAGCCCATGTTCCTTGTCGTGTACTTGAATGACCAGTGACAATTTTACAAGAGAAATGCTACCAGATTTTTCTTTAGGTCATTATTGCCCTCAAATGTCTTGTAGTTTTGGGGTTTTGTTCTGGTTTGGGTTTTAAGTCAACAAGGAAAACAGTGACGTGTCTCATGCTTTTAGAGAAACTATTTTCAGTAATTTGTGCGCAGCTGTCGTGGTTTAAACCAAGTCCCCCAACTCCCGGAGAGTTAGGAAGGAAAATCCAAAGAATGTAGCCCCCACGGATTGAGATACGAACGGTTTAATTGCTAAGGCATAACACAAAACCCCTACTGCCATTTACTACGCTATATATATAAGTAGTTGAAAATACGTCTTTAAAGTTTTGTATTAATATATTCCAGGGAACAGAATTATGAAATGAGAAATAGGCAGACAGTCCAAGGCCAGATTTTGACAAACTGATTTGCGTAGCTACCGTGGCACACCTCACCCCAAGAACCTAGAATTTCAGAAGTGGTCAGTATCTTTTCTCTTGCAAGAAAACAGGAAAGTTTTAATCCTTTTCTGGGCCTTCCGTCATAATAAAATCATAGTAAATCTTCCTGCAGCTACAACCACAAGAACAATGCAGCATCTAACATTTCCTATGGGAGAAAAAAAATTAGGTGTTTCAGAGCTGTTCAAGATCTTCCCTCTCTGATGAAATCCTAGTGTTGCTGTTGTTTTCACTCAAACTCAGCTGTGATTTGCATCAATTGAGATTTTGGGGTGTAGTTTTTTTTTGGTTGCAAATCAGAGATGATCTCAGTACATCTGTGGTTTTGTAGACATCTCAAGACTCCTGATAGGGAATGAGAAGACAGCTCTTGGAGGCTATGTGCATTGTGGGACGTCCACTGGAAATCAGGACTGCCTGTAAGCCCTTGGTTTCGCAACGTGTCTGTCAGGGAAAGTGCCACCAGTGTCAGCAATTGCCACTGTCTCTTGCAGCAGCAGCGTTGCCAACATGAAAGATGTAAAAATCAGTCTTTTCCCATATCTTCTCCCCCATCTCCCTTGATGACAAAGCTGCTATTTAAAAAATTCATCCTTCTGGCTCTTCCATTTGCCTTCTGTTATTTTGAAATGGGAAGATGTGTTTTCTGTTTTAAAGCAGTGACTAGGACTAAGAATTTGCCTATTTCAATAGTTCTCACATGTTCAATTGACCCTACGCAACTCAATCTATCCTCCCCTTTTTTTAGGTAACCATCTCACTATATTGGGGATGGTCACCAGAGGGACTTCTGCTTCTAACTCCCCAGAAAATGGATGGGAGAAATAATATAATGTCCTCTCCATGGCAAAAGCCCCAAGACCACAAAAGTTTGTGGAAATGCAGATACACTGGCTAAAAAAAAGAAAGTTTGCTGAATACCATAGATTACTTTTGGTTTTGGCAATACATACACCAGATACTTCTGGTATCAGTTACACTCTTTCCTTTTACACAAGTCATTATGAGAGCATTTATTCAGGATGCTAAAGACAGTGCCTGTTTCCTCCCTGCCTATGGGGTTCCTATTGGTACCTGCTGGTAGAGCCCTGGCTGCCAAACTACTTAGGTCTGGGTTTCTAGCCATTCATTATTTAACTACTTACACAAAGTGGAAACAATCTAAGAGATTAAATTCAGAATATCCCTCTTTCAGGACAGATACAGTAGTTTTATAGAGGAAATACAGGATAGGATCCCTTAGAACAGATGAAGAAATTGTCCTACTATGTTGCACAGCCCAGGAGAGAGCTTGGATCTCTGGACTGCTCTATCAAGTAGATTAAATATAATTTGTGTACACTTATATATGCTGCCAAACATGACACTGGCACAGTCTGCATGCCTTAAGTGTAAGAAAGAGCCCCACCTAGTCTGCTTTCAGACAGGGTTGTGTTTCACTTAGAATTTAAAGGCTGTTGCTAAACATGGTCAGTTTTGCCAGAAAAGACAGAGATCCTGATGATAAGTAACCTAGAAACTGAAAAATAGGTTGCTTAATACACACACAAAAATCTTATAGTAATTATTACGGGTCCTTCAACTTTAGTTTGCTGGACAAAGAGTTAAACAGTTCAAAGGCAGTTTCCTTTGGAGAATGTTTATTGGATCAAGTTCAGTGTGGCTTAGACCCCAAATAGAAATACTAGCTTCAAACAGAGCAGTACTATGAAAGTAGGAATAGTCTGTGGCCTTCCAGACCTCACAGGCTATGTTGGTTTGTTACCCAGTGTCAAAACAAAGATGTCCCTTAAAACACATACACATTAACTCAGTGTATTTCACACACCCTAATCTTTTATTTTGGATGTGCTTTTCTCCCCAGTCATTGGGGTTGTGCCAAAGTTACTGAGATCCTGGATGAACTACAAACTGCCCAGTAAAAAGCCTGTATGGTATGACTGGACCATCGGAGCTATATAGATCATTAGAGGAACAGGCTTTAAGTGCTACTGCTCCTATTTACTAAGCTTGAAGTATTTAATTCTTCAGATTTTTGAACTGTGCTTATCTTTGCCTCTTGACACCTTTTACATTGCAGAAAGCAGGGTAAGGAAGAACCCAGCAGGTGCTTCTCTTAAATGGAACCTGGGAGATCTTGTTAGCTGTGGGGTGGTTTTTTATTTTTTTTTTTAGCTGTCTGAATCTTAAGACTTCTAATAAATGTGCTAAGAATTAAAAAGCATTATTAATACATGATGAGATCAATCACATAATGTAACAGTCAAACTGATGCAGAAGCTATTAGTACAGGAACTTGATATCATGCCAAATCTGGGGTTATCTTTGATCTATCTCCAGATCCTCCTTTTATTTGTAAACATCCAGCTAATCATAGACTTCCTCTGACTTTTATGAGTGAAAGAAACTGCATCCGTTATAATATCTCTGAAGAGCTTTAACTTTGCAGATGTTCATTTGTGTGGTGAGGAGGTATGAGCTCCATCTGGTGGATAACTGGAAACGCGTATTTCCATTTAAAAAGCTCAAAACGTTTCCACATTTGAGCAGAGTTTACTGTGTGAAGAGTGAAGCAGATCCTCTTGCAGCTGTGCATTCCTTAAACAGCTTCTGTTTTCAGGGTAGCGAGAGGATTTTAGAGTCTGGGAGGAGGGCACAACATTTTAACTCTAGCTTACTGTGGGCTAAAAGCTGTTACCAGTGCCAGCAGTTCTTGGGTGTTCACAGTTCTGCATGTACACCATACCACCACAGTTGGCACTGGTTTACAGTATTTTTGCAGTCTCATCGGAAAAATGTAATTTAATATTCATAGGCAACCTATCTTCCCACATTCAGAGGTGGTCCCACACAGCGTAGTTGGTGTATTTGAGGGTGGTGGTGTCAAGAAGCTCAGTCACACTGTGTGAGCTACATATGATCTGCAAATGACAGAGATCTTTGACTGTAAAATGCAGGCCAGCATCTTGATAAACAGCAGTGTTAAACACTGATGTTGCCTGGGGAAAAGTAATGTTCACATGCATACTGTAGTTAGAATACCATTTTTTTATCCTTTGTTAGTTTACAAAAAAAAAAAAAGGCATTTCCTGACCTTTGAGCTAGTCAGGTAAAAAGCTACTTCAAGATAACAGCATCAGGCCAATGAATTCCCCTCAGAGATTTGAGGAAAGTAGTAGGTAGACATACGTACTTGCTGCCAGAACCAGCAGTACTTTGAACCTAGCAGTTTGCCCAAGACCTGCATGTTCACATCACCCTCCTGTCATGAAACAAAAGTAATTTGTCCCAGGTTGCTTTTTTGCCTACCATGAAGCAGATGTACCATGATACAGAGAGCAAATAAAATACACAGTCAGTTGTGGACCTGGCATATGCTGTGAGGGCCTGGCCACATGTCACACAGGGTATATTACAATGCACACCACTCCCAAGGCTTTCCTCTCGAAAGTGTGCCAGCAAATTTAGCCCTGAGCTGGCCTTGAGGATGCTCTAGCAGGTAAGTAATGCAGACAGCTGATAAACCTGCCTTATGTGCAGCTTCGAAGCTTTTCCTCCTCTGCAGTGTAGAATAGCTACTTGGTCCAGGCTGCCATAGTACGCATAGACACAGCAAGTGTAAATTACCCAGAAGCAGGACAGTTGTGTATTTGTACAACATGATTTACATATCCAGAAAAAGCAGTTGGTGCACCAACAAAAAAACCCAGGGACTGTCTTTAAAGGTTACATCCACATATTTCCAGTTTCTTGACTGTTCATTTCAGATACAGAGCTGCGCATTTTTGTTATAAATTAGTTTGGTCACAAGAGACTTATGGGAATTGTAGATATTTATATTATTTATCTGCATTTAACAAAAAACCCACAAAAAAACACAACCCAAACCCCAGAAGCAAATATGAAGCAGTAATAAGTATTCCAGAGTAAGGGGGGTTCTAAGCTATGAGAAATCCAGGCTGAGGAGAAGTAATAGTCATGCAATTTTTTCAGCATCTACTAAGCTAAGTCATAAACTACTGCTGGAAAGTAAAGACAAGTTTTTCTTCAGCAAATCTTTAGCTGTTTTGCAAATGGAAGGCAAAGGAGAAAAGAACAAACAAAAGCTTCTGAAACAAGGTCAAAACATGGTTGAAGGTTAAATTATGTTTCCTTAGGGTAGGGGTTGAAGGAAATTAACTGTATGGCTTTTAAACAGAGCTCCTGATTGTGGTAGGTGCTCTGAATAGAACTGAAGTATGGGTATTTGGAGCAAAACCACACCATAGTGAGGTGGGAGGGACCACATCATGCTAGCAAATACAGTACTGGAGTGTGGGCTTCTGACTTTTAATATTTTTCTTGCATTTCTTTTCTGCATGGCAGTAGTGAAATAGGGACTTCTAAGCTTCTGAACAACTGAGAGAACCAGGTTTGGAGAAGACATGAGGAAGAACTGGTCGTCAAAAGATTTCATAAAAACTCAGAACTGCGTGTGCCAGATCTGAATTGGCACCACCTTTCCTTTTTTGACATACTGCAGCAGTCGCAAAAGGCACCAAAACAGTCAAATTAGAACTTGCAGTAAAAGTTGTGTTGGACTCCTCTCTGTATGATAAAACTTACCTCCTTGTGACTATTATTTACACCTGTTAAAAACAGATTTGAAGACTCCTTTCATGGAGCAGACAGCCAAAAGAGGCAGATGCCAGGTGTTAAGGGCTGCACTGAAATGAGTTTGCAGAATTTGCTATTCATGTGCCGGAGTGCTCCTTTTCTGAAATAAGGCTTCTTAGAGTTTCTGTCAAAAAACTGCTTAGATTTTTTTAGTTCAAACATTAGAATTATATACTTGTGCACAATGCTAAACTTATCATGTGTTAAAAAAAAAGAAAGAAATGAAAAAAAAGTGTGAGGTGAAAAAGAAAAGTCTTGAAAGCAGAGGAAGGACAGGACGGTGAGAAAGATCCAGCTGACCCGATTCCCCTGCTGCCATGATCATCATTTGCAAGCTGAAGCGGACCCTCCATGAAGCACAGTGCTTATATGTGGATAGTAAAGAAATGGTGCTCTGGTCTTATTACACGAATGGTGAAAAATTTTAAAAAACAAGGAGATGAGTAAATGTGAAATAATCTTCACAGGGCACAGGATGCACCTTGTTCTGGATCTAAGCCTTGCAAAACCTGTCTTGAAGAGGAGAAGCAGGCATTCATGTTTAGATTTAAGCATTTTTTATGCATTTTAATGCATTTTTTAGAATGTTTACAGCTAAATTAGTTGGGGGGAAGAAAAGCCCTACCCAAAAAACCAAGGCAGTAAATGTTTCAATTTAGGGCCAGCATGGATTAAAAAAAAAAAATATTCTTTTGTTTCCCCCAGACAGCAATGGGTCAGACCGAGACATGTAAGCAGCCTAAACATGCTGATCTATATTCTGCTATAGTTACGCATCTTACTAATTCTACTCATGACTATAAAAGGATGTTTCATTGTTCAGTATAACTGTTATCTCAAGAAGAGTCTGTCTATAATTTTATATATAATTGGCATTAATTTTCATTACTGTTGTTATGAAGTGTGTAAAATACTGTCTGTATTGCAGCTTGTATAGGGCATGTGTCTGTGCTTGCTTTACTCTTTTTGAGTTTATAAAGTTGCTATACAAATGCAAGAAAAGATGTTCAGATATTTTTGAATGTGGTTGCTTAATCTAATTACACAGCCCCAAACATTTCAGTATATAGATGTTGAAAGTATTGGCTCTATTAACACATAACACCTTGAACATTAATGTAGGCATTTTAAAAGCCTTCAGTACAATACTGGAATGCTGATGCTTCTTCCCAGTGGCTGTGCTGGAGCAAAGGGGAAGATGGTCACTATCTGGACAAGGCCAGATCCCACTGGGGATTCTGCAGGGTGAAGGATAATGTAGCTGGCAACTCTAATAGAAAATGGGGTGTCCTTGCCATAGAGAACAGGAAGGACCTTTACAGTAAGACCACCATGAAGCAGAGGAGAAAAGAGCATTATGTTTATAGCATCACCTAAAGACAGGCCTTCAACAGTACACTTAGCGTGGGACATCTAGAACAGGCTGTGACTGTTCTGTAACTTAGCAATTATTTGTAGTCTATGTAGAGTAACGCTGAAGACATTCCAGATTAGTTTTCATCATCTTTAAAGCTTATTCTGTGCTTTGATACAGTATCTCTAATAAAATGTTCTTACAAATCTGCTTATTATTTTCATTTAATTCCATCTGATACCTGAAATAATAACAGTCCTGACAACAGGGTGAAGTTCCAGTTACCACCTGTTTCATCTGCTCCTGCATTTTTCCCATTCACCTGCTAAGAATGACAAGAAGGAAAACAGATGAGTAAAACCCAAATAATCATAGGAATGAGAAAAGAAGAGAAATCTTTACTGCTGCTACAGTTCACTTATTATAAACATTCTTTACACTAAGCATCTAAGTGAATCTGAGCAATTAATCAAATTATATTGATCTCTGAGTATGAAGTATTGGTCTTTGCTTATGTTTACAGTACACTGTTTCCCTTAAGACTTACAGTAACTGTAGTTTACAGTTACTGGCAATAATTACAGTATGTTGTTTAATCCCATTCACACCAGTTCTAGACAAAATGATCTCTTTTCATTTATTCACCCCCTGGACCATGCAGAGTATCCTTTTAATATCTTCAGACAAGACTAAGCAGAGTTCGACTTCAAGTATACTAGAAGGTAAGATCAGAATTCAGAATAATCCTGGCAAGGTGCAGATGTGATCCGAAAACATGTTACCTAGTAGGAACTAGGAACAAGTGCAAGATGGAATCATTAGCCGTGAAAGTAAAGGAACAATTGCTTAATTTCACAGAAGCATGCAGTGGGTTGGGTTGGAAGGGACCTTAAAGATCATCCAGTTCCAACCCCCCTGCTATGGGCAAGGACACCTTCCACTAGATCAGGTTGCTCCAAGTCCTGTCCAACCTGGCCTCAAACACTTAGAGGGTTGGGGCAGCCACAGCTTCTCTGGGCAACCTGTTCCAATGTCTCACCCCCCTCACAGTAAAGAAATTCCCAAGATCTCATCTAAATCTACACTTTCAATTTCCATTGAAAAGAATAAATGTGTTATTTTGGATCAAATCCTGCAAATTAGTCTGGAGCATCATGCTGTTGCAAATAAGGGTAAAACCTAAATGTCTAAATTGGAGTATAATCTGCTCCTTCAGAACTTCTAAGACATGAGCTAGTAACATCTCCAGTTTTGATCATGCACTTGAAGATACAAGTTGCATGCAGAGAATCCAGAAGAAAGCAATGAGAAAGGCTAGAAGCTGTGAGAACTTTGCCTTTGAGGGCAGATTGAATGATTTTAGGTCATCTTTACAGAAAAGATGATAAAAGGAAAACATGTTTTTTTCATATATATAAAAGAATAAAATCACTTTTCCTCATACCCACAATTGAAAGAGGGAAAAAAATTACCTTAAATTGCAAGAAATGAGATTTTAGTTAGACACAAAATGAGACTAAATGACTTACTAAGGTCCTTTTCTGATCTGATTCTATTATTACTTGCAAACTATCTGCTTTAAAGTCCCAGAATCCCAAGGGTTGCAAGGGACCTTGAAAGATCATCTAGTCCAACCACCCTGCAAGAGCAGGGAAACCTAGAGTACAAATTTTATTACTGTCAGTAGAGCTGGCACTGACTGCAAGAAGAGGAGGCCACAGTTCTAGGAAAGTAAAGGACTGCCTAAAATGCACAGCACACCAGTTCATCTGGTTAGCACTAGTGATACTAACCCCAGCTTTTAATCATGCCTCCGCAACTGTCAGAAGTCTATGTAAATAAATGTGTTTTAAAACCACTTAATTATAAAATAATTATTCCTTGAAACATCAAGCATTAGCTTAATCAGTGTTGGCAACTTCCATGATTTTATTGAGTCTAATCAATCTGAAGCAACTTAGTTTTTGTTGTGAGATGGTGTAAATCAGCTGTTTTATTTTTTCTTTAAAAAAATAGCTCTGCAGATTACATGGAATATCATAAAAGTGTGATCAGACCATATGCTAAAGATTAAAAAGCCAGAAGGTAAATAAAGCCATATGTGTTTTTTAAGCTCGTAATTTTAAACTAGGTTTATAATTTTAGGAGATCTGACTCATGATTTTTGAACTTCTGGTTTGGCAATACCAAATTACCCTGCCCTATATTCTGCTGTTCTGACTATGTCCATATTAGCGATCATGCAGTTGTGTAATCTGCCAAGAACATACTGATTATCAGAACTTTGTTATTCACAAAGAAACACTTATTTAAGAAAAATTATGTATTGTGGCTGCTTTCAAATTAACAAGGAGTATCTCTGTGCAAAAAGTGGAAGTATATAAAAAAGTAACATAAAAAGTTACATGGTTCCCTCCCACATACACGATGATTTTTAATACAGCAGCACCTTGTCAGAAGAATATTGTCATTTTATATACTGATAGTTCTTGTCTGAGTTTCAGTTACTAGACATATATTCACAAATATAAATGAGATGAAGAATTTCAGTGATTAAAAGATATTATGGCAAAGTATTCTTCATTCTTAGCACAGCTGTTAGACTTTTCTGAACTGACTGCTGTATTATAAAATAATTCATTTATCCTCACCAATACAATCTGATTTATGCAATATTCTGGATAGATTTGCTAGGAAAATGGATATGAGGCAAATGGATACAAGGGAAATGGATAACAGAATTTAAGGTCTAAAGGCTTATGATTTTCAAACCTGAACAAATCATTGCATTTTAACTTTTATCATTTTAATGATTCAAGTGGCTGATGTCTGACTGAACTGTAACTTGTATTCACTCCTATTTTTAGACTACACTGCCTTATGAAATACCAAGATAAAGAAAAGGGCTGAATTCTTAGCTCTGTGCCAGATATTGAGCTCTTGCTTCATTGAAGAATCTAAATACCACCTTCATTTCTGGCTGGGTGGTGTAATGGAGAAGATCCTACAGCACATTACATAATGCTGCCAAACAGGACTCACGGGTGTATTATTGATCCTAAACATAAATAAATGCATCAGAAAGAGGCCTCCTACTTCCAGAGGTGCCAACTTGTTCTGAAAGTTACTAGGAAAATATGGCTTACACATTCAGGATGGGAGAGTAACAGCAAATGTTTTGTTAAAGGGATAATCAGACTTATGCTGAAGTCCTCACCATAAGCTCACTCTTTAATTTCTGAACCAGTCTGTTTAGCTCACCTATAACATGACTGCATGTGAAGCAACATAAAAGAAAATCATGAGGCTCTTCCCATATAAGAGTATGACAGCATAGATGAGTCGGTCCACAAATTGTTCAAAAAGTCTTAGAGAACTGCTGACAAAAAGCAGGCTTGTAATAGCTCTGCTGAGAAAAGGGAAATGTTTAATGATGTTTTGGAGGTTGCTCCCTCTAGTTAAACAGGACTTTCTCTAAGGACATTGTTAAGAAATGAGAGGTGATGGCAAGAACATCACATGAACTTCTGATTAGGAACAACAGCTTAAAGAGCAGCTCAGACCTGTACATATCGTTGTATAAGAAGAAAACAGCACCTATGTGCTCAAATGGAAAAGAAGCATTTCTGCAATAAGCTAAATTAAATATTTGGTAGCCTGAGTCTACAGACCTTTTGATTTTTCCTGAGACTGACAACAAGAGTGTCATTTACACCATAAGAATTAAAATTCCTCCAAGATCTTTCCCCCAAATTTACTATAGCAAAACAATTCAAATGATGAAATAAATAGGACTGAGGGAGTACTATCAGGATAAGCAGTAACCCAGTCAATGCAAAGAGCTTTTTAACAGGTTATCAGCACATCTGGGATATCAACACATCTGGGTATCAGTACAACCATATATCAGGGCCATACTAGTTACTGGGCCAAGGAAACCCCAAACAAGTTTTGTCTGAAGTTGCATGTATTTTGTGCCTGAGCTGGTAAAACATGTATTAAGTTTTAGGCCAAAATTAATGAAATGTCACTTCTAAATCTGGTAAAAACCTGATTGATTACAGCTACACTTAAAAGGGGTATCAGATGAATTTTGCTGCAAAGCCTGGTTATTGTGCTAATCGATATTGTATTATTTCTTATCTCCATCTTTGTTTCTCTACATACCTTTTTGAGGTAGGAATCCTCTTTTTACTTGGAAGTAACATGATCTGAGTTTGTACTGCAGCTATCAAAACAGGGTTCTTGTGTATTACTAGTGCTCCTAAGGGACAATCCTCACAGGGACACAAATAACAATACCAACTTTTCAGCTGAAATGGAATTTATCAACCACCTCTCTGTATTGCTCTGGCATTTCTCCTCTCTCCATACGATACAATCAACTGAATGAAGTAGCAGTGAATTACAGGAAAAGATAGCTTGGTGATGAATCAGTCACTGGTCTAACTACAGGAGAAACCGACACCCTCCGCATCAAAGAAATATGCATACGGTATATAAAGAGCAGCTCCTGTTGGAGGCAGGGAGAGCTGACTGTTTCCATTTTCCACTAACTTACTCGGATTTCCCCGAGGTCAGAACCTGTGTGAAAGAAGACCAGGATCTGTGGGAGAGTAATAGTTACTTAAGCATGTACAGTATTTACTGTCAGAAAGTGAAGCTCTTCCATCTCAGAACTACATACACACATACCACACAAAAGAGGTGGAATCTTCGTGTCTTGCAAAAAGGTTTCGAAAACCGTACTAATCGCAACAAAGATGTTTTTGAACGGGAGTTGGAGTATCGATAATAACTGCGTGAAAAAAAAACAGGCTGGGAAAAGCTGTAGCGTGTTTTCTGTAAGGGCTGCTAGAGCGTAACGCTGAAGGCTGGGGACAAAATTAGTGATGTTTTAAGCGTGCAGCGTATTTAATCCTTCTCTCACGGAACACGTGAAGTCTGTGGGTGGCAGACTTTTAGCCTCACTTTTAAAGTAGCTATCGTAAAGGAGCTACTCACTAAGCCTCGGAGGAAAAAAAGAACTCGGTGTGGTATTTTGCTCTCCTTACTGGAATATTTTGAAGCGTTTGTCTCAAAGTAAGGAAGAGTAATTTGGAGGAAGCACAGCAGCGCATTTTCATGTGTAATAGATTTCCATCAAAGCACTTTCCCAGCTCCGAGTTAACAGCTTCATAGCTTTTGCTAAATGTAGGCGTGACGACATTCCGCATTAGCACAACAGAAAAAAATTTGGAGACGTTTCAAGAATGGTCACCACGCAGAAGCACACAGCAACAGGGCTTCCCAAACCTCCTCTTTCCATGTTTGCCTCCCGGTACCGGGACAGGCTACCTGCCACACCGGCGCTACCCACAAGCCGTGACTGACCACCGACTGCGGCCGCTCAGGGCGAGGGGGGAGCCCGCCCGAGCGGGTATGTGCGCGGAGGGCTGTCAGCCAGCCAACTGCTGCCGAAATAAGGCTAAAAACCGCCTCAGCCTTCGCTTGCTGCGGAACCTTCCCTCTGCCATGGCGGGAGGGCGACAAGCCACCGGCGCTGCGGAGGGGGTCTCCTCAGGCTGGCGGCGCCTCAGCCCTGGTCCCACCGGGATCGCGGCGACAGGGCGGACACAGCTCGGCTGCCGTTTGGCACTTACAAGCCGCGGGTGTGGGGGGGACTAGACGGAGAGAGGGGGGTGGGGGGAGAGAGCTGAATTTCTGCCTCCTCGCAACCAAATAAGGGTAAATTCCCCATCAGCTGGCGGCCGGCTGCGGGATGACCGCAGCCCTGGAGCACACACCGGGAGGCGCGGCCACGCTTCCCCCTCACGCCACTGCCCTCAGGAGGACGGACAGGCGAGTCGCATAGCGACCACCCAGCGTACCCCTCCCGAACGCGGCGGCTCGATCCCCATTGGATGGCGGTGATGTCAATCACCGGCCCTGCTTCGAATGTCTGCGGGAACTTTCTCGCAAAATTTGGGGCGGGGGCGGGGCCAGTGCCAAGCGCGTGTGGTGATTGGTGGAGGGCTATGGCGCAGGCTGCAAGACGAGACGGATCGAGAAGGACCAGGAAGAAGGGGTTCGTCTGGCAGCCATACAGCGGGGAGGGCTGGGCTGGCGGGTGGGACCCACGGCTCTGATTGGCCAGTAGGGAGGAGGTGGGTACTCTCCGGTAATTCTCAGTGGCGATTGGTCGGTGGCGGCGGGCGGGTGTCCAGATTGGCCATCAGGGTTCTGGCAGGTTCCAGAAGACGGCCCAGCCGGCTATAAAGTGTGCGGCAGCGGCAGCGGGCTGGCACATCGCGCCGCGGAAAGCAGCGAGAGCGGGTGGCGGGAGCGGCCAGCGTGGGTGAGCGGCTGATCAGAGCAACCTGACATCATGTCTGGCAAAGGGCCGGCAATCGGCATCGACCTGGGCACCACGTACTCCTGCGTGGGTGTCTTCCAGCATGGCAAAGTGGAGATCATCGCTAACGACCAAGGGAACCGAACCACACCCAGCTATGTGGCCTTCACTGATACAGAGCGCCTCATTGGTGATGCAGCCAAGAACCAGGTGGCTATGAACCCTACCAACACCATCTTTGATGCTAAACGTCTCATCGGCCGCAAGTATGATGACCCCACGGTGCAGTCGGATATGAAGCACTGGCCCTTCCGTGTGGTGAATGACAGTGGCAAGCCCAAGGTGCAAGTGGAGTACAAAGGTGAGATGAAGACTTTCTTCCCAGAGGAGATCAGCTCTATGGTCCTAACCAAGATGAAGGAGATTGCTGAGGCCTATCTGGGGCGCAAAGTGCAGAATGCCGTCATTACAGTGCCTGCTTACTTCAATGACTCCCAGCGCCAGGCTACCAAAGATGCTGGCACCATCACTGGTCTTAATGTGATGCGTATTATCAATGAGCCCACAGCAGCTGCTATAGCCTATGGTCTGGACAAGAAAGGTACTCGAGCTGGTGAGAAGAATGTGCTCATCTTTGACTTGGGAGGGGGTACTTTTGATGTGTCCATCCTTACTATTGAGGATGGAATCTTTGAAGTGAAGTCCACAGCTGGTGACACCCATCTGGGTGGGGAGGACTTTGACAACCGTATGGTGAACCATTTTGTGGAAGAATTCAAGCGTAAGCACAAGCGTGACATTGCTGGCAACAAGCGCGCGGTGAGGCGGCTGCGTACGGCTTGTGAGAGGGCAAAGCGCACCCTCAGCTCTTCCACACAAGCTAGCATTGAGATTGACTCCCTTTTCGAGGGTATTGACTTCTACACCTCTATTACCCGTGCCCGCTTTGAGGAGCTCAATGCAGATCTTTTCCGTGGCACCCTGGAGCCAGTGGAGAAGGCTCTGCGTGATGCCAAGCTAGACAAGGGCCAGATCCAAGAGATTGTGCTGGTGGGTGGCTCTACTCGTATCCCCAAGATCCAGAAGCTGTTACAGGACTTCTTCAATGGCAAAGAGCTCAACAAGAGCATCAACCCTGATGAGGCTGTTGCTTACGGTGCTGCAGTGCAAGCAGCTATTCTCATGGGAGACAAGTCTGAGAATGTGCAGGATCTGCTGCTGTTGGATGTCACCCCCCTGTCCCTGGGCATTGAGACAGCTGGTGGAGTGATGACTGCTCTCATCAAGCGCAACACCACTATTCCCACCAAACAAACTCAGACCTTCACCACCTATTCAGACAACCAGAGCAGTGTCCTGGTCCAGGTATATGAGGGTGAAAGGGCTATGACAAAGGACAACAACTTGCTGGGCAAGTTTGACCTAACGGGCATCCCCCCAGCACCCCGTGGAGTCCCCCAGATCGAGGTCACTTTTGATATTGATGCCAATGGTATTCTGAATGTCAGTGCTGTGGACAAGAGCACGGGTAAGGAGAACAAGATCACCATCACCAATGACAAGGGTCGCCTTAGCAAGGATGACATTGACCGTATGGTGCAAGAAGCAGAGAAATACAAAGCAGAGGATGAAGCTAACAGAGATAGGGTGTCTGCCAAGAACTCCCTCGAGTCCTACACTTACAACATGAAGCAGACAGTGGAGGATGAGAAACTGAAGGGAAAGATAAGTGACCAGGACAAGCAGAAAGTGCTCGACAAGTGCCGGGAAGTGGTCTCGTGGCTCGATCGCAACCAGATGGCTGAGAAGGAAGAGTATGAGCATAAACAGAAAGAGCTGGAGAAACTCTGCAACCCGATCGTCACAAAATTGTACCAGGGGGCTGGAGGTGCCGGGGCGGGTGGCTCTGGTGGCCCAACCATTGAAGAAGTAGATTAAAGAGGACTGAAACATAGACTGGTTAATGGACAGTCACTCCATTCTTTGCTTTGTTTTGTTTTATTTTTTTCTAACCTTTAAGGAAAACGTCCTTGCCGAGAACAGAGTTCATTCTGTTGGGTGTGTATAAAGGCAAATCTGTCAGCTTGGTTTTGATAAAAGGGAAGGCACATCCTGCTTTATAAGGTTAGTAATAGACAAGTTTTGTTAATTCAGATACAGCTGTTTGTACTCTGGATGTTTGTCTCTGTTTAAGTGTCTCTTCTAAAGTAACCACTTGACTGTTGCAGCTGACAAGTTTCAAGTTATGCATGAGAATCTTTATAGAAGATTAAAAATATATGCCAAATTCAGCTTCTGGAAATTTTGGTAATAAATAAAACTTATTTAAAGCATAAACTTATCTTCCTGCTCTCTGTGAAGGGATGGTAGGGGGTAGCTGTGGGAGGGGTGTGTGAGGAAGACCTTCCTGGTGGTGTCTGCAGCCTCTGTGCTCCTGCACCCAGGAAGGTGCTGGGAGCAGAATGTGGGTAAGGTGGCTGCTGCAGTGGGATGGGGGGTGGCAGCTCGTTGGAACAGAGGACACCCTGGGGAGGGAAAAGTTACCCCAAGCAGGGGATGTTGTTTTAGGGCACGACCTGCTCTTCATCCACAGCTTGTGGTCTGGGTGGCAGGACACAACCCAGTTGCTCCAGCCCTGGAAACGCACGGGGAAATGCTGTGTTCCTCTTGCATGAAAGCAAACAGTGGGGAAATAAGTACAACAAAAACAGTCGTGCTAGGCAGGCGCTGGGCTCCATAAAACAGAAATGGATTTGTGGCCAGCTATTGTGTTGTTACAGAGTTATTTTTGGGTTGCTAGTGTGCAAGCTGAGCATATACTTCTCTGAAATGTTGGTTGTTTTTTTTTGTTTGTGGGGTTGGTTTTTCCACCCCTGCCACTCCATTACAGTGTTGCCAAGGACACCCTGAGAGCTGGGAGTGCTGAGCAGGGAGCTGAGACGCTGAACTTGACTGAGCAGGCAAAATTTGTAGTAGTTAAACTTGTCTGGCTTTACTACAAACCGTCTCTAGAGCTCTCCATTTGTTTAAGAAAGCAAAAAACATGCAGTGTTTAGACTCTGAGGAGCTGCAAATTAATGAGCTCTAATAGAGGAGTCTGATGACATGCACATTTTTTGACTGGCTTGTCCTTTAAGGGAAAAAACCGCAGAGCAGTGGGCAGCTGAAGGCTGTGTTTTGGTTTGTTTGCTTGGTTGTAAGTGGGAGTGTTGGGGTGCTGGGAAGCACAGCAGCGCTGCCCTGCTGGCTCCCTGTGCTGCAAGGAAGGTTGAGGACTTCAGTTCTTTCAGCTTGTAGCTGATGTGTGTATGTATATATATGTATATATATTAAAGTTCTATAAAAATATTTTGTGATAAGAGGCTGACAAAAATAAACTTGATTGGTGTTTAATAATCATCAGAGATGTAGGACTCTGATTTACTATGTGGATTTTTCTTTGCCTGTTTGTCAGGGTACTGACTGTGGAGTTTTCTTTACTGGCTACTGAAAGGGGTTCCAGTAGCTGCCATGGGGGAGTGTGAGGCTTGTTGAAAGCTTGTATGATCAGCTATTGTTACAAATGATTCAAACCCACTTCAAGTTTATTGAATGGTTCATAGTGAAATGGCTGTGCCATCGCTTAGAGATGTGAGAATTCACAGCAACTTCAGCACCTGCTGAGTGCTGCAGTGAAATCTTGACAGGCTGTAATGTCACTTGGTGCTTTTGGTGTTGATGTGCATGGCATCTTGCTGGCAATCACCCTCCTGATTTCCAGGCTGAGGTATGCAGGACCCCTGCAAATGAGGGATAGAATGAGTTTTAAATTTTACTTCTTTTTTTAGCAGCCAATAGATATATATGCTTATGAATAGAGTAGATGATCTGTAAGTGAAAAGCTGTTGCTGCAAACTGTCATGCTTTGCTAGATACACTCTTCCTGACTGAAATCCCACTACTATGGGGCAATAGTAAGGATTAGGTAGCATTCATGTTTGTTGAAAATGTAGGTGAACTTTTTTTTTCCTACTAACTGACTGGCAATTGCTCTTGCCACATAGTTTCCTTTACTTTTCAGCCCTTGCTGTGCATTCCTCAGCGTTGCTGCCCAGTTATTAAATGCAATTTTTTGTTGTTTTTCCCAAACGTCTATTTAAGTGTGTTGCAGAGCTGCTGTAGCTAAATGCACACAGCAGATGGTTTGTCGCAAGCCTGTGCTGTCATCTGTCCTTTCTCTCAGTTTGGCCACTGCTGCTCTGTGCCTGTTGGTGGTGGGGCAGGCAGGGAGCAACATAGACCACAGAAGTGTAGTACCTGTCCAGATGGTTAAAATATCCCTGGGGCTGAGGGCATGAGCAGGTTAACACTGGAGAAATTGTGTGCATATGTGTATATGTGTATGTATATATTTATTTTATTTATTTTCCCCTTGGAAAGGGATGTTTTTTAGTGTGGACACACCTGGACTGTGTGTGGGATATGTGAAAGATGAGAAACTTCTGCTGGCTTGTATGACTGGAAAAGGATTTAAGTCCTGAGGCACAAAGTAGCTTTTCAAATATGTGAACAAGCCCCCAAAATGCAAGTGGCAGGAAACTTGAAGGGCTCAGAGTTAGATTCCTCTCATTCATTCACTTAGTTTATAAAACCAAGAATAACTCTGAATTGATTTTCAATATATTTTACTTACCATAGCGTGAGCTCTGATCCTATTAGTTGAAACTTCCCATAGACTTGGTGGGACTACATTTGCCCCCCCCCACACTTTTCTTAAAGAAATAAAGTAAATGTCAGAGGGGAAAATGCTGTTCCTCGCTTGCAAATAGGTGTATTTGGTGAGTACATGTAGTTCTGGGGAGCAGTTGCACATTTCAAATGAATTTGGCAAAGCCAGGAAAATAATCTTGTCTAAAATCTGCAGTTTCATTGCTTCCGTGCTCCATGTCTCTCATCCTTTGTACTGTCCTGACTCACTAGGAAAGCCAGCGTCTTCTGTCAAAACCACGGGCCTGGGTTTCTGAACTTGCTTATTCTTAAACAGGGCTGTGCAAAGGACCAAGCCCATAGGAAGGATATAAAGTGATTATAACTTTGTAACTCCTTATATTTGCTGATCGAGTTTGTATGGATGGTATTATACAAGAACACCTGTAGCATTAATACTGGATAATTTAATCACCCAAATTAAAACCTTAGGCGCCTTAGCGCCTTACTTATGGTGCATCCAGGTGTGGAGCAATGCAGAGCAATCACTCCTGTGTGTGATGCAGGTCACCCTGCAATTCCCTACCCTCACTTTGCAGGGGAGCAGGAAGAGACAGAAAAAGACAAAGCCCAAAAGCATTACTGCAGCAACGTGCCATGTGAGAGGCCTTGGAGGGAGCTGAGGACTACAGAGGTGTCTGGGGGCAACCCACCCAGGAGCTGGAACGCTGAGACGTGTTTGGGCAGGCTGAGTCCAGCCAGCCAGCTGGGTGAGTCAGCCCCATGCCCTGCCGCCTCCAGAGCATCTGTTTGAAGTTTGCACACAGGACTTAGCAGACAGGCTACAGCCCTGCTCATCCCTTGTGATACTATCTTAAGGGCAGGAATGAATATATCCTGGCAGCCTTCCTTTTATCTCTCGGGAGACATGGCATAGCACCCTGAAGGCTGGGCAGCCTTTCTCTTGGGAGCTGCCTGTCATTTATTTGAGAGGTTCTCCTTGAAGGGTTGGGGCACAGCCAGGGGTGACAACTTTGAAGATGTGACATCTTAGTACTGCACCAGAAATTTTGTCTTCTCCATTGTGAGCCACTCCAAGAGATACATACGAGGAACAGCGAAAAGAAAGGAAATGTTCAGGCAATTCACATTTCCAGTTTCTGCACTTCGGCTAAACACAAGGCATCATGTTAAAAAGCATGTCCTTACACTCACAGTTAGGACATGATATATTTTAAAGTTCTTTTTTCTTAGTCTTGTCAGTGCATTGCATTTCAAGCTCTACTTACTTAAAAGGTGTTCCAGGTCTCCTATTTTGCCTTCTTCCTGCCCTAAATTTCCCTTACTGTGTCCCTTTAGAAAGCACACAGTGGTCTAATCTCTGCTGACATCCCAGCCACTGTACCTTGGCACATGGGAATTCTGTGATATTAAACCAGCAAAACATGTGGATGCTCTTACAGCAGCAAAATTATGCTCTGCAGTTGTTCGTCACAAGAAAGTTACAACCCCTCCCTACCCTGCAGCAAAACAAGTTATGCTAGTAAAGCTGCTTTAGCACACCTATGTGGGTCAGGTATCACATCTCTCCTCCACTCTCATCCATGTATTTATGCAGGCAGAAGCCTATAGCATAGACCTGCCTTCAGAGTAGATTTTGCTTGCAGCAGCATGGTGATTATATAGTTGGGCAGGCCAGCATTTCCAGATGCAACAACATATTTCATTTCTACATATGAAACAGCAGTATTAAAAAACCCTGATCCACCCTTGCATGACCCATTTGCTTTTACTCTCTCCTGCATCAGTAGGGTGTAGACACAGACAAGCTGGTTCTTCTTGTCTTCCCAATAACAGCATGAGCCAGGAATTTCAGAGAGGGGGTGAATTTTCCTTTAAGAGCCAACATGTTTCTTGTAGTTTTTCTTTTAAGGAAAATCAATAGCAGTATAGGAAATTTTTGTTCCTTTTCTATTGCTGAAGACACTCTCTCCCATCATTCAGGACTTGGTTTAGTGTGTGTTGGCCAGTGCAAAGTTGATAGATCGCAGTTATATCCTGGACCAAGCAGCATAAGGTCATTCTTGCTTATGCTTAAGTAACAGTTAGCAGCACCTGTACCCTGTCTGTTGGAGCAGTTCAAAATTTTGCTGCTCCAAATGATTGCAGGTCAGCAGTTAAAAATCTATTTTTAATAAGATTGAAGAACAAAAAGACTTCTAGCAGTGCCAATGCTATCTGTTTCAGGCAGTACTCTAGACTAAAAAATGGATTTAGGGTCTTGGTTGTCTTGCTATTCACTGGCAATCATAATGAAATATTTTAAGTCAATCCCTGTACGAGCTGTTGCATGGCTGAACTGACACTCTAGCAACCACATCATAGCTGAACACAGCATTATTTTTTCCAGGCTGTATCTAAAAATGTAAGCTTATTTCTATCAAAACCACATTTATCTCTCATTTGGCAGAATCCTTTTCCTGCTGCAGATCTCATTCACAACATGTTTGCAAATGTATCAACACAGTCTGGTTAAAGAGAACTGATGCTAGTAAGTCCCTAGTCCTATCCCCAGCACTGCAGGTGGAGGCTAACTAAACTAAAAATTCTAATAAGCCAGTAAGTCCTGTAACAAATTAAAATGAAAAGTGAAGAAGTTCCCTGCAAAAACTACCTTCAGAGCTTATAGAGTTGAATAGAGAAGATCTTGCCTATAGTACTTCTATATTAAATTTTCACTTGTTTTCCTAATTCTGTAGCATGTAGATGGTTATTATATCCTACAGCAGAACTAGAAAATAGCCTATGACATTTTTGTTAAGCTCTGTAGATTTCTGAGTACCTCAGAATACAGAATCAAAATAAAAGTTTTGAAAATACCTACTAAGTATGAGGTACATTTGAATACTTTGGCCTTTCCATTAGAGGCATGTTAGTGACAAAAGGTTGATTACTGGGGGCACAAGGCAAATGCCTAGCTGTATGAAAACAGCTGACAACTGCTAATGTTCAGTAATCTCTTCTGATAAAACAATGCAGAGGAAGTAATTGCATGAGGATTTCAGTAAAAGAATGTGCAGCTGGTTTTTCTGGCTTTCCAAAAGCAGCCTGTGTGCCCGTAAGTGGTGCTAGGCAGTCACTGCCTCCTGATTTCCCTTAGACCTGGGCTTGGCAGCCATTGCTGCCTTTGCATATCAAACACCTTTAGCCAGTTTGTGGCTGTGGATGTAGCCACCACTGAATGCGGCAGATAGCCAGGCCACAGGGCTGTGAATCTGCAGCAAGGCTAGTGCTGGTGTCCCAGGAAGACAGGATGTGACGTAGACACAGTATCTCTCCAGGACTTACAGTGCAGCTGTCTAACTATGCTTTGCTGTGCATGGTCCAAGGAATGTGACTGAAATGCAGTGGTGCTGATATGTGAAAACAGTGCAAATTGCTAAAACCAATAAATTTTGAGCTTCAATTTTGCACAAATCTGAAGTGAAAAAACACACTGGTGTTCATAGTATCATGCCTGAAGACATTATTTATTCCATTCATATGGCATGATCCTGTTTCTAATGAGCAGGTGGAAGTACTTGGCAGGTAAATGGTGTAGTCATGGACTAAGAATTAGTTACTGTGAAATTAAATTCTGCACTTCTGTTTCTAATACAAACAGTAATGCGCAAACACAGAGTCTAATATGCCCAGAGAAACCAGGCCTGTCATTTAACTGACTCTGGGAAAAGAGGAGGAAATTAATGCGGTGGGTATGGAAGACAGACCTGACAGAGCAAGAAGAAACAAGAGGCAGAAAAGAAGTGAATGGCTCGATGGTGAGTCAGTGATAATTTTGTTGAGTTTATTCATGTGTTTATTTTCTGGGTGTGATATCCAACTGAAACATCAGTTATACTTAAAGAATGGATGTATTCACATACTGTTAAGTGTTCCTAGCTACTGGGATGCACATGGACACAAACATGACAACATTAAAAGAAGCCTATTATGGCTGCAGGGTCAGTTGTTCAGAATTATGACCATCAGAACAAGCTGATTTCTTGCTTGCTTTGTGCTTGTGCTTTAGAACAGTTTTTAATTATGCAGTAACAGTTTCCTTTTTTTTTTTCTTCTGTAGGGCACTGTTTTGATGCCTGTTTTCTGTGTGCTTTCCAGCCTCGGTTCGGGAGAAGAATTATTGCTTAGGAGATTGCCTGTGGAGGGCATCACCATTACATCTCAAGTGCTTCACAATATTATCAGTTGAGTTTTCACTCCTGAGATGTGCATAATTCCCACAGAAAGACGGTGATAAAGCAGCAAAAGCCAGACGCCATGTGTCTATTACATGGTCTTCCCTGGAGATGACAAGGAGCCTTTTTTTTTCAGACAGCTTAGTATTAAATGCTTTTTAAGGCTGTTCAAAGCAGAGTTCCCACTGGCTTCTGTCACAGCTGTGGATACCAAGTCCTGCATTTCAGAATTCCACGAAGCCAAGCCATTTGCTCAGAAAGAAAAGAGCATGCAAATAATGGTCATTAGGGTTGAATGCAGGTTGATTTACCTGGCATTCTGTGACTGAAGCCCATGTGGAAATCAGTTTCCGTGTAGCCTTCAACTGCTTTAACTTTTATACCTTAATTCCACTTCTAATCTTCTCACTCCTTTTACAGCTTCCAACTCTTGCAACAGCTGAAGCAGGGATCCAGCAGACACTAATCTCCTTTGCCACACAATGCCAAGCTTCTAATTGTTTTTCAAGACTGATACCCATTTGGGCAGTCAGCATGGGTGGGATGCTGGATGCGCACCTGTGCAGCCTTAGCTCATTAAATACTTGGGCTGTTCTGTTCTCCTCCAGCAAACACTTGGTGAAGGGTAGTACAGTGCTGCTTCTGAGTATCCCAAGTCTCCTGCCCTGGGGTTCCCTCTGAAACTGTTACCTGTCCTAGTCCATGTGCTGGGCTAGAGCCAATTCTGTCCCACTCTCCGTAAATTCCTGCTGGATTTATATTAATTTTCCCCTAGTTCACCTGTGTGCTGCCCTGATTCCCAGGCCTTCCCTCCCTGCCTAGTCAGCTCTGTCTTTAGCTCTCAGCCCCAGCCTTTTCTTTCACAGTTGTTCTCTCTGTAAGTAGTTCTGAGTCTTAGTTTCTCCCCATCTTTAGTCTGGGGTTTTTGTGACAATTTTCTGCCAACATTAGTACAGGTGAAGGCTTGTCTCCCCTACCTTCTGTGCTGTGAATGTTAACATAGGTAGCCCAAGTATCTGCAACTCTTGCCTTTACTTTTGCCAGTCCTTTTGGCACAACTTCTACTGGAGCCAAAGATGGGATAATGGTCTCTTGAGGCTGATGACAGCACTACTCTACACAAATGAGTCAACAAGCTACCAGTTTCATACCTCCCCCTTTCTCCTGGTGGGGAGCCTATTTCTATAGTGCTGCCTGACTGCCATGGGTGAGATCTGAGGTCATTTATAAACCTGCTTCTCTCATCCTCTTAAATATGTACCTCGTCTGCCAAGTCACGGATATGTACTTGGCAGCCTGTAATAGCAACTGGAAACAAAACATACACAATACAACTGGAAAAAAAAAAAAAGAAAAGAGTGAGATGAGATGGCTGTAGAGGACAGAGCCAGAGCTGAATTTTCAGGCTGATCTGAGATTTTTTGCTTATCTATCCATGGGCTGACTCTGTTTGCATGAATAAACCTTTAAAGAGTACCTGTAGGAGAATAGTTGCAGTGTTTGGAGGGCTATGGAAATGGGGGTAAGTTAGGGACAAGTTATTTTAAAGAAATTTTCTTTCCCCATTTGTTTTTCATGTGATGATGAGCATCTCAGAAACTACTGCAAAAATGAATGCCAACTTTAAGAGCTGAAAGCACAGGATATGTTCCTTCTGTCTTACTGAACTGACTTATCTAAAAGTCTTAGGTCAAGTATTGTCATCTCTTCAAAGTATATACTGGCCAAGCGCAGCTATGCTAACAAAATTTTCCTAGATTATGTCTGCTTTTCACCTTATAGCTGACCAGATGTACTGAAAAGTGTGGTCCTCCCTCTGTCCCCTTGTCTTTATCTGCATCTCTGCTGGCCCTTCTTTGACTCCACCATGAGCTGATGTAAAATGCTAACTCAACAGAAAGCTTATTTATTTTTGTTGGATTACTATTTTTGACAGCATAGGGAGCCGCCTTGCTGTGGGGACAGAGAAGATAAAGAATCAACACAAGATAAATGTTGTAAAAATTGGTGGGAGGGAGAAAGAATGCCTCTTCCATCAACAACTAGCTATTAGGCTGGCTTAGCTGTAACGTGAAGCCTCACCCTTCATGGGGACTTGACTTCTATTGCCAAAAAGTGCTTTTGTCCCTATAACTTGTACTAATTTTGGGTGCGATCTAAGCAGTACCAGTTATATATAACACTGACCCACTGTGAATGACTAGTATGAGAGATTCTCCGCTTGCAAAAGCAAGTGCTTCACAGTATCTCAAAGATCAAAACTTCTCCCTCAAAAGCAATCTGTCATAGTGTATGGGAATTATTTCCAGGTGCAACTTGAGCTGGTTGCTTGTGTTGGGACCTAGGTCATGTCACAGACTTGAGATGCTGTAGATATACTTTTGAATCCTGTAAAGTCTGAAACTAAAGTATGTTTAACATTCAGAGTGCTGTACAGACATCAGTGCCCACAGCAGAGGGGGCAGGCACAGCTGCCTTCACTGCTGCTGGTCCTGGGCCAGTAACCACGAAAACCTCTGCAGCTCCCACCCCTCAAAAACACAGTGAGCCCAGTGAGTGGCTGTGGAGATGCTGTTGCATGGAAAGTGCTTAATTCTCCTGTTTGGACTAAAATGTTACCCAAGGAAGCTGCTTAGCAAGAGTTGGGAGGGAGCAAAGCACACAGACTGTGAGTCCCAGCCAACAGAGCAGGCTGAAGGGGGACTTCTGTGTTAGAATCTGTGCTTCCTAGGGACAGGAGGCTGTTACCAGGATACTGCCAGAAACAGTGCCTGCCTTGCCCCCTGCTCTGGTGGTCTTCCATGCTACCAGTCATGCTACCGGTGAGTCTCCCCACCTTTTCCAGCTCCATCTTGTTGCTGCCGTTCATGTTTGCCTCTGCAGCAGATCCTGGGGTACATGGGAGGGCTGTATGGGGTGGGCAGGGCAGGGACCTCTCCCACTTCTCCAGTCAGGGAGCACAGCAGCTGGGGACAGTCATTCAGCTATTCATAATAGTGAGAAGCAGCTGAGCTGTATTTTGAAGCTATGCTGTACTACCACCTTTTCTTTTTTTCTTCTGTAGTTCATAATCCCTTGTGTGTAAAATAAAGGTACAGCACCTGCACGGCCCTTTTCATCCAAGAGTTGTAAACCAGTATTGGAGAGATGGAACTGAAGGCTAGAACAGACAAGTTGAAATAACCACTTTTTGTCAAAGGATTAGAGCCATCTCTGTGGTCTAACCATTACATGGGTTGCTGGCTGTGGAGGTGAAATTACTCTGGTGTCCCATATCCAGCACTCTGCTACCAAATTAGATTGAGCAAGAATTGTGGGAGCCTTGCAGCTGGCTGGCTGAATAGTACCTGGCAGAAAGACTTAGAAAGCCTTAAAGCTTCACTCAATTCAAATTTGTGGGCAGAAGGATTTCAGCAATAAGAGCAATTTTGCTTTAAAGGTGACCTGCAAATAGTAGGTAAGGGTTTGCAAGTCTCTCATGTTAATTAAGAAAGGACTAATACCTCTTATTTATTTCCAGGGGATTTTTTTAATGACTATTTTTAAAAAAACATACGGATACTGTAAAATGCTGTTGCAAGTCGTTTTGTCCAGTGTCCTCTGAACCATCTACCTGGTGTTTATATAAACTTCTCAGAATATCAGGAAAATGCATAACATGTTCCTTTCTCCTGACACTTAGTCTCTACAATTACATAGATATTATTAAATAAAAGTAACAATTAGTTTTTCAATGTGTGGCTCCATTTGATTTCTCAGGCTTTATTGATTCACTGGCAATCAAAGAACTGATGTTCATTAGCAAATTTTCAATCATTTATTCATAATTTGAAAGACATAAAAAAGGACAGATACATGTTTTTCTTTCTTTCGCTGTCAACCTTTAATCTCAGAGAACTTCTGTTCAAATAACTCTTACACAAACAACATCTGGGTGAAAAGCAAACTGAAGAAAGATAGAAATTGGCCCATATGCACAGTGCTTGCATGATAAACAACTTGCTGGGCTGAGAACTTGAGTATAGATTTATGACATGTACTCTTTTTTCTGCAGACAGTAAGACCAGGCGTGTGGTACTGGAAAGATGATACTAACACCCTTGAATTTGCAAGGTAAGAAAGATGTTTAGTTTCAAATTATGCAGGTTTAGGCCTTGATACAGCAGTTCCAAGTAAGGTAAAATCAGTGTCTAATATTTTTTTTTACCTGAACATTGACTACAGGACAAATTCTTGCTTTTTCTTTTATTTATTTTTTTTTTTTAATTGAGACTGGAGCTCCTTAACTGATGACTCTCTGTGGCATCACCTTAACAGAGAAAACCAGAAATACACATTTACTTCATACTGCTTTTAAGCCGAACCCACTAAAGGGGAATGGCTAAAAGTATGTGGCAAGTTCTGCCATGTGTCAGAATCACGCACAATACACTGGAACAGCAGTGCTGGATCTGAGGGCCAGATGCCACCCTGGGTGTCTATATGTGGAGGTCCACAGACTGATGTTCTCTTTTGCCGGTGTTACGTTTGACCCTGTGCAATGGTGAGAGCACCAGAGTACTGCAGACCTTTAGGGAAACCACAGCTCTACAGGGGCCAAACTCCACATAACTGTGCTTTGAATGTCTGTGGCAACTGTGGATTAGGACTTTTTAAGGCCATTTAGACCACTGAGGCAGAAAGACCCCAACACTCAAACTGTCTCCCTCCTATTCTCTTCTCAAGTGCAGGGCAGGGAGCATGGTGTAGCACGGCTATAGTGGGCCAGTCATGCACTGCCCGCTGCTGCCGCCTGCCCTGCTGGGCATTTTCCAGACCTTTGTCATGGTGGAAGCAGGCTGCTCACCTCTCTATTGGTCACACACTGCTGTAGGTGCCTCTCATGCTCTGTGTCTCAGCAGCTCTGGCCAGCTTTTCTGTTGAGCTTGGGAACGCTGCTGACTCTGCCCAGTAGCTCTCCAGGGAGAGGTGTGAGCTCCCTGGTGACCTCTGCCTGTCTCTGCCCTCAAAGATCCCAAATAAAAGCTCTGGAATGGAACAGTTTATGTGTAAAATCTTCCTAAAGCCATTCGGGACATTGCTTGAGAAGTTCACATGACAGAGTGCACGTGGTAGCAGGAGATAGAGCAGGAAGACCCAGGGAAACCCCATTACTCTTACTTCTGTATTTTTAAAAGCAGTGTCTCATCCTGACCTTGCCACAACCCAGATGTTTTCTTAGTGTCAGACCTCAGAGTAGATATAGCTTTGTATCATAGGATGTTGACCTTTTTGTACTGCTGCTAGTAATTTAAACTCATACTAATGCATGCCCATACTCTATATTTCAGCTCCAGTCCAGCAGCTGAGAAAAACCTTAAAGAAGTTAAAAATACTCTCTTCCAGGAAATACGTGTAAGGACATTAAAGAGGTATTTCAATTTGACTAGTCTGGCTCAAAATGAAACAAGATCATTTGGGTGGGAATCTTTTTATTCATTGTCTTAGGATCATGCCTGAACAAAGCACATGAAACAGGAAACCAGCTGTCATTTCAACAGGGTGGATGAGTGGTCTGAACGTAAAGACAGAGCCAGACATGCCCGATGTTGAATGCTAGCTCAGGCACTAGCCTGGTATGACTTTGGTAAAGTCATTCAGCATCTTTGTTTCCAGATCACTTAGAATGAGGTAATAATTGTCATCTACTCTAAAGAGTATTGTGAGGTAATTAATTCATCTGTGTAAGGCACTTCAAAGATTAAATTATTATTATTATTAATATTAATTTTATAAATTCATAACACAGTATAGCTGACTTTCATCCATTGCTTAAAACCTCTTTGATCTAAATAATATAGTTGCAATTTATTATATTAGCAACTAAAAGAACAACTTCAGACGCAACCTTAGAGGTGAAATGTGCTATTTCCCTCCACATCCCCAGCCTGTTTTGTGGTAATATTAGCTGAAAGTTAGTTCAGAATACCTGCCAAACACATTTCACTGCCTGTTCCTTTGAAACTAAGTGCAGAGAAGACAATACATACCAAGGAGATAATCTTAATATTCTCAGACTGCAATTAACACTGTGTCCTTAAATGTTATGTATTGGTCAACCACCAGCGTCTTCCAAGATGACTGCAGTCCAAAGCTCCCTGAAAGAAAGCTGTCTGACAAAGAAGGAAAATTGCACATGGTACCCCAGTGGGTACCACACGAATATGTGACGTTAGATGATGTCAAATGTGAGTAATTGCTGGTATTTCGTATCAGCAAGGCATCGCCCATATAAATTAGGGTGCTATTTCTACTAACACTAGCAATTTTTTTGAGGAAGTATTGCTTTTCTCCTGTGTATGTTTTCAGATGCTGCTTTGCTTTTGAAAGACACACATGAGTCACATCACATGTTGTCATTTGAAGAAGTTATGGGGTATGTCATTTAGAGTTTGTTTTGAGAATTGTTTGTGTGTAGCTGGCAGGGGAGGGACCAGGGTGTATGAGAAGTAGAATGTGAAATATCAGAGGTTTAAAATCTCATCTGGAAGGTTCAGTGGAAAACAATACCACATGCATGTTGTCCTCGACATGTGCAGAGAAATAATCTCATCACCTGTTTGAAAGCCTTCCACTCTGTTACCTAAGAGAAGCCAAGAACTTGGGCCTAAATATCCCAAGACTATTACCAGTTTTACTCTAAGTTAAATTCCATGTGAGCCAGCACATCCGCAACACTGTGTGCACCAGGAGTGCTAACATGACTGGGAGTCTGGGTTTCCTTCCTGTCCTGCTGCTGTTTATGTAAGAGCTTCAGGGCTCATTATTTGCTGCTGTCACTTATCAGCATCACTTCTCTATAGGCTATAAGCAGGGAGGCAGCAGGTGGAACATTATTTCTCAAAGGCATATTCCTGTCGTCACCAGGGCCCTACAGTCATTGACTTGTCATTGACTTAGGAATGCATCTCTAGACCTTGTTGAGCCTTAGTCATACTGTCCTTTCAGAAGGAAGAGGTGTCTGAGTTGTATCCCTCTTCCTTTGAAAATTAATGCCACTCTTTCAGTATCTTCAGTGCAGAAAACATTCTTCTTGGAAGTATGTCTAGTAATATCCAATTGAATCAATTCTTTATCATGTTTATTGGACTCTATTAGTAATTCTCTAAAAGCCTTCAAAGTCTTAGTTTGAGGTGTAGTGCTGGCTACAAATATGTCTTATCCACATAGCTAATATTTGGTATTATGCAGGCTCTTGAGCAGAGACTGTTCTTTTTCATAATGGTCTGGTAGTGTCTGTATTTGTAAATCTGAAGACTTCACAGTAACCTTTCTACCTCTCATTTAGGAATGAGAAACTAGATGACTTCCTCATGGCCCTGCTCTTCTACATATCTTTTTACCTGGAAAAAATTGCCCTGGAAAAGAAATACAGATCCTTGAGTTTGTGAGTACAAGACTTGGGGGGTGTAAGTACACAGAGCTTGCCCCAGCAAATTTGGAATCACAGGGCAGTCTTTCATGGCAGAATCAGTGGGAATCTTTGTGTGAATGAGGACTGCTTGATGTACTGGCCTAGTATATCAAATAGTACAGAGAAAAAGCCCTTGGTCTCACCATTTATGTCTCCCATACTCTCTAAGACATAAGTTCCTCTGACTATGTAGAGATAGATTTTCTGGAAGGGTTGGAACTCCACTTTGCCCCAGCTTTGCCCTGAGCAGCATGCACTGTTGTTCACATGGCATAGCATCACCGTAATCTCCCTTTCAAGATGGTGGCAGGATCCAGTTCCTGCTGCAACAGGGTCACCAAATAATGTGGCTTCTCAAGGTAATGCTGCAATTTGAATAAATCATTACTGCTACCACCAACGTTAAATCTGTGTGAGGGCCCTGGATTGAATTACCATCCCTTAATGACATTTCCCAGTATTAACATTAGCATCCAGTCATTTCTGCTTGCAATACAAAGCAGCAAATAGTCACACCTGACTCTGATGGGTGTTAATTTGTGCTTTGGGTCACATCACTTTAATACTTCATTTCTAAATACTTTGCAAAGCAGGTTCAGATGACTCTTAGGTGCTAGAAACATGTTATAACATGAGGAATACATGCTAGGAAAGCAGTTCCCAAGTAAGGGTGTGTGACCACACTTGCTACCTTGCAGAATGGAAGGGGAATAGTTTAGGAGCTGCTGTGTTAGAGGGTTACATGCCATGGGAGAAAGCATTACAGAATTACAAACCATGACTGTAAGAAACTTCAGTGACATTCTGGAGTCTGTAACAGTTTCTGAGAACTGATTTTCTTAAAACACTTAATGATTGCTTACTTCACAATTCATGAAGCTTGGCTATAAAGAGTGGCTGATTTATCTGGATTGAAGACAACACTGTTGGAGGATTGCTGGCCTTAAGGAATTGATTTGCTCTACATCCATAGATGTAGACAGGTGTTTCTTTCATTGTGCAAGGAGTAATTCATAAATAAACCCATCAGCATAGTTTCATACACAAACATCATAGATTCAGTTGAAGTGCTCTGGGGCACAATTTACGAAATGATACCCTTGCTCTTGGCTGGTAGAGGACAAGGAGGCCACTCCATGGATCATGACTCCTCAATATGGATTGTATCATCTACTGGTGTGGCAAATACAAAACCAGACTGAAACAAAGAGAAGTTTGGATCTATTGCAATGTTTCTTGGTTCAAGAGGGCTCTGGTTAGTAGGTATCAGCTATAAGCAGTGCCAGGAGAGACTTTTCAGTGTGTTCTGCCATGCAGTGTTCCCAAAGTGAGTGCCTTTTGGTGGGAAACATGTACTTACTCTCCACTTCTACAATACTGTTTCATTTAAATTCATTGCCTCACCTGGGGGGAAGTGGCTTTCTTGTCAGGATTACCTGCATACTGTACTATGCTAACATCAGAAAAGCTTAAAGAAAAATACCACGCAGAAGCAGGAATTCAGGATATTGATATACTGAAGTATAAATACAAGGAAGGAAAATAAAATGACAGAAGGCAATTTCAGGTCCTATTTAATGTTGAAGTTCATCCTTACTTGTTTTAGCATCTTCACTGACTTGGAGGAGCAGGGAGATACTAACCATGGTGTGAGGAGCTTTCTGATACTCCATCTCTTTTCCTGTTCAAGTAGGAAAAGAGATGCAATAACTTCCCATTTCCTCTGTAATCCACCTGGTCTAATTCTGCACTTGGTATGTGATATACTTCAAATCAAATGTAGCAAGGACTTTTACCTCCTGTGGAGTAAACATCTGGAATGGTCTTCCACTAGAAGCAGTGGGGGCAGACAAGAAAACTACTTTGTTTCTGAAGGTGGAGCTCCGTGAGCTTGTGAAAGGGATTTTATAACTACATAATAGAATCATAATGACATAAAATTACACTGGTGATAAGAATCCTTGGGTTTGTGATATGCGGATGTACTTGAGAGAATGTGAAAAAAATTGCATAGCCATTTGGTTTCCTGTATCTATCTCACATAAATCCAATGTTCAGGGCTGTTGTGAGTGGTCTCCTCTGGATGAAAACTCCCTCCCCCTTCCTTCAAGATATAATTTATATTTATAAATTTTATAGAAGCTTTCTTGCTTTCCTATGTAGAACAGCCTATGTGCCACAAGTAGAGACAGACTGCAGACAAGACCTGCTGGTACCATTTCATGTTTCACATTAGTGATACCTATAATTTGCTCCTAGTTAACTGACAGACAGATTAGTTGGAGACAGGCTTGGTGACCCACCTAGTGCTTTATCAGCCTCATGTTCCTGTATGACAGACACATCCAATGGCCTTGCAGTTCTCGAGCTGCTCTTCTTGTAGACCCTGTGCAACACAGAAAACAGCACTGGTTATTCCTGCTCCTAGTTGGTGTGTTTTGGGATTCCTGCCATTTGGGCTGCCTAACTCAGCTGTTGGGTCTACTTTCGTCCACAGGGAGCCAGGCCTGTTAGCCTGAGTTAGCTTGAACTCCTCAACTGTCTTGAACCTAGCCCACATTGTCTCAAGCAAACATCTAAGACCATCCTAGCTTCAGAAGTCATTGCTTCTGTGCGTTGAACTTTCTTTGGAAGACAAAGTATTGAAAGGGGTTCCTATCAGGATGAATCTGAACATCTTCGACTTCTTGTGTCTTTGTCTTTTGTTGATGCCATGTTGATCCTTTGTAAATCCAAGCCTGAGACTTTCCTGGCTTTTTCTAGATTCGGGAAGATCTTGTAACTAACTTCAAAAATAACCGACCAGTTTTCCAAAGCAGTGGGCATGAGGCATTCCCACACTGCAGACAGCTTGGGAGTATTCACCTCTGAAATAGTGACTCTAACTACAAAAACTTGCCAGCGGTGGATGAGACATGAATGGAACAAGGGCTATTATTTCTGTCCTGCATCTTCTTTCCCTTTTATTTTCTGTTTCTGCTTCCAACCCTTTCATGTCTTTTGGGGAAAATCTGCTGAAGTTTATTAGCAATTATCCAGAGCCCAGAGTAATTGTCCTAATTTATTAAAGATGGATTGTGTAGGAAGCTTTACAGCTGGAGGCCATCAGTGATAGGACAGATAAAACCAACTCTCCTGAGTGTGAAAGGAGGCTGGTAAGTTTTAGGCTAGCAGCACTCCCAGGCACCACCAGATACTCAGGTGGATTACAGGGGAAGCAGAGGAAATAAAAAGCTCTTTGGTTTAGCATTCCTTAGTGTTTGATCTGAATTGGTTTAAAATACAGGCCTGTGGTGGCAGCTGTTCCTGTTTAGAGGCGGTTCCAAAAGCGTTTCTTGTGTGTTTTTGAAGAGGAGTGAGTGCTGTCTCTGAATGAGCCAGACCAACTGCTCCAGGGCACCCGGTGGCAGAGTCTCTGCCTGGAGATAGCTAAATGCACCTCCAGGGCTTTTATGCAGGCTGCAGGAAGGGTTAATAAGCTAAGCAGGATCAAAGACGGGCTGTGGGTATGCAGCTTATAGGTTGTGTGGAGTAAGAAACTGTCTTGTGGCCCACCAGCATTGCCAAGCTGCGCTGGAAGCATCTGAACCCAGGCTTGCCACAGTGGGGTCTCTTCACAGTGGTATCATGCAGCATGTTGGTCTATGTGCATGAAAACGAAGGCTCGCTTCTCAGAGCAGTCACTCTTTCTGGCATCCCTTCTGTCCGAGCACCTCCCCTGAACACTTTTTTCCCTTTTTGTTTTCAACAGGACTATGATATCTTTTGAGAAGACAGAAATGGACAATGTGTTGGAGAAGATAGCAATGTCCAGGATTCACCTTGCCAAGGTGTACTGTAACCTTATCCTTGGACGACGCATGGCACAGCAGTCTAGCAGAAAGTAAGCCAGTCCCTTCTGGGGACTCTCTCTATGTCAAGGGCCACAGCAGCCCAGGGCCAAGGCCTCTGTTGAGTGATACAAGCTAATGCCCAGGGTAATAAATGTCTTGTGAGCCAAGGAGTCACAGAGGACTAAAGGATCATGGGGCAGAGAAGTGTCCTGATCTCCCTGCAGCTCTATCTCATCCTAAAACCAACTCCAAGAGTGGCCACAATGAGTTGCAGCAGAGCTTTGAATACCAGACTGGAAAGCTCTCCCTGGTAGGCAGAAGCCTTGCTATGTATATAGAGCAAGAAATAGGTTCAATGTGAAAGTCAGCAGGGCAAAAATTGGTGCCAGCCCTGGATCTTACCCCTGCCACTTCCTCTTAACTAAACCTTGACAGCAAATGACTATGTTTCTGCTGGTTGCCACTGATCCCTGCCTGAATTCCCTTTTATGCCAAGTATGAGATAGTATAAGACTAGCCTAGTAAGTGAAGGAGACCATGTTCCTGAAGAGTAGTAAGTGAAGGAATTAGAGACAAGAAGAGTTTGTGCTTGGGCATTGGAAGTGTAGGTCTTCTACTTCTTAGTGGGGAAGACAGTGCATGGCTTTTTCAGAATGGTGAAGATCAGCTTCTCTTTAGATGCAACGGTTCCAGCACTGAACTGATAGGGGAGAGAAATCCACAGAGGGAATTAAACAAGAAACTGAAGAAGGCCAGATTGGATGGAATGATGAGCACAAGAAAGGGGGAGTTTTAAAAGGACATGAAAGTCTTATGGTTTAGCCCTGAATGGCAACTAAACACCACAAAAAATGGTTATTGGACGGAGAACGTAATGACAGAGCGATCATGCGCTGTGCTAGTGTTGTGGAGTCCTTTGTCAGCCATCTATGTTCCTGCACAATGTTTCCTTCCCCTGGCAGTAAAAAGGAGCTGGCAGTTACCACCCAGAACCCCAGTCCCATGGGATCTTAGAGCAGTTTCAGGCAGACTTTTTCTGCTGGTTGATGTGAAACTGCTGCCAGTCCCCAGAGGAGTCAGAAACACCTTCACCTGCCTTCCTGCCACCCTCCCTGGGCAACCTCCCTCCTGGCTGGGGTGGGGGAACCTGGGCTTCCTTCTAATCAAGAGGACAAGGTAACCTGTCCCAACAGGGCTTTCATTTTAGTGTGTCCCAGCCCACAAAGTGCTGGGCCCTGAGAATTAAGGATGTGTTCCCTTGCGTCATGGCACATCAGCATTTCACCAGGTACTCCTGGGAGCAGCCTTCTTTGCCAGATCCTTGTTCCCAGGTTCCTATTGAGCAAAAACATCCTCTCAACCTTCTCACTTGTTGGACTGGGAGGATTTCATTGTTTCTGTTGGGTGGCCCTAATGTCTGCAGTTGGAGGAACTTACTGCAGAAAGTAACTTGAATCTAGGAACTGGGAGCAGCTGGATAAAACAGCCTGTTGTATACCGGGCTAGTTAGCTCTGTTGCCTCTTCACTTACTGCCTGCTGGGTGGGAATGTGCAGGATTGAGGCAAGCAAGGCATCCAGTGGGAAAAAAGTGCCAGCATGGGAGTGAGAGCAGAGAGCTGAAACAATTGTATTCTTTAATATTTCCGTCACAGGGGGGTTAGAGGCTGGCAGTGGATTGAGATGTCGGTGTCCAGGCTGTGAAAACACAAAGGTTGTAAAAAAGCTGTGTCTTAAAGCCTGCGTGATGTAAGGTGCTGTATAGAGACCTCACTGAGTTACTCATAACAGGGTGGCGGTAGCTGACTACAGCTGACTTCAGAGTTAGGCTAATGCTGAGTGTGTTATAATATAGGGCACTTCCCATACCATACTGCAATTATATAAGTACAATCTTTTCCAGGCTGACTCAGTTTAGCCTTAAATGTTATCTGGATCCTCCCAGACCATTACATGAACTGCCAAATACAAAAGCTAAAGGACAGAACTGATTACCACTCTTAATTATAAAAGATGGTTGGGAATTTTTTGAGCACACTTTTTTGGATGGGACAGGTCCTTCATCAAAATGGAAACTGTCAGAAAATATACTTTTGATGAGAGTTTTTAACCTGAAAAAAAGTTTAGATTAAATAGCTGAGAAATTGATAATGTGCCATCCCCAGTTTTGCTGTATTTTCTTATAACCCAACTACGTGTTCATGGTGTTGTTCAAGTTTTGCTTTTTGCTTTAATTCACCATGACAACATTTTAATGAAAGCTTATGTTATGTTGGTAAACTGCTTTCTCTTCCAGATCTGCCAAATGTCCATGTGTTCACATGAAACTATCAGTTTTTCATGTAAGATTTTCTCTGGAATTTTAAAAAGGGAGGCTCAGGTGGAGAGCATCTTCATCTTAACCATTTACATGGTTTGTAAAATGCAACATTAAAATCCTATCTTGATACTATCCCAGACTGGAATTTGAGAGAGTTCCTCCAGACCTGTTATTTGTGTACATTAGCATTAGTCCTTTTGTGCCTCCAATGCTGAGGAAGGAATAGGTGTGTCTGGCTTTCTCCTTTCAAGTTGATGGGGATTGTGCAACCTTTTCATGGTGCCAGTTTCCTTATGGGCATTTGTTATAATGGGAAAAATACAGAGTGTTCCCAAAGCTGCAAGCATCAATGGAACAAACATCAAGCCAGCCCTTACTGATCCTTGAAGCTGGCTTGATCCATGAGCAACTGGAGTCACAGCTGTGGTGGAGGGAGCTGTTCAATGGCACATTTCTTCCCCATGTGCCTCTATGTACATCTCATAGATGTCTGAAGCCACTATCACCTTGCATCCAAACGCCATCTTACTACACTGTTTGCTCTTGGCTGTGCTGCCCTCTTCTTTTATGCATGAACTCATCCGACCCCATTCACAGCTCTGAGAAATCAATATGACCATATCACTAGTAATATGATGCTTTTTGCTCATTCTTTCATGTTTCTTACAAGTCCTGTCCTGAAGCTGGTTGCAAGTTTAATGTTTTCCTGACCCTTTCTGTATTTTCCTAGGTAATTAGCAACTGTGCCCTAGACATGGGAGGTACCTCCTAGTTCTACACTTACTTTAGGAAACCTTGCTTCAAGCAGGTCTCTTAGCTTAATACCTCACCCCAGGGAAGAAAGCACGGGGAGAAAGAAGGGTGGAGACCCCTGGCCTTATTTGACTCTAATTATTAGCATTATTTTCTGTTGCTGGCCTCTACATTTAACTCTCTACTAAACTAAGGACTGGTTATAAGACACTGCACAAGCTATGTAATGTTGAAAGGTGAAGTTGGGTCTCACATTTGGGTCTCACATTTAGGTCTCACATTTTAGCTGGAGTCACTTTAGGTTTCTCTGCTCTAGTACTCTGAAGACAGAATAATGTGCTTTACCAGAACTCATAAGGAATCAAAAGCATTCCAAGCTGTGGGAGTTCTGCTTTGGAAAACAGTCAAACCATGCTTGCAGGGTCAAGCTTCTATTCCCTTGCACAATATGTGAAGTGTTGGTGGGATTATGGCTGGTGGGAGCCAGGTAGGGAGATACATGGTCTTCTTTATAAAAAAAAATCAATAAATAAATTTGAGAAGTTGATAAATATTGCTATGGTGCTGAAAGGTATTATCTTCATTATCTGCTTTGTATTGGTGTTTCTGGTGTGATGGCAGCTGGGGGTACCCCGGGTGTGTGGAACACTTAACTTTACCAGGAAAATAAGGGACATGACAGGAGTCATGATCATGGGAGTTGATGTGGAGACAGGCTTTCCTGTGCATCCAGCAGGACCAAGCCAGATCTGTGGGGAATCTGTAGGCTAACAGGGAAAATTTGCTTTCATTTACTTGTGGGTGAGCCGTGCCATCTCCAAGAGAATGGAGAGGCTGCTGGGATGTGTGTGTCACCCTCTGCTTTAATGGCTGTTACCATAATGAACAGTCATTTGGCTTTGTGTGAGAATCTCTGAGCTCAAGTGGGTGGTGAGAGCATCTCTCAGGCTTCCACTGGGCAAATTGCTGCTTCTATAACAAAAGCCCTTTGTCATTCTTGGGCATGTTTTATATTTCTTCTTGGAGATACATCAGGCATCTCCTTCCTAGTTTTCATGTTTAATGACCAGCATTGACCTGGCTTTGTGCCCTCGGTAGCTCTGCTTGTTGCTCTTCCAGTGATGTCAGTAAGAGTTTTTTAATTGACTTCAGTAGGAACTGGATTAGATCAGCACTGACCACTTGAGAGAGGCCCATGCAAAGAGCTCAGTCTAGATAGCATAGCAGGGGAGCCTTGCATACTCATCACATCCAGCTTTGTTCTCTGCCGGAGTTAATTAACTGAGCCATGCAATATTTTGCATTTTCTCCTTCTGAGGCAGTGCAGAAGTCCTGCCTTTCTCTTGGACAATGGGTCTCCACACAATCGTAATGAGGATCTATCAGCAACAACTTTATTGCTCTGGTGAAATGCTAGCTTGGCATAGCCCCATGAGTCATATTCAACGCTTTGTTTAGAGAACTGAAAAGACGACTGCTGCTACTAATTTTGTGCTCTTGTTCACTGCCTTAGGGGAAAACCATCATTGCAGAAAGATCGGAGCTACTTTGAGGTAAGAAAGACAGAAAGATAAATGGAGAGTGTGACTGAGTGTCAGCCCAGAGCATGTCTCTCCCTTGCATATCCAAATGCTCCTTTCCTTTTTGGTTCCCCCAGTAGAAGCAGAAGCCCTTGAATAAAATTTTACCTCTAGGGCCTACATGCCCCTATAAAATACTGTCTCTTTGCCCTTCAGCCCAAGCCTTTTTCCCTTGGAGCCCTCAGCCAGGGAGTTTCATTCCCTTTGTGACTTTTGTACCCCAGGCAGTTCCTACCATAGCCTGAGGTCCCTCTGGGAAGTCTGGTATATGGATTTCTTCTCATTGTTGGCCTCATAGTTTTATCTCTGTAGGTAAGAAATTTTACAGCCTTCTTTCATTTCCATTGCCCTTGGTGACATATCTACATGCCAGTAAGCTATTGTAGCCTGCAAAATACAGCTCCATCAGCCACTTATGAGACTCACAGCAAATTAATACAAAACAGCTGGACCCAAGTTATACTTTGTACTTCGTGAACTTAGAAGCCTTTCTTTGAAAGAGGGGAACTCTGGGCTCAATTCCAAGGGTACACAGCAGTCGCAGCAATGCCATCTTTTCAAGAACAGACTTAGTAGAGATTCTGTTTACTGAGAGTTGAACCACCTTATGCCAGGGATCACAAATGTTAAATAGGAGGGAAAAGATAGATTCTGAGTTTTTTTAATCGTATGCAGACATGTGGAAGTGAGATGCGATGAGTTCATATTTGCTAGTAATATTTTCTGTGATCACAATGCTGTCATTCAGGGTGGGGATCATCTTGTCTACCTGCAGCTGCCCAAACAAGAGCTGTCCAGTCAGACCATGCCTTTTGGCTGCCTTGACAGCCATTGCAGAAAAGAGAAGCTCATCCAGCGGGTGAATTATTGCCTCTTGAGACAGATGTGTGTGATAGGAGCCCCCACAGAATGACTCATCCCATCAGTCTCTTTCCATTGATTATTGAGGGAAACTGGGTGGTGATCTCAGGTTATTGCCTTAGTCTTCTAGCAGCAAGACTAAGCCAAATTGGTTTGAGTTGGGCAAGACTAAATCCATTTGAGCTAACTCTGTTTCTAGCCTCATCTGTCTGCACACCTTTAAAAAAACTCAGCCCTTTCAAATCTTCACTGATGCAGGCATGGTAAAGGTTGATGTCATATGGTTGCTGGAATTTTAGTGCAGTCATACCCAGCTGCACTCTGGAATGCAGTGGCACTCTGGGCTATTTCCCAGTGAAAAAGGGGTCTGTGTTTTCCACTTAGGGCTTGTACAACTTCAGCAGCTATGTGATTTGGCTTGTGTTCAGACGTAAGCACTTCCAAGTGATTCGGGAAGAAATCGGCAGGCTTCTTTTCTCTGATGTGTTCAATCCTGCCTTAAGAGGCAAGAAGAATATTGAGCTGCAGGAACGAGGAAATGGAACAGCTGATGCAAATACTGCACAATTGCTGTATCCAAGGTACACATCTAACACTGTGGTGTGTCCTTAGGGAACCTGACTTGTCAGAATACACTGAACTAACACCTGCATTTGTTTTCTTTCAAGAAAAGGCCGTGACAAGCATCCTTCCATAAGCACCATGATACAGCAGTGCTCACCAGTGCTGAGCACGCTGCTGCCCTTACCAAAGGACAGTGCTCAATACCTCTTCCAGAACCAGGACTGTCAAGCTAGGGATCCTCAACCTTACACGTGTGATGACCTGCCAGACTTCTCTGAATTGTTCACTAACAAGTAAGGGGCTACTTCTCTGCATAAACAAATTTGATAGTGCTATGAGGAAGGATGTCAAACAGCTAGCTGTTCCTCACCAGGAGAGGGGCCATTGGCCTGAGGACTTGGTCTATATAGGAGTTACAGAGGAACAAGAGTGTGAGTCCTGAGAGACCTGAACAAGCCTGAAACTTGCAGAGGTAGCACGCTTGGTTAGCTGATGGCAAAGCAGCTACTGTCCATTGTAGTGCTTCGTTAAAACTCAGAAGTTTCATGGGGAAAGGAAATATGCCTTAACATAAATTTGATCAGAAATTAATCAAAGCCTCTCAAAATCATAGAATCATAGAATAGTTAGGGTTGGAAAGGACCTTAAGATCATCTAGTTCCAACCCCCCTGCCACCAAAATAGGATGTTTATTTTTTTCCTTCTTACGATACATTCCCATTTCATATTTCTTCTTGACTTTTAATTTTTAATAATGTTCTGATCAGACATTACTGATATACTTTATTAAAAATAGTAATTTTACTACATTGTATTTTTCAAATATAATTTGGATTGTAATAGAAATAGGACCTTTTATTCTTATGAAGTCTAAATCTTTCAAGCCTGGGTAGGCTATCTGAGAGGAATTACATTACCCATCCAGCTATGGTTAACAACAGTATCACTACAGGACTTTTTAATGTAGTAACTAATGTAAACAGGACCCCTGTAAATCAGTTTTGCTCTATTGTAATGTATGTAAAGCTTCTTGTAAGGCTTTCCCTCATAAGTCTGCTTTTTCTGCCTGGAAATTAGAATTTGAGAATTGCCTTAATTTGCCAGGATCTTCAGAGTTCTGGCAATCTAATGAATACTACAGCTCTGTGCATGCAAAACCTTTGGACATACCTACAACACATGACCAGTGAGTCTGGTATTTCTTGAGAGTGTGAAATTTGCTACAGTTCACATGTCATTGTTTTATGCATGCTTTGGAAGCTGGGTGCATCCTGAGCGTCTTGGCTTTATAGCTTATGCACAGTCATGTAATCTGTATGCAACAGGGCCAAACTTTCCAGGGAGTGCTGAGCTTCTCTTGGATGTATGCAATTCCTATTGTGCACATGTACACTCCAGACAGAAACATGATGTAAGGTACTGACGGTATAAGCATGGTGATCTGTTTTTAACCTGTGGCAGAGGAGATATTCTCTGCTAAAGGAATCAAGGTTCCTTGCGGGTTTACCTAAGGAACATTCAAATCTGTTCCCCTTTCTCCTGTTTTCCTTTGCTTCAATGTGTCAAGCAGATTAACACGATGTTTCCTCACAGGGTGGGCATCATTGGAGCTCATTGTAGTGAGTTACAATCTCTCATAAGCACATCTGAGGAGAAAAAGGAGGAGGAGGAGGTTGAGCAGGAGGAAACACAAAGGAGAAAAAAGAGTGACTGCAGTTTGCCGCCTCTGGGAAGCCCCCAAAACAGGCTCAGTACTCAAGGCACTGTGCTCTGAAGAGCAGTGGCAGAAGGTGACTGTAAACAGAGCAGCCAGCAGACGTGATATTTGTGTTGAGTGACGTGGTTTCATGTTGCTAAGTAAATCACTTGGAAATTGCAGCTTAAGAAGCCTAACTCATTTGTCAGAGGTGGGGTAGTTCAGCACACAAGGGTGACTGGAAACCTGGACTGTAATTCCTGGTTCTGTCACTAACAGTTCCACCTTCATCTTAATGCCTCCATTGCACCATTTCAGAGATTATTTTACTGACTTATTTTGGGAAGTACTTTAGCACCTGCAAATGGATATGATTATAGATTTTAATGTCAACTCTCTATTTCTAAAGGGTTAGCAAAGCAACCAGGAGATGTGACTTACTACGGTGTAAAAGTTCCTGAAGTTTTGCTTGTGAAGGAAGTTACTTCATTCAATAAGAATTCTTATTCTATTATTCTTATCTATTCTATTATTCTATCTATCTTACCTTCTTATTCTATTTCCATCATCTCTCATTTTGCTCTTGGGTATATGACTCATTGTGAAATAAGTATAGCAAAAAGAAATTCTGTTACTTAAAGTATCTACCAAATTTTCATTTAAGTTTCTATTTTAAATTATGTATATATATTTTTTATTATTTATTTCACATTATTGGGAAAGCAGATTTTAGATGTTCAAACTTAAAATATGCAGTTGGGATATTAGTATCTTGAAACAAAATTAATCCATATCAAGAAATGGTATAATTTTACCTGTAAGACTATCTGTACATGCTGATCATTAGTATCAGGAGGAAAATTTAGGATGAAATCCTGATTTTGTCACAGTTAATAAGAATCAATGAAAAAATAACGGATAATTAAACAGTGAAAGAAAATCAGAAAAATAATATTTCCAGCATTGTTGAGGGGAGAAATTTGACATGTCAGTGATGGTTTGGAAGTTTTTCAGCCAAATATATCTATGCTGGATAAAAATTATACAGTTTTCCCTTGCAATGTATGGTTCAGTTTTTAAAAGTATGGAACTTTACAGCACAATTGTGATGACAAATTTACTTCTGGAGTAACCAGTGGTCCAGGGACTAGATCACTTATATAGCAGGGCCCTGCACTGCCTTATTGAGACAGACACTTGAACTGCAGATTCACAGCTGTTATTTAGTCTCTTCACTTAGACTGGCACATTATATTCATGCCCAGTAGCACTGTGGCCTAGTCTTGTTTTCCATGTGTTGGGTGAATCCTTTTACCATTTGATGAGGCTGTTGTGGCCTACAGTTTCTCTCTCAAGCTTTTCACTAGAAATCTATTCTGGTAAAAAGAAAAATATTTAAAATAACCTCTTGGACATTTTTGGGGATGGAAAACACATATTCTCTCCCAAAGGGGAGACATGGTGCTTTCATTGCAGGTTTTCTGAGAGCTGGGTCAAAACCTGCACAACTGTTTTTACCAGCTTAGCCAAACATGCAAGAGGCAGTTGCGGTATCATTGCCCTGCAGCAGCATAGTTTCCCTACTGAATGATGCAGCAAGATGTTGGTTAATACCTGGAGCTGAGGGAGGGCACAGCACAGCTTCCTTCTCTTGGTCTTGGGAGAAACATTTTAGTTCCTACATGAGGAGACTTCTATATGCTAAAGGATGGTTACAGCTTTGTCTCCCTAGCTGTGACACTGGGCCCTCTCTGATCTGTGTATTGACATCCCAGTACACTAGTCCTTGCAAAAGCACCTTGCTTTATCATAGCAAGCAAACAGGTGTTGTTTGGGGCTTTAGAAAGAGTATGTGGGAATGTGCCCTTTGCCACACTCCTGCAGGGAAATGCAGTCTGTGGTATGTGCTAATAACTGGGATCTGTGAACAGTCCCTGCGGCCTGGGGCAGAGATTTCACAGAGTTGCACACTTGGCCTGTGGTGGGCTCAGGATGACAGGAAAGACCAAAGGGTAGTGCATGCACTCACATAGGCAGCAAAGTTCTTGGGTGCAAAGAAGCTTTCTGTTCACTGTCAGTTGCCTACAAGGTCTGTGTCACTGCGGAGAGGAGGAAGTGTTGAGCAGCCACTGTCATTGCTCAGAAGCAGTCAGTGAGCTACTCAGACTGAGAGATGATGTTTTCTCCTCTCCAGATTCAAGGCAGGTTCCTCAGGTTCCCCAAGGGAAGCAGCCCAATGGAGCTACTTTCTCACCATGAAACAGTGAGCAGTAAGTGACTGCTTTTGGCATGCAGTTTTCCTTGGACAAAAGTCAGCTCTGGACCAGGCATGGTCTCAGTTACTTCTTTCTGCACACAGAAAACTCTGTCTCAATCTGCAGCAGTTACCTAGTAAAATCTGATGGTCCTAGCAAGCCATAGTTTAAACTACTGTGATTGTTGGCCAAGCCCTCAGCCATAGCTTTGGATCTAAGTTTTCTGTGGTAATCTAACAACAGCCTTGAACTTTCCAGAAAGAACTGAGAAATACCTGGAAGTTCAGATCTTTTAGTCAGCAGAGTCGTTTGCCCAGCTGCCTTCTCAGCATTGAGTGTCTACTTCTGAGGCAATGTATGTCTAACACAGAGAACCCATGCTTGTTTAAGCATGTAAGAAAGACCTGGCAGCCTTTCACACATGACAGTGAGTCATCCTTCCAGCAGGAGAGAGTGAGTCAGAAAGGGCAGTTGACAAGCTTTATTTATCAGTCTCCTGTTATCTGGCCCAGGAGAATTTTACCCCGAAAAACCCACCCTTGATAATGACAGGCAGAGCTCAGACTTGTGTCATAACACTGCTGGCTTTATTCCCATAGACTTTGCATGCCATTTTGTATCAGGAAATCACGGCAGGTTGGCCATTTTCATGAATTTTTATTTTTAAAAGGATTCCGAACATGCCAGATATATTGGAATAACTTGCCTGAGCTAGGATTACCATAATGCCTCTCAGTGATGAAAAGAACCTGGAGTGTTCTGTGCAGCAGCTCCTATGGAGTTCCCATTTGCTTTATTCTAGGGCTGCTTTGCTCAGAGCCTTAATTGAACGCTGCTAGCATGGCCTAGTGTCTTGGCTGGCTGTTGGTTATGTTTCTGCCACTCATAAACTCCACATAGGGTGTGTCAGGATTTCCAGTGTAAGTGTCTATTTTCAGAAGTTATGTTGCTCTTGTTGTAGAAATCTGTGCCAGGCAGAAAGCTGGCAGGAACCATCGCAACTCAGAAATGGAAAAAGAAACCTTGAAAACAATGATCTGCCTGATGGTTAATTAAGGAAAATCTGCCCTTGGAGGTTTCAGGCTTTGTAGCTGGGAGAGAGATGGCAGTACAACAGGAGGAGCCATCTAGATGTGGGGTGACCATAATGTGTAGTTGGGTGTCTTGAGGTATGGAAAGAAGCAAAGTAAGCTCAAGCCCATTCTACTCATGTTGCAGATGGCTTTGGAGCAGTGACCTATAAAGGCAGCACCCATGTAGTAGCAGGACTACAGGACTCAGCAAGTTCTCTGTGAGCCAGCATGGCAGGATCTGGAGGTTTTGCAAGTTCTTTGTTTCTGATGCCTCCAGTTCAGACCTGTTCTTCTTGTCCCATTAGGGGCCAGTGCCTGATATACATGGAAAAACCAAGGTGGTCTGAGCCTGCCCATTTTTGTGTGCAAGACAGGCTAAAAGCAGCATTTGACCAGCAAAAAACAGGTTTTGCCCATTTCTGCTTGGACTCACACAGTCATTTTAGAAGTGTTAAGCTCCAGGGGACTAACACTCCTATACGTATTCAGGAATGTGGCTCTTTGTACTAGCCAAGTGGGGACTCACTGGGTGCTGCTGTGGTGAAAGATGTCACCATGTACCCTGATCCCCTCTCTGCCTGGGGGGATATACTTTTTAGTCCCTTTTCTTTCTCCTCTCAGACAAAACCTTGACAGAGTTCTGAAGACGCTTCTTATTGCTTCTGTTTTTTCTATGGCTTGTCTGCTTTGTCAAAGCCAAATCTACAACTAATGACCAACCATCCCTCCAGCCAGGAAGGACCAACAGCAGCTCCTTTGCACAGACAGCTGGCACCATATCCTCACTTGCTCCACACCTGGCCATGGGTGTGTTGCTTGTGATGCTTTTTTACCTGCAGGTGTGCTGGGGGAAAAAAAGACGCAGTCAAACTGGAAATGGGACCAGGCAGTGATTTGCAGTAGGAAGAGGCTGTCAGTCTGGATTTCCTTAAGCAAGGCTTCAGATGTTGATGATATGTGCTCCTGCTCTGGCTGGGACTAAGGCCTTCATCTTGTAAACAAACTGCACTGGAAGCACCACGTACCAGTTATAGCTGCTGTGGCTCAGACTAAGTTGTAAATGTTTGCAGTGAGATTTTTACAGCCTGAAGCAAATAAACTGAACTGCAGTTCGCAGAAATAAAGATTTTCTTACCCTGCTTCTTCCTCCATGTGAGAGAGAGGATTTACAGGTTCAAAGAACAGGCTGTAAGTGTACTGCCACCTGTTACAGCCTTTCTGTTTGGAAAAGACTGATATTATAAATGTAGTATATTGCTCCCTGTGATTTGTTTATTTATGGAAGGGAAAATGGGCCTTTTCCCCTTTCCTTTAATGCAGTAGAAACAAAGACAAACTAGTTTCTGGACACACATTCCCAAGCCTGTTGGTCCTGACAAGGTCTGACCTCAAAAGGGTCCCCCTTTATGTGGCTCTTTGCTTTTCTCTCTCCTGTACCAATGCAGCACAAGCACATTAACCATGACCATGTCTGGGCAAGCTGACTGACTTTGTGAAGTCCTGCCATGGAAGCTAGGTGTTTGAAAGAGAGATTCCACTGTTCATCTGTCTTTGCTATATTAGAAAAGGATAGTTTTTATTTCTACTGAATGTGGAAGAATATGCGCATGTTTCTGTGTATGAATGGATGTGTGGGGATTGTGGATTAAAGGCTTGTCCCAAGGCTGTTATTAGCATTTTTCAGTGTAATAATCAAGAGAACAAGGTGCATCATCTAATTTAGATCTTCACAAGTCATCTCAAGAGAGTGCCCAGATCACTATATTGATTGGATCGGGAGACGCAGTATTGCAGACCTGGCTAGGCAGGGGGTTGACCCACCCATAGCTCCTTTGTACTTCGAAGCTATAAGAGCTCTAACAGCTGAAGTGCTGTGATGGATGAATATTTTTTAGAAGGAGGAAGGTGAGATGTGCAAGAGATGTTATGCTCTGCACAGAGAGAAACAGCCCAGATGCATGGAGTTCTGGTCAGGAGCTGGTCAGAGGGAAGGCCAACACAGGTAACATTGTGGTAGGCATCTGCTACAGGTCATCTGGTCAAGAGGACAAAATAGATGAAACCTTCTCTAGACAAGTGGAAGAAGTGTCAGTGTCCCAAGCCCTCACATTTACAAGATATACCAATTGATCTGAAATCTGCTGGGCAGGAAACACAGTAGGGCACAAGCAACCCAGACTTCGGAAGTGCATCAGGGACAATTCCTTGACACAGGTGCTGTACAGACTGAGTAGGGAGATGCTCTGGTTGATTTGCTACTTGCAAACAAGGAAGAAGTGGTTTGGATTGTGATGGTCAGTGGCAGTCTTGGAGAGACCAAGAGGTGGTAGAATTTAAGATCATGAGAAAGCAGAAAGAGGTGAGTAGCAGAACAATGACCCTGGATTCAGGAGAGTAGACTTTGGCTTGTTCAGGGAACTAGGAAGCAGCTTCCCCTGGGATATTGCTGTGAATAGTAAAAGGACATGGAGAGTTAGAAGATTTTCAAGGACCATCTTCCCAAAGCCCAAGAATGGGCCATACTGTTTTGCAGGAGGCTAAGCGGGCAGTGCGTGAGGCCAGCTTTGGTGTACAGAGAACTTCTGACTAAAATCAAAACATAAACAGAAAACGTGTAATAGGGGGAAGCAGGGACAGTCAATCAAGGAGCAGTGTAGAACTACACAGGAATGCAGGAATGTGATTAAGAAAGCTAAAGCCAGGCTTAATCTGATAACTGGTGATAATGTCAAGAGCAACAGGAAGGGCTTCTACAGGTGCATTAGTAACAAAAGGAAGACCATGAAAATACAGGTGCACTGCTGAAGAGGGCAGGTGATCTAATGATGAAGTATGCACACAAGGCTGAGGTTCTAAGCATTTTATTTGCCTCAGTCTTTCCTGGTAGAATCTATTCCCAGGCATCCACGTGTAATAGCAGAGTTTGGAACAGAGACATGCTACCCACAGCTGAAGAGGGTGATGCTGGGATTGCTTAAGTAAACTGGACATATACAACCCATGGATCCAGATGGGATGCAGTCCAGCTAGGCAAAAAAGAAGAAAAGTCTTCATAGGGTTGTTAGGCACTAGAACAAGTTTCCCCCAAAGTGTGTACAATTTCTATTCCTGGAGGCATTCAAATCCCAGTTAGGTGAGGCCTTGATACACCTTCTGTTCCATTAAGCATAAGACTGGATGAGAGTCCTGCAGAAGTCCTTTCCAACCTAATTATTTTTCTATGATTCTCAGTAAGCACCTGAAAACAAACTGAAGATCCCCTGGAAATGCGTGCTTTATATTGTGCAACATGGAATGTAGCATGGCCTAAATGCCACACAGTCCCCAAATGGCCCATGAGACATAGAAATCTAGAGAAGAGGGTAATAATGGTGGTACAGTGACTGCAGCTGCTTGGATGGTCTCTGACCTGTGGTTGTGAGTATTAGCTGCGTTAAAACAGTGCTCTCTGCTACTTTGATCTAATCTGTCACCCTTTAGGTATGTTGTAGGTGCTCCAGGGCTTCCTGTCCTGAACCTCCTAGTGCTCAAGGTGTTGATGTCACACTCTCCAGAGACTTCATGAGTCCCTGTCAGATTATTCTCCAAGAGTCCTGGGTAGGCTGAGACCTCTCTGAGACTGTGTTAACATCAATGTGAGCAACTGTGGCAGCTGACAGCAGTGGATCTGTTCTTGTTTCACCCAGGTGGCAGAGGTTACAACAGCAGTAGAGTGCAGTGAAGGTCTTGCCTTCACAGATTAGTGACCAGCAGACAAGGTCTGTGAGATTTCTGAGCATGTATTCAGGTTGCTAGGATGGGCCACCACCTATGATACTGCATCTTCACAGCTCTTGGTACCTAACCTAGGAGCTTGCACCACATGTACCTTCAGTGCACAGTGCAAACATATTCCAAGAAGACCTTGGTGTTCTTATTATGCTTTTACTTTGTGTCTGAATGGCTGCTGCTTCAGATGTTGCACAGCTGCTCATTCAGCAGGTTCACACCCACAGAAAGGCTACGATAAGTACTTCAGGTTTAATTTATATGTAATCAGTGTTTTGGACATGTTGACATTCTTTATTTCAACACTGCTTCAGAAGGCCTTTCTTGGAGACTGCTTAATCCTCTGGAGACTTCTGGTTGGAAGCACGAGCAGATATTCCAGGCTCGTAGCAGCAGACAAGTAAGCCACACTCTTCATTGCTGACTGACTACATGGAGCCATGAATGTCCTGGAGCAAAACTCAGAATGTTTCTGAAGCCTCTGTGGGTGCAAAACTCTACAAGAACTAAACTTAACTTTGCATAAGGGATGTAACTTTAAGCAGTACAAAGTTGCATGTGCCTTTTATCAATTAGCTAGACAATTTATATGATCTCTTTGAACAGTAATCCTTGACATTGAGTCTGAACTACCGGATGATGAAAGTCCAAACATTGGTCCCATGTATGATATATCAGCAGAAGTTGTGTGACTGTGGAAATGTGACAAACCTTGCTAGGAGCATATTCACATTAAAATAATAGGTTTCTGTGCAATTCTGAGTGTTCATTTCCAAACAGGGCTTGACTGCTGTCTTACTGTCCACTTGGCATGGGTAGAACTATATTCTTTTTTAGTTTTAGACCTTCTCAACTGTTGTGACTAGAATACCACTGAGGAGGGGATGTTCTTTTCAAAGAAAACTAATGTAGAACACTAAGGAGAAGGATGGTTTCAAAGTAGAGAAGTCAGGTAAAAATGCAGGAATCTACCTTTAATAGTAAGAGTCATCTACTGCTTAAATGGGCTTACACGTAATGCAATAAGCACTGCAAGACAAGAATGGTGTCTGGACTTTTTATTTTATTATTTTAGCAAAGATCACTGAAAGATTCCTTTCGAAATAAACATCACTGTACCCAGCAGAGCAAAACAAATTGGCTGAGTTTTGGATTTCTCCACAATTTAAAACAGAATAAGCAAATAAAAAAGGAAGCAGTGGAACAGTAACTCTGTAGTGTGAAAGAACAGAATTCAGAAATGGTAAGAGGACATTTACAAACACCATTATCAATGCCCAAACATTGCTCTGCCTTTCCAATGAGTCCTAGGTGTGAGTCTGTCAGTTACACTGAAGATCAGAAACTTGACCGTATATGGTATTTTGAAGGATATTCTTCTGTGGTTTCATGTTCTCATTCGAGGTACTGTCCAAGACAAGCTCATCCCTGATGAATTAATATCAATGGAGTCACATGCCAGGAGTGTGTCTCCTTCAGCATCCATTAATTGTATTTAATTGGTCCAATTTACAGAACTGACCCCTGGCTCTCACACAAGCAATCCAATGCAACAAAATATGGGCATTTCAGAGCTGACACATCCTTCTCTCCCCTCACCTTCCCAATCACCCACAGATCTTCTCACCCAAATCTGTGAGATACATTCAGGCAAAATATGCCACTTGGCTCAACCTAAATCTTTCCATCATGCTTCTGCTTTTCAGTGAGATCAGCCATCTGTATGTTTTTGTTCATTTACATAATCCATAAACCTTGTCTGGGGGCACAGAGCATGGCTGAAACCCCCAAATTAGGCCCTGCAAGAGGGATCTGTTGCAGAGGCCCTGTGACTGCAACGGAGGGGGAGAGAGAGGAGTCTATATGGGTGCTGATATTTTGCCTGGGATCTTCATAGCTCTGAGAACACCAGCAGATTTTGGAGACACAGTGTGCTTACGAGTAGGTCCCAGTTTCTCAGTGTCACCATCTTGGAGGGACAAAAAGGAGCCCCATTGCTTTTGAAGACACACAGGGAAGCCTTCAAAGTCTTTCAGGGAAGACAAAGACCCTGGCTGGGAAGAGCAGGTAGCTGGCAGCCAGTGGAAGGTACCTTCAGTGCACAGCATGGAGTTATTTTGGTCTCACAAAATGCAGTACCTTTGCTATTTATCCTTGAGTATCTTTTACTAGCACTGTGGTTTTTATACTCACACAACTATAGCACCCACTGTAACAACATCAATAATACTCAATGCAATGGCATTTGTAGTGGTGAAGAGGAACTGGCCCCCATCAGTGGTAGACTGTTCAGTGATGACGGCAGTATATCACAGAAAACTCAGCGATTATTCATTGCTCTCAAAGGAGCAGAAAGAGTAAAATGGAGCTCAAAAAGGCAAGTTGAAAAGGCATCCCCATAAAGGCTTAGTGGTTTTGTCAAGGCAATTAAAATACTTTACAAGGAATCCAGTAGGTTTATAGGAAATACAGAGATCTATGAATGTCAAGAGCTTCTCATCCTTATGAGGCAAAGGTCTCGGTACTGTACTTCTTAGAGTTGCTTCCTGAGGTATCCTTTGCTTAGCAAATTCCTCGGATGGTATTCTAGTTTGGCAAAAGTGTCCAACATGCCATTTTACTCTTTTCAGGAAAGAGGTGATACAGGGAGAGAGCAGATGCAACGTACTCATTAGTTAATATCTACATCAAAGAAATGAGCTAGTCTTTTGGCTGATCTCTGAAAAAGGAAGTTCAGTTTGTTCGAGCAGGACATTTTAAAGGTTTTTAAAAATCCTATTTGATAATATTATGCAATAAATAAGGCACACATAGCATCTGGACCTGCATGCTCTGTTGGTAATTGTGCCTGCCTGTTCAGAGAGAAACAAATTCCCTGGCACCAATAAGAGTGATACTTCAGGACTTTGTGAGGATTAGGCCTTGGTTCCCTGTGCTGACGTTCTTTCTAAAGGTCAGTTAGCCTTTCCCATGTCCCCTGTCAAACTCACTGACACTGAGCCCCTTTCCTTTGCTAAAGATGATTCAAGTCTTGGAATATGCCCTTGACTAATGAGCTATTTTGGTTTCAGAGCCAGCTGTTTCTCTGGTGCAAATCGGTGTAGCTCTGACTTGAAGTAAAAGAAGATGACTTTGGCTTTGACAACCTCAGCTGCTTTGCCAGTGTATCTGTTTTGCCAAACGCTCTTAACAGAAACACAGCTTATATACAAAAGAGAGTGCTTTGAGCAGTGGGTCTGATTTCAGGTCCCTGCATGAAGGAATGCTGTGTGGCAGAAGCTGCTTGGCTGATGTATCGGTATGAGGCTTTAGCTGTCATTGCTGTAAGCATGATTCTTTTGCAGTCACAATGGAAAAAGCTAGTTGGACAAATCCATTGAGTGTGTGCCAGGCATGAAGACCTGGCTGTATATTTAAATGCCCCCTACTGTCATTTTCAGTCTGCTTGTTGAAAGACCTGTGGGTTTCTCTCCCTCTGCCTTCCTCCCTCTTTACTTCCTACAGTGCTGATGTCTCTGACAGCTCAACAGCAATGCCTGTCCCACCTGATCACCACTATGCCATCTGCATGAAATAAGCCTCTCCTTCAGCCCCAAACTTGCCAAATGTGTGCTTTGCTTGTTTCTTGAATCCAGTCACATTCATCTTTGAGTGGATTCTTCCACCTCATCCTTCCCTTCCTTCATGGTCAAAGAAATGTTTCTCTCAGTCTATGTCTGTGTGTAACAATATGTGAGAGGTGGACAAAAAAGAGTTATTGTATCTCCATTGTATAGCTAGATAACTTGGAGCCAGCAACATCTCATGGGTAGCCCGAGGTTGCAAAGTTTGTGTTAGAGCCTGCAATTAAATCCAGTTTTCCTGAATCCCAGACCCTTATCTTAATCATAAGAGCACTCATAACAGCTCTTTTCTATACTTCTCCTTGCACGTACTAATCAGTGTTTTTCCTTCTGTATTAAAAATCTTCTGTCATGAACTCTTTATTGTGTACTCATATGCAGTCTGACAGAAACATGTTTTCCCTCTACTAAAGTGATTGAAGCATGTACTTCTGATGACATCTTGGCTTCTTCAGCTAACAGATGAGTAAAGTATTTTCTGCTGCTGAATTATTTAATCATTGAAATCAGCGTTGAGACAAGTCCATTCTCATGATATTTATCTGCTGATAAACTGGGATCATGAATATAAAATCCAGGCTTCTTACATCAGTCTGAACATACCAGACATTCTCTAGGTCAGTATTTGGATAAAGCTATCACAGGCAGCTTATGGGGCAAGAGCAGATTTTATACATATGACATATTCTAGTTTTAGCATAGGAATATCTGAAGCATCTATTGGTGACTCATTTGGTGAAATACTGAATCTTGAAGCAAGGAAACCATCTTGCTGATTGTTTCTGTGCTTTCTAGTATGTGTCATGGAAAAAATTGGCTGTCATGCCAGACTTTGCCTCTGAGGAAGATCATATTCCTTTAGCATCTGTTGATTAACACAATACCTAAAACTCCCTTCCTTACTTTTAATTATTAAGAATGATTGAAACCTCTGTGGGTATTTCTAATAGTTGCTGGAATGCTTAGATAGTAGGTATTTACCTGTTCTGGCCTGCTGGGCTGAAAGAACCCAGCAAAAATCATTCTTTTACATGAAGATTTCCATTCTGATGAAGTTTACCTCAGAAGACTCCACAGTTGGAGGGTGCTGTATCTGCTAACATCCTGATGAATGTGTGCTGCTCTTCCAGACCTCCTTCAGGGTTGGCTAGTTCTTGTTATTTGGATCTCTCAGGCACCTTTTCCAGCACAGGCAGGATTATGTGACAGTGAAGGGCCAAAGTGACAGTGTTGTGGACAGTTGGAGAGTCTGATGGATCATAGTCCTGTGTTAAATAACAGGTTGAAAACAATGTATGAGATACTTAGTGGAATCAGATGAGTGAATGGTACCTCCCTAGCCTGGCTTTCTCTCTGGGACTCGCAGGATTTCAGCAATGCTGTTCAAGGTTCGTCTGGGTTTTAAAAGATTGGGAACTCAGGCCAATGCTGTTTGTGTTACAACTGAGTGAAAAATGGCTTGGACGGAGCATAAAACAGCAAGTTAGAATTTTATTTCTGGACTGGAAAAAGAACATTTGACTTGTGATTTCCCAGCTCAAACTTTTTGTGGACATTGCTCAGTTTTTCTTCATTATTCCTATAATGTAGCTGTGGGGTTTACTCTTTGAAAAAAACCCACAAACCCAAACTCAAACAAAAACCTTTCAGCTCTGTTATTCAGAAGAAAATTTGTTAGCAGGATATACGCACTTATTACATTAGAATGTTTATTAGTTGCTCATTCATTCCTTAAAACTATGACAGGAAGTTTTCTCTTTCTCATCTTTCCTAACCTGGTTCTGCCTGGGAAAGCTGATAAAATCTCACTTTCTATCTGCAATTCCTCATCCTGTTTTCAGCAGACATGATGGCTGCAAATGAAAGGTGACCACAGAGGGAGTGCCTAAATTGTCATTGTTGTACAGGCTGATGATTATTAGTCATAGTATATATTGGGAAAGGCTCTTCATAATTTTATATGCCATAAAAATAGTTTGGTTTTGCTCTGAGCCCACTAAACTGCTGTTTCAGCTGGATATTTGTTGCAGCTTGTTTCATTACAAAATGTTTGGTCATCTGGATAGTATTTCTGTAGCATGAGTGAGAAGTCACAGTAGTAGCTCTAAAGCTTTATTAGGAAAAAAGTTCTACTGTTACTGCTTAGGATGGGATAGACTCTGAAGGAAGGACAGGATATTTGTTAGAAATGCCAACACTATGATTTTATTCTCTTTTGGACACAATTTCTATTCAATGGAATTGCCCCTTTCAGCAGGGGCTCTGTATATGTAAAATATCATAGGCAAAACGTGAACACCCTCTTCTAGCTTTTTCTTCTAAAGGAAATCATATGGTAGTTAAGCTTAACATTTTCTGAAATGCCGCATGTATATGGGTGTGGAATTGAACATGCTTAGAGGTCTCTGAAATACTTCTCATGCTTCTATCAATAACAACTTCTACTAACAACCTGCACTGTTGACAACGTTGTTGTACTCATTTCAAAAACATTGGTTTTGTGTCATTCTCAGCAATATGCTACGAACATAACTCATGTAATGCAAACCGGTTCAAAAAGGGACTGAAGACCTCATTGTTCAGTTGAATACATAACCTGCTGACTGTTCTGTTCAATTTGGGCTTCAGACTGTAAACTCCTAGGTCAGGTTTTTTATAATCTTGGTGTGAGCTGACTGATTGAAGCACAGACAATGGAAGGGCAAGCCAAAGGCTCCAGATCTTACTGGCATATTGTTATATCAGACTCCCAATTTTAATTTACTGAAAAAAAATACATGTTTATCTCATGAGATGGGGAAGAACAACTACAAATTGTGATTTTAGTAGTGACAGGTGACAGGTGGCAGTATGAATCTGCAGTACCTTGAAACAGAGAGCTAAGAGATGTGAACCAACCGATCCTCTCAGGGTGGTTCTAATTTCCAGACCTGTCCATCACTCAGACCATCAGTGCTGCAGCTCCTGGTTTCCATTTAAGAGAATGCACTGTAAAATACAGAAGAGCAAAAAAGCAGAGATTGACATGGCCAAGGTGACAGCATTCCCCCTTTGCACTAATGATGTTGCCTTTTTTTCTTAAGAGATGTTGGCAAGCTTTAGTCCTTTAGGGATGGATCCTAATTTGCTTCTGGAGGTGTGAAAGAGACTTTCTATCTTGGGGTGAGAGTAGGGAAGGAAAAATGTGGCACGCATAGCACTAGAATTTTTCTTCTGAACTCTTTTTTAATAAAATAAAAATAAATAAATGATTCACTAACTGAGGCCTAAGCTGATTATAAATGTCTCATGTTGAAAACTGTGGCAGATTTACCCTTTTGAAAACTTCACATTTAAACAAAATACTTAAATTGTTTGAGGGATTTTTTTTTCTTTTGTAATTTAGGCTAACTCAAATTACTGGTATGAAACAGCTTGATTTACTCCAAGCATTTTTTATGGCTGTCCTCAGAAAAATGTTAGTCATCTAATTTATTCAACTAATTCAAACTAGGAAATCTGCCAAATTCTTGAAAATTCTCTAGTGACAGGAAAGGATTATACTGTGACTTCGCTAGTGTTGTTTCTATTTAGCCTGTTTCTATTTAGCTTTCAAAAGTGAACAAGAACTTATAGTACTAACTGATGGTTTCTTTAGCACTGGGTTAACTTTGGCATACTTGAGGTACTGGGACTCTCTCAGAAGGAAAGCAGGCAATGACACACAGCTCATTGGAAGGACAATTCTTTGATGTCTTTTGTGACCCAAACAGGAGAGAACTAGCCTCACCCACAGGCCAACCCTTACTTACCCAAGCTGCTTCACCTTACTGTACCTTTTCCTGGTGTTAACGGGTTGTGTAAGGAGGACACTGTGTTCCTTTCTCTGCTTCCAGCCTTTCTTCTGCCTTGGCAAAGGCAGAGGGTTGTGTCTGGCTGCAGCAATGTTCCCTTTTATCTCCACAGGTTTCAGTCTGAAGGGGGTCCCTGATGGCCAAAGGAGTTGTGACATTATCATACATAAATACCCACTTCTGAGTCTATGTTGACACACACACATTTCGTGGTCTTAAATAACACTTGACTGGCATATTTTTCTTTGATGCTAGCACAGTCATTCTGATTATGGCAGACTTCTGCCTATGAAATGCCAATAAAGAGAATGGACCATTAATACCACCTGGTGACAGCAGGATTTTTAATATCTTGTTCTAATGTAGCTAGGGAACTCTTGTTTAAGAGGCTATCTTTTCTCCTAATCCTCTTTATGACATGTTAGCTATAATTTGTAAATGGCCAACACTATCTTAAGTACTTTACGTACTTTACAGCATTATTTTTTAACTGCAATGAATTTAGCTTGATGCTGAGTGGATAATCCACCCTTGTGCAACTGCTTTTCAAAACTTATTATTCCAAACTAAAGGAGACTCATACTTACTTTTTTGAATGGCTTCCACAGCTTCCCACTCACTGGTCTGAATTTCTGGCTTGTAGTTCCAAATTTTGAAAAAAAAAGTGGGAACTGTCAGCAAGATGTGTGCTCTGCATTTAAGTGTGCAGATCCATACAGTGTAATGTCCCTGTTTCCTTCCCTTGCATGTGAATATTAACATTTAGTGAAAGCCTCATCTTCAGTCTATATAGAGTATGCATTTGTTCCAAAGTATTCACTCATCCAGCATGCACATAAAAAACGGCGCTTGTAACGAGGCATTTTCTCATTTCAGTTCAATTCTAGGTACACAGACTGTTGCCTAAATAGGCAGCTAGCTGACTGGTTTTCTGATGGTGATGAGTTCATTAATGTTTGAACCAACCAGAGAGGTGCAGACAAAAGGAATTGTGTTTTCACAGGAATATTCTCCTGTGCTTACATCCACAAGTGATGGAAGGCTTTAGTTATTTGGTGCAGAATATAACCAATGCTTAATTAAAAGGGATTTCCTCTTAAATGACTTTCCTGAACAGATTATTTTTGTGTCCGTTGCATTACTTATCTGGAGGAAGAATTGCTCTTGTGAAGTGATTTCGATTGAGAGAAGCTGTAACGCAGGAGTAAAAAATCCTACCTGAAATGAAAGAAGCATGAATGGAGCAACTATTCACCACTCCTTATAGCCCAAGAACTCAGAACTGCCAACTGAAATATTCAGGCAATTTTAAATCTTTTTCACTTGCTACCCAACTGAATTGTGATATAGCCAAAACCATTAGGTGTTGTGGATCTTGAAAGCACACACAGATCAAAAACTATTTAAACAGACAGACAAAAAGTCTGCTAGTGTGTATGAGCATTCAGCTTATGAAATCCTTAAACTGAATATTTCTAGAAACTAGGAAGGCATATCTATTTTTACCTTGCTTACATCTTGCTAAAAGCACTCACTGATCAGCCATGCATCTTCAAGTGGTGTGCTGGCTAGGGATGTTCAGAACAGAATAGCTGCTCAGAGGTCCCAGGGATTTGCTGACAGACTTCTTCAACTGGTGGTGGCTTCTGCATCTTTGTATTCAATATCTTTGGACCTTCTTGGTGGATTTTCTAACCTACAGTATGTGTGATTTCTACTGTCATCACGTATTAAGAATCGTACCAGGCACAGATCCGGGCAAGGTATCTGGGAAAGCCATGGGGTCTCTGCCACTTACTCAGGGATCGGAGGCTCAGCTGCCAAGTGCTGTTTCTGAACAGCAGGGATAAGGTCAAGTCTTTGCTAAGCAGATTTACTACATGGTTTAATAGACGCCGAAACCTTTTCTTCTAAGAATGTTCCTCCCAAAGCTTTTAAAATGACCATTTATTGATGAACGTCATGAAAGTAATGTCAGGAAATAATTAGCCTAATCTGCGGAAGCATTGCCGCTCCTCAACGATTTTCTTTCCTTGGATGCCCTCTCGTGTTCATCAGTAGTATAGACAAATGCATTTGGACTGGCGCAAAAAGAAAAAGCCATATCGACTTGCTACCACCTTATAAGGCTAATCCATTCCGAAATCCTTCGTTTCTCCTTCTGTCTAGTATACCTACGACTTCATCTCCAAAGGATCCGTGCGCAAATTTTCAGGTTGAGTGCATAGTTTATGCCTTTTCTTGGACAGTCCAAAACCAAAGAAGGCTTCCTCTGCTTGTGTTTTGTCCCAAGCTATGTGCATTTTCAAACTTCTCGAGAGATTCCATCAATGCTCTTAGACTTGATTTTAAGAGGAGCAATTCCAGCTGAAATGCCAGAGAGCTGAGTATGCTCTCAGCAGTTGATCAAACCAAGGGATTAAACTTTAGGCCTCTAGCTGAAAATATTTCCCACATGGGCTGGAGCATTGGGAGGCTCAGTACCCAGATGCTTTTGCTATGACCAAAAAGCCAGAGAGTCTCTGGCTTTTCTGTCACATGACACTTAAGCATCTGCTTCAAAACATTATATTTGTAGAAGAGGATCATCCCTTGTGGAAGTAAGGTAACCTGTCATCAGCTTGCTCTAGTACATTCCCTGCTGCTATGATGTTGAGCATTTGTGGGAGCAGAGTGGGATTCCCTCACATGCCAGAACAGGATTTTACAGGCTATTTTCATTCTTCTGAAGGTTGTATAAGCAGTAGAAAAACAAAATTAAAAAAAAACTAATTTTGAAGCAAATGAGAACAGTTCCTCCCTTTGAAACCTCAACAACTGGATGTCAAACATGCACACACACGGGTGGCTTATATTTGGGGTTTCTGCAGACACAGCAGGAAGGAAATTGGTTGGTGTGGGCTAACAGACATCCTGATTCATCACTTTTTGTCACACTTAGGAGTGAGAATAGAAGGTCTGAAACATGAGAACAGGTGAAATGGCAAACAGATCCTTTCCTCCCTTTAACAAAAAAGGCAAAATACTTCAGAGAATGGGGTTTAGTCAATACAATTTTTTAATTGATCAGCTCTTACTCTCAGGCTTCAGACAATTTATGAACAATTATTATTTTGTTAGCCTCAGTGAACTGAGTTGCAGGTTATTCATTCAGCACACTGAATATTATTGGTGAAAAAAAGTTTAAACCCTCTTGCAAACAGAAAGGACAAAGATCTTACAGAGGCAGAAAATTACTTACGTTTTGGTTGGTAGAAAATGATCCTACAGAATGTTTGAAATATTCAAAAGGTATTGTAGAAGAAAGCTTGCATGAGTGAGAGGCAAAGGACTTCAGTCTTCAGGACTGGAAACCCACTTTTTTTTTCATCAGCACCAATCTCACCTTATACGAAGATAAAAATTAAACCACACTCCCTTCTGCAGTATGGCATTAATAGAGCATTTTGGCACAGCAGCTGTGTCAAACTCTCACTAGGGCCCTCTGCTGCTCACAGAGTGAAAAACTCCAAACTTGTTTGGGACTCTCAGAAAAGGATGCTTAAAAGAAAGCTTAAAACAAGCAAAACACCAATAATATTGCAAGGGACGTAAAACTTAAGTCCTCATGAATCAGGACTACGTTAGTCTTTACCGATGTGAGCTAAGAAGAGACTCTTTAATGAGCAGGTATTTTCAAACTGCTTGCTGCAGGATATCTTGCATTCATGCTGGCTGCTGGCAGGGGCACAGTATGCAAGGCTGCAGCTTATCTGGGTTGATAGTTGTTAATTAAAATCTTCTGATATTCAAGGAACTTTGCTGAGAGGGAAAATGTATTTATTTCACGAGTTTTTGTCCTCTTATTATTGCTAAAAATTATCCACACAGCGTCAAATTTTGTGAGATCATTTGGCTGCTGTGGCACTCAGTACCTTACCAGCAGCAGAAGGAACTTTAGGATGGAAACAAACTCCAGAAGCAGAATGAATCTGAGAAACCAAAAGTTCCTATTTTTCACAAATACATATCTGAGAACAGAATAAAAAGGGCAGTAAGAAAGCAGTCCAACTATGTATATAGTGACACAATCTCTATTACAATGTTATTTTCCTTCTGCAGAATCCCAGAACTTGAACATTTTTAGGCATGTGACATAATTTCATGGCTAGGAGATGCTCAGCTTTCTGGATGGACCAATACAGCTTTAGTATGTACCCCAATATGCCTCTAAATGTGATAGAGCATGTTATTTTAATGATATAATAGGCATCACAAAAACATAGTGGGATGGCTCCTATGATTGCAGTGTTCGAATGGAAGGTTACAGGCTCTTAGAAAAGATAGGCCCAGCAGACGGGGAGGGGGAGTTGCTATTTATGTTAGGGATAGGCTGGAGAACTCTGGTGTGGAACTCTGTTTGGGGACAGGTGAGCAGTTGACACGAGAGTTTGTGAGTCAGAGTTAAAGGAAGAACAGTGATGGGAGACATTACTGTAAGGATCTGTTACAGACCGCCTGATCAAGAGGGCTCTGTGGATGAAGCACTCTACAGACAGATAGGAAAAGCCTCATGCTCACAGGCCGTTGTTCTCCTGGGGGGCTCCAACCACCCTGGTATCTGTTGCAGCGACCGTATGAGCCAGCACAAACAATCCAGGAGGTTCCTCGATTGTGTGGAAGACAACTTCCTTCTGCAAGTAATAGAGAAGCTGACAAGGAGAGGTGCTGTGCTTGACCTTGTGCTCACCAACAAGGAAGGGCTCATTGGAAATGTGACTCTACAGGGCAGCCTTGGATGCAGTGATCACAAAATGGTCAAATTCGAGATCCTCAGGACAGTGAGAAGAGCATGCAGCAAGCTCACTGCCCTGGACTGCAAGAGAGCAGACTTTGGCCTCTTCAGGAACCTGCTTAGCAAGGTTCCATGGGATATAGCTCTAGAGAGCAGGGGGGCCCAAGACTCCTGGTTGATATTCAAGGATCACCTACTACAAGCTCAGGAGTGTGGCATCCCACCTAGAAGGAAGTGAAGCAGGAGGGGCAGGAGACCTCCTTGGATGGATAAGGAGCTGCTGAGGAAAATTCAAAGGAAAAAAAAGAAGTTTACAGAAGGTGGAAGCAGGGACGGGTGGCCTGGGAAGAATACAGGGATGTTGTCTGGGAAGATAGGGACCAGGTTAGGAAAGCTAAGGCACAGTTAGAGCTAAACTTGGCTAGGGATGTTAAAGATAACAAGGAGGGATTCTATAGGTACATAGTGAATAAAAGAGAGTAGGGACAATGTAGGCCCCCTCCAGAAGCTATCAGGAGAACTGGCTACACAGGATTTGGAGAAGGCTGAGGTTCTGAATGACTCCTTTGCCTCAGTCTTCTCTGGCAAATGCTCTGACCGCACCACCCAAGTTCTTGGGAGGTGGATGCAGGGACTGTGAAAATTAAGACCTTGGGCCCACTGTATGAGAAGATCTGGTTTGAGACCATCTTAAGAACCTGAACATGCACAGGTCCATGGGACCTGATGAAATCCATCCGTGGGTCCTGAAGGAGCTGGTGAATGAAGTTGCTAAGCCACTGGCCATCATATTTGAAAAATCATGGCAGTCAGGTGAAGTTCCTGATGACTGGAAAAAGGGAAATATAACCCCAATTTTCAAGAAGGAGAAAATGGATGACCCAGGGAATTACAGAGCAGTCAGTCTCACCTCTGTGCCTGGCAAAATCTGGGAGCAGATTCTCCTGGAAGCCATGCTAAGGCACACAAAAAACAACAAGGTGCTTGGTGTCAGCCAGCATGGCTTCACTCAGGGGAAATGCTGCCTGACCAATTTGGTGGCCTTCTATGATGGGGCTACGGATCTGATGGACAAGGGTAGAGCAGTTGATGTCATCTACCTGGACTTGTGCAAAGCGTTTGACACTGTCCCACACAACATCCTTGTCTCTAACTTAGAGAGACATCAGTTTGATAGGTGGACCACTCGCTGGATAAAGAACTGGCTGGATGGCCGCACGCAAAGAGTTCTGGTCAATGGCTCAGTGTCCATCTGGAGACCAGTAACAAGTGGTATCCCTCAGGGATCAGTGTTGGGACCTGTCTTGTTCAACATCTTTGTTGGTGACATGGACAGTGGCATTGAGTGCACCCTCCACAAGTTTGCTGATGACACCAAGCTGTGTGGTTCGGTTGATATGCTGGAGGGAAGGAATGCCATCCAGAGGGACCTTGACACATTTGTGAGGTGGGCTGATGCCAACCTTATGAAGTTCAACCAAGCCAAGTGCAAGATTCTACATTTGGGTCAGAGCAATCCCAGGCACACCTACAGGCTGGGCAGAGAAATGATTCAGAGCAGCCCTGTGAAGAAGTACTTTGGGGGTGTTGGTTGATGAGAAAATGAACATGAGCCAGCTTCAGTGTGCATTTGCAGCCCAGAAAGCCAACCGTATCCTGGCTGCATCAAAAGGAGTGTGACCAGCAGGTCAAAGGAGGTGATCCTGCCCCTCTACTCTGCAGAGACCTCACTTGGAGTATTGTGTGCAGTTCTGGTATCCTCAATATAAAAGGACATGGAACTGTTAGAACGAGTCCAGAGGAGGGCCACAAGGATTATCAGGGGACTGGAGCACCTCCCATATGAAGACAGGCTGAGAAAGTTGGGGCTGTTCAGCCTGGAGAAGGCTGCGTGGAGACCTCATAGCAGCCTTCCAGTATCTGAAGGGGGCCTACAGGGATGCTGGGGATGGACTATTCATTAGGGACTGTAGTGACAGGACAAGGGGTAACAGGTTCAAACTTGAAACAGAGGAAGTTTAGATTGGATATAAGGAAGAAATTCTTTACCGTTAGGGTGGTGAGGCACTGGAATAGGTTGCCCAGGGAAGTCATGAATGGTCCATCCATGGCAGTGTTCAAGGCCTAGTTGGACAAAGCCTTGGGGGACATAGTTTAGTGTGAGGTGTCCCTGCCCATGGCAGGGGGATTGGAACTAGATGATCTCAAGGTCCTTTCCAACCACAACTATTCTATGATTCTATTATTTTGTACCCTGTATCCAGTCAGCTGTAGAGGCCTGTATGTGCTACTTGGCTGCATCTGAGTTATTTGGTGGGAGATGCATGCTGACAGTGGTGAGTTTCAGACTCACAAAATGGTTTGTGTGAAGGTGAAAGTTTTTGTTTCTGCATTAACTGAGTATTTCCAACACCAACAGATGAAAGCCTATGCAAACATCCAGCTACAACACCTATTCTGCTCAGTTTCCTTCCCATCTGTGGCATGGTATGCTAATTTATTACATATGGGTTAAATGCTAAAGCAAGCAGTAACTTTCCTGGATGAAAATTTCGGTTTTTTTATTTAGGAACTAATAACTGAAAAGGTTACAAAGCATCAGACTTTAATACTACAACTTTGTCACGCAGAGTTAAAAGTGCTCTACTGAAACAGATTCATTATGCCTCACAAAACCTTTCACCCATGTATTACAGAATGATTGATGAAAGTTGATTGATGAATTAATCATTTTTTGAAGCATAACAAATGTTATACTTTTGGAATGCAAGTTCAGAGTGCTATAGCTCCCATTTTACTTTCAGGGAACACAGGAATTGGCATATAGAAGATGAGAACACGAGGTCCATATTTTTCACTGTATGCCGTGCATTTTTACACAACTTTTAATTACTATAGTGATACACGGGTAACTAATGTACAGGGGGGTAATACAGAGAAATTGTACAAGGAAGTTAAAGGAATTCCTTTGCTTAAACAAAAGTATTGTCTGTCCTAAGTACCTGCCATTGCCATCTTGCCAAGGCATTGATTACTGCTGAAGGGGGAGACGCAGATGCTAGTTCTACTGACAAAAGCAGATGATTGGTCCTGCTGATAAGCCTGGGAGAGGCAGACTGGGCGACCAAGCCTTAAGACCATGACAAAAGCACAGATGTTTGGTCCTACTGATAAGCGGCAGGAGAAGCAGACTGGGCGCCGACTAAACCCTAAGGCCATGTCTGAAGATTAAAAGGTGTAAAGGTTAAGAAGAGGAAGACTCATTTACTTCATCCTGAAACCCCAGCCCATGATCAGAAGGGGCACTGCGCAGGTGCAGAGGACCTTCCGGCTCATTATAATACGAAGCAGGGATAGATAATAAATATGTATAGGCGGATTGAGCAACCTCATGTCTATGTATACCTTAAGAGAATAAATGTAAAGGGACAACAACCTTGAGGTGTGCATGCTTTGCAGGAGCGATCCCCATGCACCTCAGCGCTGAATAAAAGCATACCTACTTTACAACTTTAACTAGTTGTGGAGTCTGTCCGCGCATCAATAGGCTTTACAGGGTGTCAAAAGTTATGCACCACTCAGCCACAGTACAAGTTTCGTTTGTCAGCGATACTCTTCCCCACAAATCAAGCCATCTATACTGGGAGGAAAGACAAAGACTGGCAGAAAACGAAGTGTTATCACCCTTGGTTTATCACACAGAAACCATGGCATGAATTTAACAAAATACATAATGCTAGGCAAGAAGCTGATAGTTTAATGAACGAATTCTGGTAAAAAATTTAGGGTATCCTCATGTTCTGCCATAAGCACAAGACACATCACTTAACCTGAAACAGCGTGGGCTCCATTTTGCCGAGCTGTGAAGACCGAAGTGTGTGCCCTGGTGCCAGTAGACGCTTACCACTGACAGCACAGCCGTTTAAAACGAAGAATGTAACGACCCTCCTGAGAGCGGGGCCGCAGCGGCTCCTCGGGAATAACCTCCAGAGCCATCCCTGGTTTCTTTCCCAAATATCTGACTTGCAGAGCGCTTTCCCTCCCCCTTAGGCAGCCCGTAAGAGCTCAGAGATGCCCTTACAGGCCCCAGCGCCCGGGCCGCAGGAGGCCGTTCTCTAACAGCCATGCCTGCCCCAAGGGGAAAGCGAGGGCTTAACGGGCCGGAGCTCCCCATAAGTCCTCTAATCACTCTGAGCCTTTGACCCCCGCTGCGGTGCCGAGTCTCGCCTCCTTCACCAGACTGCTCCTGTCAGTTACGTTCGGATCGCGGGAATACAGACACATTCTGCAGTCGTTTAGTGGGAGATACAGAAGGGAACTCCAAAGCCCAGAGCGGAGCCGCCGCAGCCACCGCTCACCACACGAGACAAGCACAGTCCCAGCTCGCCGGCTAAGCCACCACATCTCCCCCACCGGAGGTGAAGGCGGGGCCGCTCAGACGGGTGGGGAGCAGCAGACGAAGTCTCGCGAGAGAGGGCGACGGCTGCCTCTGCCGCGCTCCTCCCCCTGCCGGTCCCGGTGTGTGAGGCCTTCGCCGAGGCCGGGGTATCTCGCGTCGTGCCGGCCAGGCGTTGCTAGCGGCGGGGAGGCGGCGGTTGTGGCTGTGCGGCCGGGGCCCGGCCTCGGCTCTAGGGTCGCTGGGCAACATGCCGGGCGGCAGGGTGTGCGCCGCCTGCGGCTGCTCGGAGATCGAGGTGGACGCGGCGCGTGGGGATGCGGTGTGCACGGGCTGCGGCTCGGTGCTGGAGGACAACATCATCGTCTCCGAGGTGCAGTTCGTGGAGAACAGCGGCGGCGGCTCCTCCGCCGTGGGACAGTTCGTGTCGCTGGATGGTGAGAGCCGGCGGGGCGGGGCACACGTGCACCGGGCAGGGGGGTGTGGAGCTTGCGCGGCGAGGGGACCGTGGGCCGTGCGTGGGGAGAGGGTGCTGGGAGAGGGTAGGGGGCAATGTATGGAGGGAGGATGCTGGGGATAGGGGAGAGAGTGGTGGGGGACAAGGGACAGTGCATGAGGGAGGGGGATGCTGTAAGGGATATGAAGGACAGGTACAGTGCCGAGGGGAGAGGGTGCTGTCGGCTATTGGGGGTGGGGACAGGGCACGAGGGTGCTGAGCCGGAAGGTGGGATTATGGGGGTGGTGCATGGGGGTAAGGTGCTGGGGGGTAAGGGTAGTGCATAATGTAAAAAGGTGCTGTGTAAAGGGATTGATGCCTAGGGGATATGGTGTTGTGCAAAGGTGTGTGCAAAGGTGTGTGGGGGACAATAGTGTTGTATAGAGGAGTGAGTGCCAGGGATGGTGGAACTAAGTTTCTTTAAGGGACCCTTTCCCTTTTGTGCATGTGGGATAGTGCTGCATGAAGTGGAAATGGGACAGTCAGTGGATGGTAGGGGAGGACAATGTGCTGTGCAAGGTGAGATAGAAATTGGGTTGGGTGCAGTCTGGGGTGAATGACAAAAAAGACAAGAGATGTTTTAGGTGATGGGAGGAGGTGCATGAGGGACTGGAGCTCTGCCTGGTGTGTGTGGGGTTATATGAGGGAAGACTTGGGGCTCTGTATGGACTGGGGAGATACATGAAATTGTTTGGAGTAGAGGCCAGGAGGGCTGGGTAAAGGGAGTATGTAGAGGTACAGGGGTGGTGTGGTGGAGAAGGAGGCTGGAAGTAAAGGGTCAAGAGGCTTCTTCTGTAAATAGGTAGGGGTGTTTGTGTGAATGCCCTGGAGGATAAGGCCTGTGTGCCTGGAAGAAGGCCATGTGAAGTGGGCATTGGGTTTGGAAGGGGAGAGAAGGAAAACTGATGTGTGCACTGTATATTAGGTGAAGGAAGCATAAAGAAGAAATAGGGGAAGGAACTTAGCAGTGAAGCGAGGGGCACTGATTGATTGTATGGCTGTGGTGAAGACAGAAGAGTTGTGGTGTGGAGGGCAGCACTGGATGTTGGAGTTCAAGAGTTTGTTGTAGACTAGGCTTTGTCTGATGCTATTCGTGTCTTCCAACTCAAGGTGCTGGTGTTATTTTTTTTTATAGCTTATGAGCATCTCTTATAGCCTCCACATCACCACAGGGAAAAGTGAAGGGTACTTTTTTAAGGGCTTGTACTGCTTTTTCCCTCCCACCCAAAATTACACAGGACAGATGGCATGCAAGCTAGAGTGCATTTTGGGATGCCTTTACACTACAAAAAAAAAAAAAAAAAAAGAAAGGAAAAGGGAGAACTGCACTATACTCTGGCTTTTTCTTCTAGATGAATTGCACAGTACTTTCCTAAGTTCCTTTAAGGAACCCTTTCCCTTCTGCGCAAGTCCTGTGATGCTGCTGTTGGCTAATATTTTTTTCATGGATAGTGCATTAATTCTTGGATTTTGTATAAGTAGGTAGTTACTATACAAAAAACAATTTTAGCACCCACGGAGACGGATAAGCTCAATGGGGATAGGTGGATGTGTAAAAGTGGAAATGGGAGCACATTGTAGCGTGCTTAGGGTGACTTTATCTGGCTGCACAAGGAGTGGTTGCAGGGGCTTCACCATATGTGAAAATCTTCCTACTGTGATCTACTAGCAAGGCCCCGTTTGCATTAGTGTATGTATTTTGGTGAAGTGTCGTTTGTGGAAACAACAGAGCAGGATTTTCAAAACAACGCTTTGTAAATTTACTAAGTTACTGCAAGGACCAGTGCGGGTACTGTTTCACAGTAAACATTTTAAGGAAGTTTGGATATGGGTGGTTTGTGCTGGTGTAATTCTTTATGTTCGAAAACAGATGATTCTGTTGTGAATAATTTTTTTTTGCTTAACTTAAACTGAGTGATGCAAGCCAATTTGAAAAGATGTATTTGTGCTGCAATAAGAGTATCTTCATGATATGTGCTTGTCCATTATGCTTGTATAACACTGATTTAAGTCCTTGGGAATGGGGAGAAAAGTTTTTTTTTTTTTGTGTAAGCAAGGCAAAATTTGTATCTCTGAATGTTGTGCTGGCTAGAGAATTTCCAACAGAATTTATACTGTCAAAAAACATGTACTGAAAGCAACATTTTCTGGTAAGCCATAGTTTTCAATGACTTCTGATTGTGTAAGCAGGTTCCCATCAAAGTTAACTCTTTTTAACACCTTTTCCTGTCCTCTGTTAGCTCTTCAGGTCTGTGGCTCTGAGGGATCCCCTGTGTATGAAATACCTTGGGCTCAGGTTCTTCGGACTGCAGTGTGGTGATCACAGGCAGCCCTAATGTGTGGGGCGTTTGCAGTGTCAGAGGTGCTTGGGCTACTGTTTCTGAGACCATGGCTGTTGGTCAGTAGGGCTGGGTGACTTGGAGACCGTTGTCTAGGTTTTGCAAAGTATGAGAGGGCTGTCAGGTTCTCTGTTGCACAGCTCGAGTTGAATAGGAGTCTTAGTGTCTGTGGAGTTCAGAGCCCCTGGATGTGCAACAAGATTCCCAAACCCTCCCAAGATACACGAGGGCTTCTGTTTGTGTGTTCATATATGTCAAATAGTTATAGATGCCTTTCTTCATAATTTAATCTTCACAAAGAAGCAGAAGAGAATGGAAAGCATTGAGGTCAGCTGTTAGTGACTTCTCTTTGGTACATCTAGCAAAGTATTTTATTTTCCTAAGCAGCTTGTTAAGGATGCAGAATCTTGCATTTGTTTGCTAAAGGAGGAAGAAAGGCTTGCAATTTTCTGTTTTAATATAAAGTTGCCTGTCTGGGTCATGCCAGGTCCTTGCTAGTAAGCCCAGCAACCCCAGTATAAACCATGGGAAATCCCTCCTTTTGTTCCTTCAGGGCTAGAGGAAGGTGTAAGGTCACAGTTAAGTGTTCCCAGGCAGTATTTACATTTAGCTATCAATGTGTCTAGTGTAGGAAGCCACAGTCTCACTACTGATGCCTTTCATTCAGAAGTTTGGTATAGCCAGTGTTTTCCAAAGCAGGTGTGTGAGTCTGTTTCTTTCCATTGTTTTGACAGTTCTTACAGCTGAACATTGGTGTGCTTGTGCTTAAAATTGAGTGAGAGGCTTCGCTTTGCTGATGCATGAAAGCCTGAGGAAATGCAGGCTAGTTCCATCTGTTAGGCAAAGGGTAGAAGCAGTAAAGGACAGAACAGAAGGCTGTAGAGGTAAATCTGGGTGAAGTATTTTTTTTTTTTTGCAAAGTGGCATGCCTTGCAGATCTGTTGGAGTTTTCTAAAGAATTCAGTAAGTGGACAAAGCAGACTGTTGGATTTGTGAAGGGAGGTCAGCAAGATCCTTCACAAGAAGCTTTTGAAGAATCTGGGCTGTTGTGGATAAGGGAAGGTCCTTACAGAGCAGAGTAACTACTCAAATTATAGGAAAATAGAATAGAAACAAATAATAAGCCTCCTTGAGAAGTAGCCAGTGAAGCTCCATAGTGTCAGGGCTTATGATCTGAAAAACAGGTGAATGGTGAGTTAATGAGGTTTGCTGGTAGTATGATTTGGGGTGGTGATCATAGAATTATGGAATAGTTAGGGTTGGAAAGGACTGTAAGTTCATCTGTAGATGTAGAAGGACCTGTTGCTTTTAGTACCTGGGTAGTAGGTTAGCAGATGGGATTGAGTGTGGCAGTGAGAGTTAGAATTAGTCCTTACTTCCACATGTGGGATGGCAGTATCTGGTCTGGCTAGAACAATTAGGGAAGGACGTCACTAGGTCGTAATGGATAGCTCTGTAACAATGTTTATCTCAGTGTTCATTCACAGTACAAAAAAGCAGAGCAGGAAGGAGAATATTAGAAGTTATCAGGAAAAGAATATGGCAGCATATGCATACACTATTACATATCCACAGCACTATCTGCAGCTTAAATACTGTGTGCAGTTCTGATGTGTTTTTGTCTTGCGTCTCCTCAAGAAAACCTCTAAAACAACTGGAAAAGACACACCAAGGAAGATTAAGAGGAGGGCTTTGTGAAGAGCTTCTGTTAGAATGACTGAATAGATTCAGATGATTGAATGGGAACATAGAGATCTGTAAATACTGTAGAATAACATGGTAAGGATGAGCTATTGTTCAGTATCACATAATGCAAAAACTAGGGAGTGCTGACAAATCTAGCAGGTAGCTTATTTTGAAAGTAGCAAGTAGGAAGTTCAGAAGCATTAGGTTTTTGTGTGTTTGTTTTTTTTTCATAAAGACATTTAGTTAAATTGTGAATCTTAAGTTGTAGGTGTAAAAAGTTTGTATCAGTTAGAAAATGATTGGGCAAGCAGAATGAAAAAGTGTCATGGCCCCTAAAAAAAAAAAGGCTCGTATTTCTGGGTCAGGAAATTCTTGAGCCGCAGATCTCCAGGCTCTAGGTGGTAATGAGAGAACTGTTGTAACAAGCTTTCCTTCTGTGTGTTCACTTGTAGCCGTGTATGTTAGTGGACTTTACTGTTCAGAGGTAGCACACTGGACTAGATAGCTTTCTGATCTGAGGTGGCACAGCTGCTCTTGAGTCGTTGGGGGTGATCATGTTAATTGAGCTCTGCAAAGATGCTTTGAAGGGTTTTGACCCTTCTTTTAAAACTAGTCCAAGACTTGGGGAGCCATAGTTTTACAGCATAATGTGTAGGTGTCCTTAGGTATTAATACTGCTTTGTTTGTTTGAGGGTTTGTTTTTTTGTGGGTTTTTTTTTTTGGTGGGTTGTTTGTTTTTTTTTGTTAACTTGTGTTTTGGAAAGCTGTGACCAGAACAGTCCTCTGACTTTGACAGTTATGTAGATATGTTCTCTTTTGAAAATGACTGGTTAATTCTTCTGTTCTCCCTGTGAGAAGTAGATGGTGGAGATATTTACAATTGTGAGAATCTGTGATAAATTGTCCAGAAATCCAGACTGCAAGGCAGAGTTTTATTTAGAGTAAGGTTTATGAAGTTGCATATGCAGTACTTTGTAATAAGGACCATGAAATCTTTCTTGTTGGTACTTGGGGCATAAAAAGGGAGATGGTTTACTTTGTGTAAGTACACAAAACGAAGGCTAAGCCATCCTAGGCCTGATGAGACCCTCCTTAGACATGGGCATAATCTGTTTGTCTCAGCATAGTAACACCAGTGCTTTTCATTGTCACGGTTTTGATGGAAATGGAGGGATACATTTGCAGGGAACCCTAATCCCACAATTCTCTTTAATGCTGTCTGTCTCTGCGAGTGACAAGTAATCTCTTGTGAGGTATCTGTCACTTTGCTGCGTCATAAGCTGGTAAATTCATTAGCAAGGGAATACACTCTTCGTGCTCTAGAACGGGGGTACTGTTTTATCTTTCTGTTGATTCCCTGAGAGGGAAGTTCTCACAAAGCACAAGTTAGCAGATGCTTTGATAGGCCTTATTACAATTAGTTGTAATTGTTAATTCTGTTGCAAATGGTTCCAGTCAGGTAAGAACCCAGTCTGAAGACTTAACTGTAGCTGTGTTGTTTCTTGAAGCTTGTGAAGGCCAGATATTGAAATTGAGTTTCTGAGCCTGACTGATTTGATGCTGGGTAAGTCAGGTACTAATGGAAAAGGGTTGTCTTGTACGTTTGAGCTCCAAGGACCTCTGTTAATTGCACAGAAAGTGTTTGAGGTATGTGCTTTTCCTAGGTGAGTCTAGTTTTAAGGAATAACTATCCACCTTATAATTGATAGCCTGTTCAGAGTGTCCCAAACTAGCCAAAAGAGGTTGTTCTCTGTAGTTTCTTGTCAAATTTGGAGAGGGTTTGGATTAACATTCCTCTTTCTGTGATTGGAATGAACGCATCTTTCTTTTTCTTCATACCTAAGTTCTTAACAGACTCCTCTATCAGTCATAAGATTTGAATGCATACCAGCATGAAGTACACCACTACAGAGTTTAAGAGTGAGCTAGGTTTCTCCCTCTCCATTATTCTGTAATTGCATGCTGGAAGACAGAGCTCTGCAGAGCCCTTCACCAGCCTGCACTGGTTTGATGGCTGGTGCTTTTGTAGAATGGCAAGTTGTGAGTCATATGCCATGTTTGAAGGCAGTGAGTTCTCTGATCACTCTTCCAGTGTGTCTAGGAGGGAGTCCCCTGTCTTGTGGTAGTTAGTGGGAAAAAGTGTTTTCAGAGGTTTTTTTCCCTAAGGCTGACAGAAGTAAAAAACAAGTACAAAGCTGAAGAGAATGATAGGAAGAAAGCTGAACATTAATAGTCCAGATCTCTCTTTGGGATTAAAGAAGCTTTGAAAGTGGAGTCTAGGGCTTCTGTCACTAATCAAAGGAGAAGAGAATAGTCCCACCTGAGAAAGCTGATGTGCAGGTAGCACAGCAGCAAGCTGGAAGACAAAACTGAGAAACTGCAGAATGAGAAAAGGGCACCGCAAAGCTGACTGAGGTTGTCATCCTGAAACGTTCAGTATCTGGGGAAACTTGTTTTCTTTTGTTCCAGAAATTGCCTTTAAATGCTTGGTAGTAAGTAGAGAAAACCAGCATCCTATAAGCTTCTTGGGCACAAACCATGAATCAGCCCAGGAACCTGTCCTTTAGAAGTGTTGGTGATCTTTGTCTGCAGTTGGGTGGCAGGAGAGCTGCCTGCTTTCCCAGCCACTGCTGGCCCTTGCTGTCCACAGCCTGCTTCCCCCCTGGGGCTCTCCCTACCCTGCCCAGGAGGTCTCTGTGGACATACACTCTTGCCCCAGTGACTGCACAGCAGGGCTGGTCTTTAGCTCCCCACAGCCCTGCTGAGCCAGGCCCTTGTCCTGCCTGGCTTCAGCCCATGCCTATGACCTTGCCTGGCCATCCCAGGTGCTGTGTCTTGTTTCCCCTTGCTGGGCCTGATCCCCACATGTAAGCTCATGTCCTGCTTGGCCTCAGGCCATCTCTGGACTCACAGGAGTGCTCTGTGCCCTGGGTTGTGGCTGCCCCTGTCCTGTGGAGTTCAGAGGTACATCTCTAGTGAGAATTTAAATCAGAATTATTTTTCAGAAGTTTTTAGCTAGCTCTTACTAAGTGGATGCTTTCCCCAACAAGCTGCCTACTTTTACAAAATAGAAACCTTGTTGTTTTGAGACTTCTGTCCCCCTCGGGTTTGTCTCAAAGTGGGCAGAGTGAGGAGAGGGGCAGGCACTGCTGCGGTGTGTGCATTTGCCCCTGGGAAAACAGGGTAAAAAGGAGGTTAGCATAGTGAAATGCAGCCTCCATCCTCTGAGGCAACAGGACTGTGGAATGGGAAAGATGAGTTCTTGGAGCTAGGGGCATTATCAGCTCCAAATAAGTCTTACAGAACATTTCATCCTTAAATACACATCACAGCCTCAGTGGGAGTGTTATGGAGTGGTTATAGCCTGGTCACTGAAGTGGGATTCTTGCACTGCAGGACATACCCTGCCTTTGGAGTCTGAGGTCAGTGAACATCGTTGATATCTGTGTGAGACTGAGCAGCATGACTGTCTTGAAATAGGTTTACTGTTTTGCGGTTGATTGCTTGGCATTTCTATTTCTTTTGGGGGCTTTTTGGAAAAAAAAATGTAACAAACTATGTTAAAAATGTATAATCTTTTCTTTAAATGCTAAGCTGGCATTTACAAGAACAGGTGTGAATTAGTCTTTTAACTTATGCTTCTTAGTATCTAAGCCAGGAGGTTTTAGAATGGTGACAAATAGAAATGGGAGGCTGCAGTGGGCTTTGACAGCATTAGTGCAACTTCAGCACTGAGTAAGGATCGTGTATAGCTCTTGAACAGCGTAAGTACATTAAGACTCTCAATTTCCAAATGCACATGAGTTTGCAAGATACTGATTTGAGACTGGTGGGAAGAATGTTTCCTGTGAGAAGATGTCTGCTTACTTTTGTTCATAGGGAGAATGGAAAGTTGCGAACTAGTAGCCCTTAACACACCAACAAGTGTTTGTTAGAACTTCTAGTGAGAAGGCTGGACAACATTTGTCAGTAGGCTGTTTCAGGTATTAGAATATCAAGGAAGTTTCTTCCTGCTAATACGATTTTTTTTGTTGCAAGTGAATTAAGTGAATTATAAGCAACTTGCTACAGTGACCAATTTGCACTGCTATAAACAAAGTGTGTACTCCTGCTCTGAAGTTTCCCCTGATAAATTTAGTGTACCTTATTAGTGAAGCTGTGGTATGCTCAATTTTTCAGGTATACTTATGGAAGCTTACCAGAATATTTTGTATATACTGTCTAAATCTTGAAAGCTTTTTTTTGGTTTGTTTTTACATTGAGGAATGTGAATTACATGACCTCAAGTGCAGAACTTGACTGAGTTTGCCTTGATCTATGTATTTCAGTCTTACTGGGGTTTGTGGAAATGGAAAGTTATGGTCAGAAAACTGAAAAGAGGAGGACTAGATACAGGGAGGAAAAAGCTTTGTAAAATTTAAGCTAAGATTACTAGCTTTTCATCTCCTATGCTTGTTTCCCTCTAGAGCTTTGTCAGATGTACCCGTCACAGTCAGTGCTAGTAAAAGAGTCGAAGAAGATGAACTCTGTGTTTGTATCACATTCTGTGGTTTTTGTGTGGCCAGTTGTTATGTACAATAAAGGATTCTCCTGTATTTTTTGAATATTAAAGTGGAAAAAGTAGGGATTTTGTTTTTAATTGGTAGTTGGTAGTTGCCTTCCATTACCTTCAAAGAGGGCTACAAGAAATCTTGTGAGGGACTTTTTACAAGGCCAGGTTAGATGGGGCTGTGAGCAACCTGGTCTAGTGGAAGGTGTTACTTTCCCATGGTAGAAGGATTGGAACTAGATAATCTTTTAAGGTCAGTTCCAATCCTAACTACTTTATGAGTCTATGAATTTGTTTCCATGTATGATATGTTAATAGACCAAATCCTGACATCAAGTATTTTTATAGTGCAGCTTTGAGCAGTCCTGAAGTGTGTTCCACCAGTAATACATACGCTAAACTTGAAATGAAAATGCTGGGTAGTGAAAAATGAAAAGAATGGTAATATAAGCAAAATTCCTCTTACTTGTGATTCAGATTTCTAGAATGACTCTGATTCATGGTTAATTTTTAGTTACGTAAAATGGTCATGGTGTAATTTGCAACATTGAAGAAAGTATGGATATGCTGGATTTGCAGAACTTTTGTGGGAAATCCTGGACTGTTTATGTGTTCTACTTTGTGCTAGTTTTTCTCTTTACAAAACTGATTTATAATCATGTTTTTGTTGGGAAGGAAGAGGGGAAACTTGCATCTATTTCATGCAAAAAAATAATGTTTTAGTGAAATAAACTGAATCGATTTTTTGCTTTTTTTCTGTAATCCTCCAGGTGGCAATCTTGCATCAGTTAAGTGTATAGCGGTTTTTTCTGGCCTTGAGTCTTACATGCTGTCCTTGTAAATTCCTGCTTGAAGTGCTGCAGTATGCTGCTGTCAGTTGTGAAAATGCAGAATCGTGCACGTAACTTGGATGTGAACTGCTGGATGTAACTTTCATAGACTTGTGTAATCTTGTGGGCATGGTGGATGCAACAGTATATTTATCTCTTTGATTGGTAGTTATGAAAATAAGCCCATAGGTAGCTAGCTATGATGGAGTAGATTAAAAGTTTGCCTATGTAAATTTATTCAGCAGTACCATTTCAGCAGGCTGTAGTGTGTGCAGATCTGTTAGTGTCCCTGTAAAATGGCTGAGAATTATTTCAGTTGCAGACTTTGGTAGTTTTGTGTATTCAAAAAACTACATCATTTTGCTATTGTAGGCATGAGTTGAAATGACACATTAACTTATTCTCCTTTTGACTTTTATGATCTAACTTAAGTAGGAAGCTCATTCATGTTTTATATTAGATTATTTAGTCTACCCTGATTATGAAACCGTTGGTGTGATGCAAGTGTGCAGTATCAGACCCAGATTTTATGCTGGATCTGTAAATATGTGGGTTTTAAATTGAAGGGTTTTCTTCTGACTTCTCCTGAAGAAAGCTGGTGTGTTTTGGTTTTAATTTCATAGGGAAGGATTGTGTTAGAACTGGTCCTATCAAATAGCAGATATGCTTCATTTCAGGTTGCAAGCTGCTTCATTCCCCATCTTCACTTGCTCATTTATCTAGAGGAAACAAAATCCATAAGGCTGGGACTGAATCTGTTTCTTTTCCAGGTGTTGAATCTGAAACTCAGCGTGCCACTAGCTCTCAGGAAAGTGCCCTTTAAGCTGCAGATGCCTGAATGGCTGCTCTTTGCCTCCTCAATATGGAGGGATAAGTGCTGTTCCTGCTATCTGTTGTCTTCTTGTTGCTGTTGAAGGTTGTCACAGACTTCAGGTTTTGCTTGCTCCTTTTACTGCTTGAGGAACATTTTTGTAGAGAAGCAGGTGATGTGACTTCTTACTTCATTGGTGAGTCAGTGGAGCGACATAGGAACAGCCTGTCTGGGTCTGATCCAGACTGTGCTGCAAGGAGCAAATGTGAGGATGCTTGAAGGGACAGCCACAGTAGTTTAGCACTTGAGTAATGTGTGGTTATGGGCTGGCTCGGGACCCATGTAAGCTTTGAGTATCACCAAGTTTCCAGGTATATCATCTGATCTCTCCTTTTGGTGTGTTGGAGCACGCTGGGAGGACCACAAAATATTCAGTAGCTGCGTGTTTGTGCTATTAACATATCTCTCCACAAGTTCTGTTGTCCAGAATTTCACCTAATTATCCAAACCACCTTGGAAGATGAGACTTCAGTTTTGCAAAGCTGAGAGTTTTGACTTTGTTTTAAAAATAATCAGCAGATGACAATGTTAGCTTGGGAGGCACCACCTCATGAAGGAGGATATTTGGGTTGGCTTAGGGAAATGTTAGTGTTAGCGTTGAAGATTTGACAGGCAGCACTTGAAGACACCAAACACTTCTCGGATATATTTTTGTATATCTTGAAAGCTGAATGTGAAAAACCCAAAGCCTGTTTATTTCACATTTGAAGTTGTAGAGGAAAAAGCAGAAAAGGTCAAGAAATGTAAAAATTTCACTTCAGCTGGGATGTTAATTTGGTTGTGCCTAGTGATTGCTGCTCCTTTGTACTTTTAAATTATGAGCTTTGTAGGGATTTTTGTTTTTATATGAAGTTGATGACTTCACAGGTTTTTTGAATACTTTATTTTTTTGTTACCCAGCTGAACAGTTACATTAATGAGTTTGGTTTGCATTCTGCTTCTAAAGATTAACACTGGTAGTAGGACTTCATAGTCAATGGCAACAGTAGTTTGCAGTTCTGAGCATAAGAGCTCAACAGACCAGTTTTCTGTCAGTTTTCAAAGCCAAATGCTAATTAAAGATATACAGTCTTTCCAGTTAACTCACTGAGAAATGGGTACATCAATTCTGATAGCAAAATTTGCCTTTTGGATAGCTCCACTAGTACCTGCTGCAGACTCTGTAGCTTGGAGAGGAATCACTGTTATGTAACTTTTATGTACAATATTATATCTTGATGTCTAATGAAAAGAATCTTAACAAAAGCACTGAAATGTCAGCTTAATTTTATGTTGTTTGTATTCCTTCTGGATTTTTGCTTCTGAGTAAGTTAAATTATTTTGTTAATAGTATTGTTTTCCGCCACTGTAAGATTGTTTTTGCAAGCTTTTTAGTAATAACAGGGAAACTTGTGAAAGAGTGACATAGCTCTTTTGGCAGTGATAGTCCAACAGAGTTCCATATTTTTGTGTATTCAAAGATAGATGGGGCTGAAAAGTGGAGCCTTTGTGCACAGGAGGGGCAACAGTGCTTTTGACTCAAGTGCTGGATGAGCCTGCTACCTCCAGCCTACCTTTTGCTGTGTGTTTCTTGCTCTTGTCCTGCAGTTTATGGCCTCCTCTACTGTACTAATGCTTGAGTGTGTGCTCTCCGGCTGCAAGTCAGACAAGTGAGGTAGCCTGTGATAAAGCAGATCTTAAAACAATGAAAAAATGAGGGTAGGAGGCAGAGTTTCAGCAAGTTAGATTTGTTACTGAAGAAAAGCAGCATAAAACTATTGCCATTATTGATATATATGTTCCCTCCCTCCTCACCTCTCCCAGGTAAATCATTCTTATTAAATGTATATCAAAAATGTTATGTGTGCTAGGGTAGTTTGGTAGCCTCTCTCTGTTTTGCATCATTGGTTGGTTTGTTTTGGAGCATTTGTGGAGATAAGAGAGGTACCTATAAGAATGGCAAGGAGACATTGCTGTCTATAAATGCTGTATATAAATAACCAGTGAGGAGATTGCTATTGAACGTTTTTCATTTCTAACTAGGATGTTGAGCTAAAGTACTTAAGCTGTGGGGCATTTATGGGGATGTTTTTCATGGTTGCTTATTGAAAGGATGTTAATGAAATGAAGTTGGTTTCTGTTGCAGATAGCACTAGAAACCCAATTTAAAAGTTGCATGGAAAATCAAGCTTTGAAGGCTGATAGACACTAATACTGCAGGAATATTAGCTTTTCTTTTTTGTGTTTTTTTTTTTTATTAATTTGTTGGGTTTTTTTTCCTCTCAACATGGGTGTGCATTAAATGCAGCTGAGAGAAGACTAAGAGAATCCAGTAAGAGTGAACAATTTACATCAGTTTCTCATCACTTGTACTGATGTCCTGGTCTTCCCTGGGATGGACTTAATTTTTTCCTAGTAGCTGGTGCAGTGCTGTGTTTTCAGCTTTAATCTGAGAACAGTGCTGATAACACACCAATGTTTTAGTTGTTGCTATGTAATGCTTACCCTGGTCAAGGACTTTTCAGTCCTCTCATGCTCTGCAGTGAGGAGAGGCACAGGAAGCCGTAAGGGAGCAGTGACAGGAAACCTGGCCCAAATTAGCCAAAGGGACGCTTTCCTGCGCGATTCTATCCCAGTGACATTCTAGTTTGTTCTAGAGAACTGGTAAAAGATAAGAAAACATAGCTACAAGAAACTGAGAAAAACTGTAGGTAGGCATCATAGGCAACAAGATTACTTTTCTCCTGATTCTGAAGGGAAGACTACTTGAATTAAGTAGAAGTCCAACTACGAACAAATTGCTTTTTTACAATCCTGTGCAATTTAGCTTTTTAGTTGCATTTGCACTTAAGCCGATACATTCAGATATCCTGCTTGAGGTAGCCTGATTGTTTTTAAAAAACCCTTTCTTCTTTAGTGGGAGACTATTTCTGTCCTTGGTAGTTTAATTCCCTGTTCTGTGGGATTGGTTTGCATGAGTAGTTCCATTGACTCTTAGCAAACTCTGCATTCAGGCTCCTCAGCATTGGCACGGATGCAAAAACAAGCATCCGGTTGATGCTGATTTACAACCTGGACTTATTTTAGTCTCCAGCCTCTCAGGATGTAAAAGTAGCAGTTCCATAATTGCTGTTTTTGTAGCCTAAGTATTGCTGTGGGTGTGCCTAATGTTGATCTGAAGTATTACATCTATAGTATCCAACACTGTTGTCATTGAATGCTAAATGTTTATGTTCTGTAGGGCCAGTAATTAACTATTAAAATTACGTATTTAACATTCTTCAGACAAAAAAAAATATAAACTAAACAATTGTTTCATCATTTATTTCCAGAAGTATTTTACAATATTGATTTTCATGTTCTGTCTACAATAGAGATTGTGACAGTTTTGTACTTTCTTTTGGAGCTGAGATTGGGATGGTTTGTGGAGCCATGTAAATCCTAAGGTATCCAGAGGAAGAAATAAATCACATAGGGTTATTGCATTCATTGTTGTAAGCCCTTCCAGCACTTCTGTTGCCCGTATTAATGTAATTTGGCATGTTGTAAATTACACAGGTACTGACTGTAGTGGCACAGTAAGATTTCTTTTAATATTTTAATTCAGTTATTGCGTTTGACATATCTGGGTTGTTTTGGTGTCTTTTTTTTTCCTAATAGGTGCAGGCAAAACACCAACTTTAGGAGGAGGATTCCATGCCAATCTGGGGAAGGAGTCACGAGCACAAACTCTACAGAATGGTATGTGCAAGCTTAGTTGTGTTGATATGACTTCTGTTTTTATTAATATGGTTCATTACAATAATTTTTTCAGTTTGAATGTGACCTCAAAACCTTGGCAGGTCCTTGTCACTCATTAGATAAGTGTGCCTTGTGCTGATTTTACATTGTGCTCTCATTTGGTTGTTATACCTGATTTATGAGGTCAGGTAGCTGACTGACAAAGGGTAATGGCACCTGATAATACTACTGTAGTTTAAAAGGGCTTTTTCAAGGCTGGCATGCCCATTGCACCTTTTAATTTTATGTTAAGCGATTGTGGCTTTCTGTTTTATCAGAGTTCTTGAAAAGCTTTATGCATGTTTATTTTTAAGTATATTTGTTCAAATGCTTTTGTTTATATGCACTGTGTGAGGTAATGCATATATTATGTATATGTGCACAGTTGGTAGTAACTGTGCTTAATATGTGGCTGTTGAACAGAGGAGGGAGGGCAATGGAAAAAAGGTTGTAGTGTCCATAGGATATTTAAACATTCTCATTACATTTTAATTGAGATCTACAGAATCTACACTCTTAAAGTGAGTGAATAAACGCAGCTTTTACTCCAGAAAGAGAATGTTCTCTGAGTTGCTGTTACTCTGTTAATGGACAAGAGTTGTCATTTTTTGGCTAATTAATACTCTTGTCTCATGTCTCTTGGGTATGACAACTGATGGACTGTCATATCAAACACTTGGAAGCTGACATAGTTAACCAAGGGACGTAGATGGATTTTATTAATATGGTACTCTTTTTAGGGGTGGGATATTTTAGGTAAAGGTATTTTCCTAAATTAAAATCTTATACTTGGAACTCAAACACCGCCTGCATAGGTATGCAAAGGATAAGATTGATCTGATCCTGTACCTCCATAGGTATGGAACGGTTAAGATTGATGAATGTTATTGAAATGTATCCAGACTGCTTTACTCAGCATTATTCACTGGACTTATATGCAGAATGTTTTATTCAGCTGTTTGTACTGAACAGTATTGAGCTCTGTTTGCTTGGCAGAATAAAGCTTGCACTTTCAGTGAGCTAATTTCAGCGTCAGGTCCAAAGTTACTAATCTATAAGTTTTAAAAATGCCTATATAAAGTGTAACCTGTATGAGAAATGGAATAAACCCACTAGAATATCTTCGACAGTTAGTGAAGTTTGCCTTTGGATGAAGGCATTTTAATAAAAACTAATTTTATGTGGGCATTTAAAAAGTAAATTGGCCTGTGGTGCATATGGACTGCCCAGTTCCTTGTCTTTACTGTAGAAAAGTAAAATGCTGAGGGGAGAAATTGCTATCCCATTGCTTCTTGGAGTGCTTGAATCCTCCAGAAGCCTTTTCAGTTATGCTGAAAGGTTAATCACAAATAAAGATATCGCAGATGTTTTTCTGGAATCTAAACATGACTTCTTTCTTGGGTGAGTGTTTGCTGGCTAATGTATCTGAGCATCCTTCCTTCCCCACAGCTTTTCTGTGTGGGGCCCTCAGTCATGCATAGTGATTCTGACTTGGCTAACGTCTATCAGCATCAAATACAAGAAATGATGGTTGCTTAAAATCAAATTTAAATGAAATTATCTCCCAAACATTTTTGAAACAGGAAAATAATTTGGCTTTCACATATACCTGTCTGAGGCTCTCCACCTGTTTTTTTTGTGGCTATCCTTTATATATGAAAAAAGTATTTGGTCTTTGATTTTGTAGCCAATTCTCATTTGTCATGCTGGCAGCCTGTCTCTGGGAAAATTATTTCCAATAAGCTAAGTGATATTCTTGCTCAGTCCCAGACATTGAAAGCAGCAGATGATATTTCAGGTAGAGCCATTGGTGTTTGAATGTCTTTTCTTTCTGCTGCTGTATAATGAGCTAGTTGTCTGCTGCATTTAATCATGGTTTTGGTTTTACATTGTTTTAATTGTAAATTGAGCTATGGTGGTGAACTTAGAAAATCTCACCCTGTCATTGTGGGCCAATGATCATGGCCTGTTTTTTTTCCTCAATTTATGTTAATATCCGTTTTGTTTTGACATGAAAGTGTGGCAAAGTAAATGAATTTACAGTATATATTTTAAAGAGAAAGTACGGGTTGATCATTGAGTGAAACTGAGGTATTGATAGTTGATTGTTTTAAAAATGAGCAGTTATCCTTGCACCATGCTGTCTGATCAGAAAATATGCTGAGCTGCTTATTTATTTATTTGCTGATACTACTACGTTTGCATTTCTGAAGTTAACTGAGTTGCAAATGAACTGCTGAAATTAGCATCCCGTTGGGATGCCAGTGCAGCACAGCTTGCTAGAACCGTTCAGGGGACCTGTTCCTGCAGCTTGCTGGTTCCTTTTGCATCAAGGCTGCTTGCTACCTTCAGTAGTGTAAGGACATGATTTTCCCCCGTGTAGTGCTCTGTATGGATTATTGCTGCAGGGAAGAACCAGGCTCTGGAAAGCAAGAATGGGTGGTAAATAGACTTCATCCCCAGTGTATTCAAAAGCAGCTGACAGTGTGTGTGTGGTCTCAGAATGCTGGCAGGTCTTGCACTGTGCCTGATCCGCTTGCCAGCAACCTGCAGGCTTGACATGATGTGAGGAAAAGTCCAGCAATGGAGCAGGGACTTGCCGGGTTTATTTTAAAGAAAAAACACCCTCTTCCCCCTGCTTTCCCTTCCCTCCCCTCCCTTGTGTAGTTTGGGCCAAATTCTTCCTTGCAGTAATGCCTTTTTCAGGGGAGGTGAAAAGGAGGTGATCTGCGCTCACTGTCTTATTTAATCACTAGCAAAGCAGCTGGGATTGGCTGAATGCATGATGCTGCTAATTTTTGAAGCTTTTAATGAAAGGATGTTTAGAGTTAGGTGAAAACTATTTTTTTTTCATAAGAATTCCTAAGGTAATTGTACATTTTTATTTTTTTTCTTTTCCTTCATTCTAAAGGGAAGAAATGCAGAAATGAAATCTCTCGACAACTGCTCAACAGTTCTGGACACTTCTACAAAATCATTATTTTGTGCATCAGTGTTTTTGTATGTGTGTGTATGCTCAAAACAAAGCCATGGACAAACCCTCAAGGTTTTATAGTTTCCAGCTTTGTGTAAGAATGTCCAATACACAGAACTAGTCTCCCTTATCACACATGCCTTTGCTGTGTTTTTCCTTGCTGTTTATAATATGGTGGTTCATGGCAGTTTATAGTCTTGGTCTTCCTTTGCTTAACCAGATGATGTTCATGGATGTTCGTTTGGGAATAGGCTGCTTATAAAAGCTTGAATCTTGTTTACACTTGCTAAAATATTCATTCAGGAAAGACTAATTCTGTTGTACTTGTTCATAATCTGTTTGATTTTCAGCATGCAGTACTGTGCTAGTTGAGAGTGCTAAGCTTCAGAAGTTCAACAAGCTCAGGTCTGCAAGATGTGTTGTATCTGTTCACATAAAGTTCACTTTTGTAGCAGAAATCTGCACACTGTCTTGATGTGCAACCAGCGGAGGTTGAAACACCTCTGATATGAAGAGGTATTTCAACTTTGTTTTAAAAGGTTTGACAAAATAGCCAAATCGTAGTGGTTTTGTGAGAATTATGAATAAAATACTACCTCAGAGAGGGGACGCTTTGACAAGACTTCTTCCTTTATTTGTCTCTTCAAATTGTTACAGTATAGCCCAACTTTTATGGTTACTTGCAGGGCTAAAATGCAGAGCTCTGTCTCTTTAAATCTCATTTTACAGCTCTGGGCTGCATTACATAATCTCTCTAAATAGCTGGTTTATTCTCGTTTCCTTGCAGGCAATCTGCTCTCACTATATCCATGTCAGAGTCGTCGTTACAAGGGAGTTGTTCTTGACTTGGAGCTATTGAAAGCATCAGAGTCTTCAGTGTCCAAAAACAAAAGGGATCGGGGAAGGAAGGTTGATGGCATGATTATAACTTGAAAGCTACAGTTGCAGATATTCAGATTTGGTTTAAACTAAGTTTGAAGATTGCAGCTGCATCTGGCTTAATCCTATTTCTGAACTCTTGTGTTGTGTTTTCAATAATTCCTTTAAATGAATGTGTTTTCCCTTAGTCCTTCTAAATACCAAAACATAGCCAACAGTATTTTAATGCTAAATGGGAAGACATTTCTGAAGATGTTCTCTAAAGCATTTTTGACTGCTTACGTTTAAGCTGCTTGCTTAATTCTTTAACCTTCATGGTCATCACTAATTTCATAGGTGGTTTATTACAGGTGATCATAGTGCCAGAACTATACAGTGTGAGTTAGGAGAGACTAGGAAAGCATATTATGCATGTGAAGAACAGGAATATACAAAGAAGAGGAACAAAGGAGCTGTTTTACAAAGCAATAAGAAGGAGAGTATAGTAGAATCCTAGAATAATGTAGATTGGAAGAGAGCTCTGGACATCCACAAAATGGTGGCTTTGAAGTTGCATTAAGCTGCTCAGGGCCTAGTGCAGCTGAGCTTTGGGTATCCCTAAGGAAGGATATGACGCAGTCTCCCTGGACAACCTGTTCTGTAATGCTTGACCAGCCTCATTGTGAAGAACTTTTTCCTTATATCTAGTCAGAACTTATTCTGATGAAATGTGACTCTTGCTTCTTGTCCTTTTGCTGTGCATCTCTGACGATTCTGACTTGATCTTCCTTCTGACCTCCCACTGAGTAGCTGAAGACACCAGTGAGATCTTCCCTGTTGCTTTCTTAAGACTGAGCAAATTCAGGTCTCAGCCTCATGCCATGTGCTTCAGTCTCCAGTCTCCTAATCATTTTGGCATCTCTCTGTTGAACTTGCTCCAGTATGTCAATGTCTTGTCTTGTGCAGAGGAGTCCTGAACTGGACAAAGTATATCCTCACAAATGCTGAAGAGGGGATAATAATCGATTCCCTTGACCTGCTGGCTACTTTTTTAATAATGCAACTCCAGGATGTGGTTAGCCTTCATCACTGCAGGTGGGTGCTGCTGTGTCATGTCCGTCTTTCTTTCCATGAGAAATCTATATCCTTTTCTGCAAAGCTACTCCCTAGCTGAGCAGTCCCCTGCTGCAGTTCTTCTGTCCCAGGTGCAAAACAAAATTGCATTTGCCTTGTTGAACTGCATGGGGCCTCTGCCAGCTCATTTCTTCAGTATCTTAAAACACCTCTGAATAGTGGCTTTGTCCATTAATGTATTGACCAATGTCCTGATGTAATGTTGTCTGTAGGTTGGCAAAGGGAACCTCCTGTCCCATTGTCCACGTTGTTAATGGAAGCATTGGACAATATTAACTTCAGTTTCAATCCCGCTTGTAAATCTAGTTGAAGTGCTGACCACTACCCTTTGAATCTGGACAGTTTTTAACTCAGCTCACAGTTCACCTATCTAGTCTGTATCTCCTCAATTTGGCTGCCAGGGAGAATGATGAAATGGAATGAGAAGAGCACAAGTTACTGTTTACCTTGACTGCAGTGTGGCTTTTAATTGCAGTCAGGCATCATCTGCCCTTATGAAGATGTGCTGGTAGTTCCCAGTAACCTTCTTTCTTTTTTGTGTCTGGAAAATGATTTCCGGGGAGATTTGTTCTGTAGCCTTCCAACAGGGTAGGCCAACTCACCTGAAAGGAAACCCTGATGTTTCCTGTCTTCTAGTCAAAGAGAACATTTACAGCCTGCCTGGATACATTCCTGTGTAACCTGCTCTAGGTGGCCCTGCCTTGGCAGGGGTTGTTGGACTTACATGATCTCCAGAGGTCTGTTCCAACCCTAATGATTCTGTGATCTGTCATTCCTGCAACTTCTTAAAGATATGAAAGATGCCCCTTACCTTACTCCCAGCTCCCTTAGCATGCTCAGGTGTACCCCAGCTAGTCCAATTGACTTGTGGATGTAGATTATAAGTGTTTGGTCTTTCTCTACCATAGGTAATGCTTAATTTCTTCAAAACTCACATAGAGTGAGCTGTGAGACTTGAAAACAGACATTGCAATGGAAGACCAAGAAGGTTCATGAGCTGCTATAAAGCCAAGCTGCCACATTTCCTGTAAATTCTCCATCACTTCTTCCTTTCTAGGGAATGGTGGATGTATCACAGTGCCGCTCCTACTTGACCTGTTCTGAATGTGCTCTAGAAGTCCATTGCTAATGTCCGACTATTATTCCCCTCCAGCAGATGCCAGTGCTTACAGCTCACCATGGGTATCAGAACATCTTCCATTTGTTTAAAGAAGGCTTTATCTTCAAGATCAGGTGGTCTGTAGCAGATGCTCTCGACAGTGTTTCCTTTGGCTTTACATCTCATCCAGACTCGTTAACTCTTTATTGGCCCATCATTTGTTTTTCAGTAGAGCTTCACACATGCAAACTGTTCCTTTGTGTAAAATGAGTCCTCTGTCACCTTCCCTGTCTGTCTTTTTTTGTGGACCTGTAAAGCATCCATCTCATGACTCCAGTCATGTGAGCTGTTCCATCATATCTGTCCTCCCACCCTGAATTTGTAGTTTTGCAGCTGTGCATAGACTTTGAATTATTCCACATTGTTTCCTTTGTTAGATGTAGTATTTTCTTTGATTCTTTATTCTGGATCAGCTCTTATCTCTGGCTTCAGTTTCAATAATGAAACTTCTAGTCTCTCTTGTCCTTTTTGCTTTCATTTCTGTTGGGGTAGAATCTAGTCCTTGTCTCCACCTTCAGTGGAGTGGAAAACCCATGGGATTTTCTCTTGTCTTTGAATCATTGCTTGAAGTTCTCTTTTTCTGGTTTGGCTTGTATTCTCCTAAATTTCTTTATTCACTGAGGCTTTGAAAGACTTCCTCTTCTAGCTAGACCACTGCTTCAGTTTTATTCTCTTTGATCCGCCTACTGTCTTCTCCTTTGAGTCCTTTGTTATCATTAACAACTTCTGTCTCATTTATTTCCTTGATCTTCCTATTTCATGTGTTAACTTTATCTTTCCTTGAAGGAGGATAAAGGGCATCTTCCACTTTATATTTAGGATAATCTTACATGGTTTTTACCTGTGGGTGTGTTTTGTTGGAGGTTGGTAGTTGTTTCAAGTGTATCTTTTTCTTCATCAACATGCCTCTTCCATCTAGTCCCATGACATGGCTTGAGCTTGGGTGGCTCATCATCCTGAAGTCCTTTCAGGGTCTCTGCATAGAGAGGCAGACAGATTTAGGGTGTGATTCATTTAACTCGAAAGGAAGTGAAATGACTCATTCTCTAAAGTCTATGTTTCTCTTCATTCACTGAAGGGAAGTCTAGGTTGACTAAGCTCAGATGCTTGTCTCTGAAGATAAGTGACAGATTGTTGAATTAAGATGGCCAGAACTGAACTACTGAATTGCATCTTACTGCTCTGTCCTTTTTCATGTTAACAAGTTCAGGCTTCCTCCAGCTGAGGTCACTCACAGCTTACCTTCCTCTTGTCTTATAGCACAGCATCCCTCCTGGTTGGAATACTTAAGCTTTGCTGGTCTCCTTTATTCTGTTCCTGCTTTTGCTTAGCCAGAAAAGGGAAAAGCTAGAAAAGATACTTCTAAATTTTCTTAGAGCTGTTGGTTCAGTCTCTATGTGGACTCAGGGTGATCTCAGTTGTTACTTTTAATTTTGATGATTGTCCTTGAAGTTGAATAAATTAAAAAAGTCGTAATCAAATGAGTTAAGCGAACTTCTGTTGTCTTAACTAATAACAGAAAATATTTGTGTGTTCAGCTGCTTTGTTGACAGTCAGGCCTATTTGTGACTCTGGAGTTGAGGGTGTCTTTCATGATGCCTTTGCTCTGTCTCTTAGTTTGTTAGTTGAATATAGGCAAGAAACCTGTTGTGTCAGGAAAGCATAATACTCTGCTTCATTTTGACAAACAAAGAAGAAATGCCTTCTAAAATTCTGCATGCTTGTGAAATCTGTTGCTTGGATATTGAATATTTGCCCTCTGGTATCTTGAAATTTCTCCCTGTTAACTTTGACAATTTCTGTGTGACAGAGTACAATTTTATATACATATATATATATATATCACGTTTGCAGAATTCACTGATGGAGATTCATCTCCCTACAGCCTTGTGTAGGTAATTGGAACCTGTCATTTCTCTTGAGAGCAATCCTTTACTTAAAGACAGTTTACCTAGTGGGCTAATGTTTTTTAAAACATTCACTTTTTATAGTACCATTCACAAGGAGATGAAGTTGGATATTAATAGATCTATCTTCCTTCTGCAGAAAATAGGTAACTGCCTTTCACCTCCCTCCCACCCCCCCCAGTAATGTCTATAAAATCTGTGCTGGTAATCTGCCTCTTCTAACAAGCTGCTGAATTAAACTATTTTAGCTTTGGAGCGTTGTTAGACAATCTTAAAATACACTCCAGGTAACATAGCTCTGGTTTAAGTTCCATGTAGCTGCTGCTTTTTTGATCATGCTACTTCTATGGCATATGACTGATTTTTAAGCATTCAGACATGAGTTTTGAAGTGTTTTTGTTATTTCATAGGCACTGTGGTTCAAAACCTGAGAGGGAGAATGCTGTTGCTTTTTAATGCTCTGTTCTCTGATAGTGCCTAGTTCCTTTTTCATGTGTTGAAAGTGCCTTCTTGTTTTGTGCTATGAAATAAATTGGAGAGCTGATGGTGTGACAGTGCAGGGAAACATTCCCTAAGCCTGAGGGTTTGCAAGTGTGATTTGCTTGTGGAGCTATTGCAGTTTTTTTGGAAGACAGCTTTTCTTAAATAATGGCCACAGCATTAAACTTCTGGACCCTCTGTAAGACTGACAAATAACAGAAAGAAATCAATGCCTGTCTATGCCGTTTTTTGACTGATTTAGTTGCTTGTGTTTTTGCAGACACACTTGTACTCATTTCACCTGTACTTTGCAGCTGGATACAAGTTAGCTATAATCCCAAGCTGCTTTCATCTAGTTGTGGTTGATGGTCTTGGAGGAGCCGACATGTATGTGTTGGTGTGGGATGCAGATGGCATCAGCTTAAGCATGTCTGTGGAAGGATGTGCAAGTATGTTATATTCCTGTTGTAGGGCTGTAACAGCACCTGCTCAGGCACATCTAGCACAATATCTGTCATAGGCATCTAATGATGTCTGAGGGAGCAATATTAGAACAGCACAAGTGATAATGCTTCTCCACCACATTACCATTCATTCCTTATGCAGAAGTGAAGTGTATTTGTAGCTTTGATTGTCCTTATGGCCTTCCCAGTTGTGTCATGTGTCCTCCCAGATGGACAAGCGCTGCTGTTTTATATGGTATTCAAAAGTTAGTCAGGCAAAGACTTTGGCTTCTGCTCAGTACCATTGCAACAACAGCCTTTCTCAAGCAAATACAGTTACACTGGTGGAAGACTCAAATGTAAATGTAAGTATTAAATACAAATGAATAGAAACTACAGGGTTCTGTACCAGGTATGAAATGTGTGTTCAGTGGGAGGGTCCTTTGTCCAGTTCAGGAACACCAACAGTTTTATCAGCAGACTAACCTATGTAAACTCTCTGCTCAAAGAAAGAAACCAACAAAAAACTTAAACCCAAACCTTAGTCCTAGCCTGAACCAGAACAACTCCGTGCACACATGTAAGTTATTTTTAACGTGGATGATTGCTGTACTGAGACTTGCTGCAAGTGCAATAGGTAGTTGTGTTTGCCCAGAGAGCTGATGTGCTGTGGTGTGCAAGGAGGAATGAGCTGTTATGTAAAGACTTGGGAGCTCCTTCCAGTGATATTGCTATCAGAAGCCTTCATCTTGTAGAGCTGCAGCTCTGGAGTGCAGTTTGTGATAAGCATCTCTGACAGCAAAGCCAGTTTTATCCTGGCCTTGCCCATCTCTCATCTGCCCTTTCCCATTCCTCTCATTCAAATACGGCTTTTCCTTGGCTTGGGCTATGCGTTTGTTTATTAGGACAGTGAAAAGATCTGGGTTTCACAAGCAATATAAAAAAAATAAAATGAACCAACCCTTTTTAAAATTTTCTTATTTCCCTTTGATCATTTCACTCCTCCACATGCCACCACCAAGTGGAGGAGGGAACGGATGACGTAAAGATGAGCAGGAGCCTCTCAAACCAGCTTTGCAGCAGGAGAGACTGAACACAGGACTGCCTTGTGAGCTTCTCTCTCACTTTTTAGTTTTTTTTTAAACATATATTTATAGCCCACTGTCCTGTTATGTTCAGTCCTGCACAGTTAGAGAGAAGGAAGGTGTTTTCTGTTCTTTTGGCTTGACTTAATATGAGTGGGAAGCTTTTTAGAAATGTTCTGTTCATTGACTGCTGCTAGCAGATGGATGCTCTCTGCTTGAAGTGCCTCAGGCCTTTATATCTTCCGTTTTCTCCCCCTTCCTCCTCCCAGCACACAGTCTGGGGTGCGCAGGCTGTGCTAATTTAGTCACAACTTAAAAAGGAGTGATGAAAAAGAAATGCTCAACTCTAATAGAATTCATGTCGCTCCCGATGTCTTTAGGGAGTACGTTTTCATTTCAGGATCCCTAAGGATTTTTCCAGCAATGTGTGTTAGATGTTCTGTGATTCTTTGCTGGAACAGCAGTAAAATTCTTGATGCGTTAGGACTAAAATGCTTATTCTGTTTATATATAACTCCATTCAGAATATACAGCATACATGACATCCAGTTTGAGTTTTCAAGTGATTTTAATTACCTAGGCTTGACTGTTTCTCAGGTGGCCTTTCTGTCTGTATGAGCTTTAAACCAAACCTTTAAGCAAACAGTTCATCAGCCTAGGATGTTAAAACATTTGAACCAGTTAACTGAATTCTATGAAACTGGCTGTTGCTGTTTTGAGCTTTCACCACTTACTGATGGACGCTGGCTGATGCTAGCTCTGAGGAGTTTGATTTGGTTTTTAACAGAATCACAAAGTGTTGCTATTTATTGATAAGATTCACATGTATTTTTAACGGGGAAAAATTGCGAAATTATACACAACCAGAACTAAAATCTGTTCCTGTTCTTCTATGCTGATTACTGTGCATTAACTTGGCGGGTGTCTGAACAATATTTTAAAGATAAGATCACCAGGTGGTGCTGTTACGTACCGGTTAAAACACTTTGAAAATAAGTTTAAATTCTACCATTGTCATAGTTACTCAACTGTAATTTCATGGGAGGAGCAGTGAGGAAGAGAATTTCTTTCTCTAATCATGTCTTTAAAGTAGAGGTTTTTCTGAAGATTTTGGGTTTGCTGTTCTGCTAACTGCTCAGAATGAAATTTGCCACACATAGTTTATGACCACCTCAGTAAAAATGGTGTACAGGATAATTTAAGAGGTTGGATAGTGGGTTTGTGGGACCATGTCTGGGCCATAGCCTATGTGATTCTTTCTTGGATGATGAGTTTACAAAGGTTTGCATTAAGTAATGAAGGAGGATAACATTCAGGTATTGCATGTTTTATCAAATGTGGAAGGTTGAAGAGCGATCTCTCTTCATAAGCTGAACATAACCTACTTCATGAATGATATTTAACTTAACCTTGTGAGTTTTGAAGGGCAAGAACCTCAGCCTGCTCTGGAAAAAGGCTCTTTACAAAAACAATCTGGGTTCTTAATACACAGTTTTCTTTAAATGTCTTCAGTAAATGTAATGCTCTTCCTCTTATTTAGAACAAACTTCAGGTCTTGCATACAAAGTCATCTTTTTCCTCAACACTTGTACAGTAATTGGAGTTGTAAAGAAAAGCTACTTTTTTAATAAGGCTTTGCAGAACTAGCTATTTATGGATAAATCGTGGAATGGGAAATCAAGAGTTTAAAGTTGTGAATTATTCATTTAGATTAAGATATTCCTTCCCTTATCCTCCCTTGTGTACTGAAAATAATTGAATCATGTTGAACAAAGACATCTAATTACCAGTCTGCTTAGACCAAACCTAAGTACCATCAACCATGTATATAGAAAAGAAGGAAGTGTAAGTAGTAACTGGAGGAGGGAAGATTTATCAAATGCATACCTCTCCTGAAGGCATTATTGTTACTTCCTACATTGAGAATGTAATACTTGAAAAATTGATTGAATTGTTTCCTACTTTGTTTTCTAATAGAAATTAAAAGTAAATGATGCTAAGTAGAGACAGAACTACAGTGCGGTCTCCTCAAACCCAGGCTGCAGTGTGGGTGAGGACTACTAGCAATGTGGCAAAGAGTTGCTTTCAGCGTGCTTAAGCCTTTTTTTGAGCTATGCTGTTTAGACCTACTCTGAATGTCAGCAGGAACTGTGCTTGGCATTATTGTTTGTGATCCCAAATATGTACCTAGGAGTCTGGCTTTAATCACCCAGATTTAAAGCCTTCATGCTGTTACAAGAAAGCTGTTCCAAACAGACACAGTATAAATTAAGTGAAAAAGTAATTTATTGCTTAGGTGTTTAAAGTCAGTTCAGAAGATTCCTGCATTTTCAACCAACAGAGGCTTCTCTTAAGTTTTAACTATAGGAAAATCAAGCAACATACATCTTGCTTCAAAGAAAGGTCATTAGCACTGAATGCAACAAAACAAGTGCCTAATTATGTTCAAATGTGTGACTTCCTAAGAAGTTAAGTTAAGCTAGTGAGCATATAAATGATTGTTTAATCAAATCAATTAGGAATGGGAGTTTTAGAAGAAAGCTGTATATTCTTCTTTTTGTGCTCTGAAATGACACAGTTGATAAGTAGTACTTTTGAGTACTGTATTATGAAATGTATACTATGAAGAAAGCAGTTTAGGATCATAGTTCTGGTTTCTGGTGGTTATACTCAGAGCTGGGTTTATGTATATAATAAGAATTAGACATGCATGTTCTCCTGTATTACTGTCATTCATTAGAGACAATATATATGAATAGTACTTACATTGTACCTTAGATATGCTATTTCTTTTATAAACCAGTATTCAGGGAAAGCATTCCATGCGTTTTTATGGTAGGAATCATAAACTTACTATCGCTACAAATGGAGCTGTATAATGCTCGGTAGTTTGCACTTTGCTTTGTAGTCTGTTTAGGATGGTTTGTAAGAATGGGTTGCTCTTCAGACACTGGTTGTTAGGTTTGGTCTGAGTGTGTCATGTTGGATTTTTTTTTCCCTAGCAGTATAGAACATACTGAACTTGAAGGTTGCTTGTTTCCTGCCCTTGCAAATTTGACGTATAAGACACAGCCATCTTTAATGTTCTTCCTTTTGAGAAAGTATCCCATTACCTTGTCTGAAAGCAAGATACAAACCTTGCAGTTTCCAGCCACACTATAATGGGGTGGCATGGGTGCTAAAGCATGGGTGGTTATCCTTAGTAGTCATCCTGGTACTTATTTTCAGGGTATTGCAAAGCCACTTGATGCAGAAAGACATTTCTGGTTCCTTTGGGCCTGTGTGCATACATGGAAACTTAGATGCATAGACATTCTTTCACATGAAAAAAGATAACTCTCTTAAGTTGGGTTAGGTTATTAATGTCTTTGCTCTTGGGATAGGTATACTGCATGCTTTAAGGGACTGCATGGACAGTGGTGAATTTATGGTTCCAAACTCTTTGTAGCATCTTACACAAATAGAGGAGTTGCATGTTACTGATGAACTGCTTTTAAGGCTTGCTGCTGTACTTCTTGCTAGTACCTGTTTCACTTATCCTTGCTCTGGCTGATGCCTGTAGAAAAGAGTCTGCTTTTTCTTCTTTTCCTGGGATTGTGTCTCAGCACAAAACCTGAAGAGCACTGGGGGCTGGTGCAAGGGGTAGTACTGGGATGGGCAGGATATGTTGGATTTCCCCTTCCAACTCTAGTAACTCCATCCGCTGATATTTTACCTGATTGTTACTAAGAAGTAAATTTGTTCTAATCACTAAAAAATTATGAAAATACTCTTACAAAATAAAAATAAGTAAGCTGCTGTACAGCTGCTCCAGTTGTACCTAGTCTTGTACTCTGTACCTCAGGTTGAGGGCTTTGTGTCTTCTCTCCTGCTTCTTACTCCAGGTTTGCTGTGGAGTGAAGAGAGGAAAGCAGACTATCTGAAAGAGCCCAAAATCAATAATAGTTCTTAGAGAGGAGTGAATGATAAACTACCAGCCTCCATTTTAGATGTGAGATGAATTTTCAGTATTTGCTAATCCAAATTTGTCCTCATTTCTGAAGGTGAGCACAGCTATCTTATTGTTAGCAAATCAGCATCTGTAAATAAGGGAGACTATAAGGGAGTTGGCTTATTATTGAGCCCCATGCAGCTTGCCAAATCCAAGCAGGTGTTATGTTTGCTTAATTCCCTGGCTGTGAAAGCCTTATGAGTTCAGGGAAATAGCTAGAAATAAAATTATTGAATGTCAGCTGGAATCTTGTGATTTCATAGTAGTACTAATGTGGGTGAATAGCTTTGCAAACACACAGTCCCTTTCTACCTAATAAAAATATATTTCTGTATCTAAAGGTTTTTTCTTTTGAAAGGTAGGAGATGGGGAATTAGTCTAACATTTTTTAGCTGCATCACATTTGTGGCTTTAAGCTTAAACTCAAGGAAAATAGTTTACAATAATGCTTAGTGATGCTACGCGGAAAATGTGTATCTTGAGATTATTCAAAATCATCTCGAAGTAGATTTGGAAATTATGGTTCTTAACATGCACTGGAAGGGGGGGGGGGTGGGAAATACTGCTTCTGGTGCAAGCTGAATTGGTCCTTGAGCATGTTAAGAAAGAATACCACTTCTCAAGTGATTTTTGGAACAAATCCAGGGTGCTTGTGAGGTGACGTTTGTTGTCTGAGTGGTCTGTGTTATTCCAGCTGGCCTTATACTAAAGATTAACTCTTGCTTGCTGCCAGCTTCTTACTTGCGAGCAAATGGGTATCTGTAGCTTTGGTCAAAATAAAGTTGTTAAACATCCTGTGGATCATAGATGTATTTGTCTCTTTCCATTCTTAGTCATCATGAGTCTACCATGCTCTGATGGCAGATAGTTTCCTCAAAGGTAGTTTGCACCTTATTTCACATCCTGGAGAACTGGGAATAGCAAGAATGTCCTTTTTGAAGGATTATATTGGCGCTCACATGCTCTTTTTTTCATTAACTAGACAATATTCCTACTTTAATGTGGATAGTTTTGCTTCCCTTTAACTCTGTTCTTTACTTTTTGATCTGACATGTACAAAAAAAAATCATTCTGAGATGATTGCTATGTTTGATACCAGCTTTAAGAAGAAACTGAAACTTGGTGTTGATCAAGGTCTTTGAGACAGAGGAAAAAAGCTTTGAGGCTGCTTTGCATCCCTGAGAAACTTTTTTTGTTGTGCCAGGAAAGTCAAGTTGTGGTATTACAGTGACACTGAATGTTGAATACCAAATATAATCCTAAGAAAACTTAGATAAAGATGAACATAAAGGAGTGTAAATGATGACACGGAAACAAAAAAATCAAGTTCTTCAAAGAATATGTTCGGAGTGCTTTGTCTCCTCTGCATCTTGCAGCAGAAGTAAAGGACTGCCACCTGTCTCCTTGATTCAATATGAAGAATTGTGTGTGGTTTTCAGTCTCCTCTAGACACACTCACTGTTAAGAAGGATCCTTATGTCAGATATCCATTCCTGATTTAGCCTATAGAAAGCATAAAAGGGAGACAGCATTTTAACAGCCACTTGGATGAAAATGTCGTTGAAGTTTGAGTGCTACGATTTCAAAGCAATTAGAGGTGCAGTTTCCAGAAGCTAAAACCACACTTGATTTAGGGCCCTCAGAAATGTTTGGTTTTGCTGAGTTCAGTTTCTCATCTATAGAAGCATGTCTTTCAATAGGAGTAAAATGGTTATGATAATTAAAACTGGATTAAATGAAGTGGCACCTACAGTTCTTGATAATGTAGTAGAATAATGTTTGACTACACTGGAATAATAATTTCAGTGTGTCCTGTTGCTGTTGTAGCTGCCAGGGTCATGGATATGTAGATGTATGGTTATCTTGTACAAAACTATGTAGAACTTCACCTCCCTGTCTGCTTCTCCTAACACTCTAGAGTACAAAAGGTAGGAAGAAGGGGGGGAGGGAAGGCCAAATTATAATTGTTTTGCAGTGAAAAAGTGTGGTCCTTGAAGTTGATTAATGCTGCAGTAGAACTTCAGAGGTTTTCAGTGAGGAGCTGCTTGTAGCATAAAAAGATCTGAGGCAGGCAGTTGATTGAAATGTTTGTTTATCCTTGTGGGATCTTAAAAGATGTCAGTAAATAGAACTTATTCTATCAACTCTACTGATTTGTTAGTTAGATTTGAGATGTTAAGCGATTCCTTAGGACAGCTTCCTTGATTGCAGGGCCAGAGCAAAATGAGTAACAGTGAAAACACCTATTGATGTTTACATCACCTTCCTAATTGAAACTTTGAGGCAGGTAGTGTTTTATAGGCTATTTATTTAAAAACAGATTTTTCCAAACACTGGCACTACTCAGAAGAATGCTATATAGTTAGGACCTGTCTGTAGTCAAACTTGGGCAATGTTAAATTCAAATAGCTCATTTTCAAACTGGTGTAAGAACTATTCGTGGGTATGGGACCTCACTTGGAGTATTGTGTGCAGTTCTGGTGTCCTCAACATAAAAAGGACATGGAACTGTTGGAACAAGTCCAGACAAGGGCCATGAGGATGATCAGGGGATTGGAGCACCTCCCATATGAAGACAGGCTGAGAAAGTTGGGGCTGTTCGGCCTGGAGAAGAGAAGGCTGCATGGAGACCTCATAGCAGCCTTCCAGTATCTGAAGGGGGCCTACAGGGATGCTGGAGAGGGACTCTTCATTAGGTATTGTAGTGATAGGAAAAGGGGTAATGGGTTAAAACTTAAGCAGCAGAGGTTTAGATTGGATATAAAGAAGAAATTCTTTACCGTTAGGGTGGTGAGGTACTGGAATGGGTTGCCCAGGGAGGTAGTGAATGCTTCATCCCCGGCAGTGTTCAAGACCAGGTTGGATGAAGCCTTGGGTGATATGTTTTAGTGTGAAGTGTCCCTGCCCATGGCAGGGGGCTGGAACTAGATGATCTTAAGGTCCTTTCCAACTCTAACTATTCTATGATTCTATGTTGCAGTCAATACTTTTCCTTGGGTTGAACATCAGCGTCTACTCTGTAGGAGCAGTGACAGCATGAGGGGAGAAGAATGCATGTCTCCTTGAATGAGATCTGTTAGGTCGCTGCATAGCAATCATCACATAAATCCACTGATTTTTTTTTGAGTTTTTAGTCAGCATCTTCTCTGGTAGCTGTTTTTCACCATGCCATATTACCTGCGGAAAAATGAATTAGTGCATCTGGTCTTGGACATCTATGTTTAATGGATGATCTCACATCCTATCTTGGAGTCAAACTGCACAGAAATAACCCTGTTGTAATTGATCTTTTAGCACATAAAGAGCAGAAAAATGTAATTGTGCTTACCCAAAATTTTCTTTAGCTAAGCACTGGTCTACTGGAGGCAAGTGGATGATCTAAAAGAGCAAAGGAAGTTGGTATCTAAAGATGTGATTATGAAAAAAAAAATCTCAGACTTTGTTACATGAAGAAGTATTGAGGGGTTTTTGTGGTGTGTGTTAATACAGTGTGTCATTTGGAAAGATGAGAGAGTGGTGACTGTAGTGAGAGGCAGGAGCTTGAGTAGGTAGATCTTGGCTGTACAGGTCAGGCTGGTCTGTCTGATTGACATTGGTTCTGTATTGTTCTGCTGCCAAACTGTGAGCAGGCTGAAGGCTGTTGTACTGAGTCAGCAGGGATGGCTATTTAGAGAGGAAAAGGTGGGGAATTTTTTCCCGTATTCTGTACACTCAGAATACAGAATGATTCTGTCATGCAAAGTGGCCTTTCTCTTAAGCTTACCATTTTGCAAAAGGACGAGAACTTACTTTAAACTAGTAAATAATTTTAGCCCATTTTATTCATATGGGTTCACGCCATGTCATGAATTTTTCTTGTTTTTTGACCTTCCTGGATTTGTATGTTCCAAGCAGTGGGAGTTTCCACCAGTTCCTCTGGGAAAGCATTGCAAGCTCCACTGACTTTTATTGTAAATTCCCATTAACATGGTGCTTACATTTTCCTTTAATGTCATGTTATTAGTCCTCAGGCATGGATTCACATATATGTATTTATGGCTTAAACTTCTATTATCTTCCAGAAATCTTGTGATCTTCTGCTTTTCTAACAGATCATGTTCTGTAATTTGGTGAGGGCTATAAATTAGATCTCGGGGTTTTTGAACACCCACCACCTATCTCTCCACAGTGTTTCCATCCTTAATTGTAGGGTGATCATGGTTCCTGAGGTTCTGTTCAAAGTTTAGTGGGAATTCCCTCTTCCCAGAACAGTGGCTGATGACGTCCCATATGTAAGGGGTAGCTTTATATAAATGGATCACAAACATACAAATAGAAAATATTTGACATAGTTGAATAGTAGCTGAGAGTCACATTGATTCTGTAGAAATGCATAAATGGCATTGTAATTTTAATTCTTTACTGGCACAGTCTGTATGTCTGACTTACTAGATATTATTGTTTAAAAGAAATATAAGTCTTTTCCTGAAATATGTGCAGTCTCTCTTTAAACATAAATCTCCTTTCAACTCCAAGCCAAAGTAGATAGCACAAGAGACTAGCTTGATAAATAGCATCACTGATTCACTATGTTCTTTAGCTGAGATTTGTAGCAACCGTCACTTACGTTTAGTTTAAAAAGGAAGGGAATGCAAAGGTGAGGCTGAAGTGCTGTCCGTAACTTCTTCCATCATCTATGGGTGATGCATAGATAAAATTATCAGGGGCAGTTGTAATCTGATCTGATCTAAATAGGCCTCTTGTGGTGGTAAAGAAGAGCAACCCCCTCAGATTCATATTCCCTACTTGTTATTTGTAGGTGATGGGCTTGGCTGTCAGGGACAAACTAAGGACAAAATTTCATTCTTGAGCTGCAGCCTGGATAAAGATTGATGCTTTCTTACCTAACTGCCAGGATTCTTAACCCTTCTGTATAAAGGAAGCAGTATTTGACTGCTCTTGTGAGCTTCATATAAAAACACCTTAAATAAGTATTAACCTAATACAGTCTTTCTTGCTTTTGTAAAGGCTCTGTGCCTTTCCCAGCTTGATTTCACTTCTCTCGTTCTGCTTCCATTTTTAGATTGTGTTTTATCTCTTATCCCTTTGATATCTATAATAACTACTTCTTCACCCCCCCTCAACTACTTCTTTCTACATCCTTTTTCCCTTGATGCCTTCTCACCATAGTTCCATTTTTTGATATTTAAGAAATTTGCCAGTTAGTTGATATTCATGAAATTTTTACTTCTGGAATGACTGTGCCATACATCATCTTTGACTGCCAGTTGGGGAAGGTCTGGATGGTCAGAGAGAGCCCCTTGTTAGATTTGCACATAGAATGGGGGAGAAGAAAAGAACTGCCACACCCACCACCCCCCAAAACCCCTCCAAACCAACCAACCAGCAAAACCAAAAACTAAACCTCCTGAAACCCCACATGCAAAAAAAGGAAAAAAAAGAAAAAATCCAGAAGCCCCCCAAAAGGCTGCCAAAACCCCACCCCAAACCACACAACAAAAAAAACCAAAAACCAAACCAACCAGAGCCCTGAAGCAGCTTGGGGCTCACAGGCTTTTTTAATCCTGAGGAAGCAGCAGCAACCTAAGAACAGGTTGAGAACAGAGTGTGTATTAGTCTCTGTCAGTAAGGTCTTTCCTGCCTACACAGTTGGATGATGGAGAGTGGAAATAGCTTGTATTAACAGTTGTATTTTGACAGAACAACTGGCGTGCAGAGGAGCAGGGCTGAACTCTAGGGGAGGAAAATTGGTCTGTGTGTGTGTGAGGACGAGTAAATTGCAGACGTGTTTTAAAAGGTAGGTATTAAGAGTATAAAGGTGGACAAGGAAAGGAAGGAAGGTTCACTGAGATGCAGGAGCCTTTTGGCAGGAAGAGAGAAAGTCTATACTGGCTTTTATAGCAGGGAAGGTGAATAAAACATGAAGATTTATTGTTTATTATTATTACTACTATTACTATCAGTAGTAGTAGTATTAAAACAATCTCTGTGTGTGTGTGTGTGTGACCTTAGCTAACAGTCGCAGCAGTGCAGCTGAGAAGTGGTAATTGCTCAGCTGTGGTGACTCAGTTACTCCTGTTCTTGTCCCTGTCTGCTTTGCCTCCGTGGCAGTTCTAGCAGCTGGATACCTTCAGCTCCTGAGTACTTCTTGTCCGTGCAAAGCACCTCAATTCCTAGGGCTCCTGTCTGCTTCTGTAGTGTCTGCAAGACTGAAAAATGGCTCCTGTCAGTTTTCACTCTTCTTTGCCTTGCAGAAGCTGAGATCTGCAGGGAAAGCACTAGAACTTGCTGTCAGCGAGCACATAACAGTGCACTGATTTATATGCTGTTCACATCTGTAAAGTTTAATATTGCAGCAATGGATCCTTTTGTGTTTAGTCTTCATTTTTTGTATTATGTTAAAGATTTTGATAACTTTTACCAATAGGCAGCAATTTATTTTTTCTTATATTTTGCCATATTCTTGAATTTTTCTAGCTGTGTAGATTGATGACAGTTGCTTATTAGTTGAATGATTTTTGCTTTGTAGATACGAAACAACTTCTGATCTCTCTCATAATGGTAGAATTATGGGGTTTTAAAACTAAAAGTGATTTTTTTTCAAAACTGTCAGATTATGTCATGGGCAAATTTATTTTTTTTTTATATTGCAGTGATGTAGAAATGGTTTTGGATGGTTGAAGGTAGTGCTTGGATCAGCAGTAATGCTGCGTGACAGGAGTAACAATTGGTAATTGATAAGTGTGAGGAAGAAGCTTTACATGTATATAGATATAGAAAATCTCTCAGAATAACTGTCACTTAAAATGCAATTAAAAAAAATTAATCATTGTCCAAACAAATCAGAGGAAGATTAAAGCAAAGCTTAACTGACGGTGCTTTCTGAAGGAAGGCTTGCATGCTCAAAAGCTACCCCTACCTGTAAGTTCTTTCTAATTCCCGTAATGTCAGATAGGTAAGGGTTATGTTACATTAATCATACATGTGCTCACAGTTCTTGCCAGTAGTGCAGCCTTCCAGCTGTTTTGACTCTGAAACAGGTGCAAATCTCACCTGAGTATAAAATTCAATTGACAAAACTTTTGGATATAATAAAGTCCATATTTGTTGCTTCTAAAATTAATCGTAAATGACTGAAGCATTCTAATATAAACAACTAATGAATATGTTGGCATTTGTTTATACTTTATTTGTGATAAGTCAGACTGTGGTGTAAGCTCACTTGCATAAGATGGGTGGCAAGGGCTGAAAGCAGTACCAGAGAGGCAGGGGGGAAGTTTAGGGATAGTGTGTACTTTTCTCTTTGACCCGTTTAGGCTGCACTCTCACATTTGCTTCAAATCAATCCACATGTGAGTTGCAGCTAACAGCATTTCTCCTCACATTCTGCTGCTGCTAGGGCTTGGGAGGATGCTTGTTGAGCTATGTGAGCGGACTGGTTCAAATGAAAACTTAACTTTATGTTGTTTGGGGTGATATTCACCAGAGCAAGTTCCCTCATCTGTTTCAGCATGTGGCTACATAAATGTGGTGCTGGAGGTGGGAATGCTGTCTGCAGCAACTACTTGGGCTTTAACTTGACTTAAACCCATCGTGATCCAGTACCTTTAGGTGCTGGTGAATCAACAGATTGGTGTTTTGGTTTTGGTTTGGGTGTTTTTTGGCGGTAGTTTTTGGGTGTTTTTTTTTTTTTTTAATGTTAGCTTTGGCTATGATTTTCGAACTTGACATCAGAAGTGAAGTTCAGTAAGGTCTTTATGAACAAGAAGTTCTTCATCTGTGTTAAAAAATATAAAAACATTAAGTGGGGATAAGAAACAAGCAAGCCACTGTCTTAAGGATAGTGGGGCAAGGTAAGATTAGCAGCAGGTGAAGTGCAGCCCTGCCTCATACTTCTAGGCTAATGTTGCTGAAGTTGAGGTAGCGGTTAGATCCATAATGGGAATGAAATGGTAGCAGTAGAAGTGCCACCTGTGAGGGAAGCAGAATTCCAGGAACTGAAGGCACAGAAAGTCAGAGGAACTGCTTATAATGACAGATTTTTCAGCATAGGTAAGGCAAATTAGTTCAAATGGCCAGTTGCTGTATATGCAGAGAGGCTGTCCATGTGGGAATGGTATTGTATAATCAAGGAATGGGAAAAAGTGCTTGAGGAGGGCAGCTGGGAAAGTTACATGGTAGCTCTGCAGGCCTGCTTTGGCATTAATGGAATACAAGGGCCAATTTTGAGGGAATTAATACTTAAAGAAGTACAGTTAAGTGCTGGGAAGAGAAGTTAGCAGCAGGTTTTCTAGGTGAAAATAACTTAGTATCAAATTTTTAAGAAGTGGTTGGAGTAGTGTCCACTATCTGAACTTTTAAGCTATTACTCCTAAAGATGTGTAGTAGTTCTCTTTAGCTGACTGGACGAACATTTGACATGCAACAGAAGGGCTTTACTGGGAGGGATGGGGAGCTCCACCTGGTAGTTGGGGTGTTCTCAGGAGAAGCAAAATGGATGGCTTGGGTGCTTGTCAGCAGGCAGAGAAATGGAATACAGGTCTCTTCACTGAGACAGGCTGGTTCTGGCCCTAAGAAGATAAAGTGGAGACATCAGTCCTTCAGTAAACAGATTCAGATAAAGTCTGTTTTTTTATTTCATGAGGTTATTTTTAACAAGGTTCAGTATATTTGGTTTGGTTTTCTGTGCATCATTACCAACAACTGAGCTGTCACAGCTGGTGGAATATCACAGGGAAAGGGCCAAGAACTGTTTTACTCTGCTGAGGTAACAGGAACAGAGCGTACTCTTAGGCAGTCTAGGTGACACGGGCATGGGGATGCATCACTCCGCAGAGTGATTGAGCTCACACAGACTTCAGATTATGCAGCCCTGGGACTGACACTGGTGGGTTCTCCTGGGCGTAAGTGTGGGTCTGGGGACATGGAGTGCAACCACAGTAACATGGTGACAAAGTGGGGATTTGAGGCTAGGCTGAAGGCAGGCAGAACATGAGAGTGAGGCCAGCATGTTCATCACTTGGCTCATCAGCAATTAGGTGTTCCTGGGAATAACTCTTAGCTATCCTTAATAAAACTGAAGTTGTTGTTGTGCTGGGTCAGCGCTGCTGTAATGTCCTACTGTGCTGCTACATTTACTGTTCATTGGCCTTTTTCATTACAGAGAAATAAAGTGGATTCTCACTTGTGGTATTGTGCATGTTGCTGGAAACGCTAAGTGCGATCGCTGCAGCCATCGCCTCCGTTTCCTCGCTGCCTCTGCCATTGTTTGGGCTTTAAATGTTTTCTTGGTTTTGATCATGGGACTCTACCCTTGATTAGGCTTCTGGGACCAGCCTTCCTAAGAGTACCCTACTGATACTCTTGAACTTTCACTATTGTGGCTTTGTTTGTTTGTTTTACTTATTTGTAATACAAATAGCATAGAAGCCTGGCATGAAGCAAAGAGCAGGAAGTTCATTCAGGCTTTGAGTTGGACTTGCTGAAATTGAAAGATATGACAAAACATGCAGGGGGATGCTCGCACATAAAAACTGCTCTTTTTTACCCCTTTTTTTAGGAGCTCTTTTGGGAAACCTTTTCAAAGAAGGAATAGGAGTGAAAACCCAAATGCAGAATAAAATCTGCACATAATATTCAGTTTGTAAAGTAATTCAAGTTCTGGAAATGAATAGCCAAGCAAAACCCATTCAAAATGCTTCCTTTAACAGAAGCTGGTGTTTGTTACCATAACAGTCCTTTTTTGCAAACCCCTCCTCACCCCCCCCCCCCAAAAAAAAAAAAAAAAAAGAAAAAAAAAAAGGATTAGTGCTGTTAGCATGACTTGACTGCCAGGTCCAGGTAGTGCTGGTTTCCAGAGCCCCTAGAGCAAATTGCAGAAAAGGGGAGGGGGAATCTATATGCTGGGTTTTGTTGGTGTGGTTTGGTATCATAGTAACAATTAATTTAAGCTCTGGCTGTAAACTGATGCTTCATATGGAAAAGTACCACTTTGAAATAGCAGTGTTGCAGTCTCTGTCAATCTGAGGGGAGGGATGCAGATGAGCAAGCAAAAGCCAGAGAAGAGTATTGTATAGCTGTAGCTGCTTGACATTACTGATTTTTAAGGGATCCAAAAAAAGGTATGATTCCTCTTGAATAGAGGAGGAGAACAAGATGTTTCCGTAGTACCGAGATCATAAAAGAAAGAAAATTGCTTGAAAAGAATGGGTCTGATTTATCCCCCTTTCTTTATTTTGCTGCTATTATAACTTAAGCTGCAGTTTTGCTATCAACTGGCTCTTGTGAAAGCATTTAGTATTTCCAAGATTTCTTGCAAATCTGTTTTTATGATGGTGATTTTTACCCCACAAAACACATTTTGTTTTGTAATAACCAGTTTCCTCCATCAAAAGAATAGAAATTTTCTGCAGTAGCATTCAGTGGTCCTATCTGAACTTGTCAGTTCAGGTCTGATATGCCAGTTCAAAGCACTGAGGTTGGCATTGGTTGAAAATATGTTATTTCTTTCAGCATGCTGGGAGTAAATGAGTAAAACCACTTTTCAGTAGGCTTGGAACTAAAATGTGAAAAGGGCCTTTTGTTTTTAGATGCAGATTCAGGAGCGTGATAAACTTTACTACTTGGTAGCCTGGGAACTTGATTTGTCTTGCTTAAAGTGCAACCTTTTTTTTTTTTTACCTCTCTTCCCCTCCACCCCCTGCCTTCCCCTCCACCCTGATGGTATTGTAAGCCTTTGGGAGATAAATGGGAACTGTCTGGTATGTGTCCTTTATGTCACAAAATTTCTGTAGTTTCTGGGCTTATTTTGCTCTTTAAAGAATTATTTTATTCTTTTGCTGGCGAGGGAAGATTTTTGTAACCTTGTTTATGAGTTCTTGTCGCTTTTTTTAGAAAGACACTGTTCCTTGTCCGTTTCCCTAAGATACCTAGACACTGCTTTAATGCCATCACTAAATTTCAAGGGCAACATGAAGTGTAAGCATTGACCTTAAAGGCTCTATTGCCTTTGGTTTAAAAAAAGAATCATTGGATCCGTCAAAAAACCTGTAGGGCCCAAAAGAGGCAACTCTTATTGCAAGTTACTAATAAAAGATGTGCCTAGTAAGAGACTTGTTTTTATCCCTGTGTATTTTGTCCTATATCTTGTACTTTTGCCTAGCAGTTTAGAAAGCAATGCATACTTATTTCTGACTGTTCTGTAGGATGATATCCCTTTACAGTACTGAGATAATAGCTGCAAGTTTTTAGAATACTGTTCCACTCAAAGTTTTTAAAAAACCCTAAGCATTTTACTGGATAAAATGGATAAGAAAGTCAGGAAGCTGTTGTCTTGAGTTTTGTTTTATAAGGCAGAGTGCAGCAGGGTTTAAAGGTGTGGGAGTTCTTTTCTATCCAGTGGAGCAGTTCAATTAGTTTGAGTTTGTAGCACTGCAGTGTAATCTGGTGAATACAGAGCTGAGCAGATTGCTAATAAATTGCATTGTAATGTTCGATATTCCCACTGTTTTGGCTGAGATCAGAAGGTTTGTTGCATCCTTGCAGATAGCTGGACCAGCTCACCGCCCACTGGGACCATATGGTCAAAATGGCATAAAGGGCATTAGCCAGCCATTAGGGCTGATTGAAGCCACAGTGGTAGTCTTGAGCAAATGATAGAGACTGTCAGGAGATAAACAGCAAACGGAAGGTTATAAAATGCCACCCAGCTAGTGAGGAGCAGTGGGAGTATGTTCAAGGGCTGATAGGCATAATGCAGTACTATAGTTTTGCTGGAGGGAATTGCTCATCTTCCTAGCTCTGTGCTTGCAGCTCTTCCACAGCTCCTCCCTGCATTGACCGCATCACTGGAAGAGCAGTAACTCGTGTAAGAAGGTGTCTGAATGCTTAGCAAGTTTTGTGGCTATGACTGCACAGTCATGAGGGCTTTTTGTGTTGAGGACTGGCAATATGAATAGGTATTTGGTCTCTACTCATGTTTATCTTTGTTAACAGCACCTGGAACATTGGATAGAGAATTTTATTTTGATCAGTTATTTTCTTATGCCCAGTTTCTCTAGGTATGAACATCTGCTCTTAAAATATCAACAGATTAAATTGCTGTATTTATAGTTAAAATATTATGGAGATGTAGTTTTCATCTCTGTAAATGTTGATGAGATTGGCAGAAAAGGTTGGAAGTCACAAAATTAAGTTTGGTTGTTATCTGACTGGGATGAGGGCACTGTACAATAGCTTGGTACTGTACTGCAGAACTGGGGCAAGAGCCATTTAGCTGATACCTGCCTTTTCTTGGAGCTGCTTTTTTGAATGAAGATGCTTCTTGAATCTGTGAAGGGCCTACACTGTATTTTGTATTCCTGCAGAAAAATCTAGAAGCATGATTGCTGGTACTAACTTTTCCAGGTTATTTTTTTGTGTTGCCTAAGATACCAGAAAATAGAATTTTTCTGTTTTGTTAAATTCAAGGGGTGTTTTGGTAATGGGAATCTGGTTACAGAATATAAATATTTATCTCAGATGATGCTATAAGCACTACATTTCTTTCTCTCATGTAACAGCTAAAGACAAAGCCAAGTTGTCATCAAAATGCACATAATTTCTAAGGTACTTCTTGTCCTGCGTTAAGCTGTTTATTTTGGGGATCAAGGACAGTGTAACAGTGGTCTAATTTTTCCACAAACTGCATGACTGACATAATACTACAAAGCAGCTTGAGGGGGTACTAGCACACAGAATTAAAGCCTTCACTGGTCTGCTGGAGGTTGAGTAAGATTGTCAAAGAAATAGATTTACTAAGTGTACCTTTGTGTGCTTTTAGATCTCTTTGGTATTTGTCAGTAGACAGTGACTGGCTGCCCCTAAAGTAATTGCATTTTAAGAATACTGATGCTGGACGGAGAGCTCCCCCTCCTTCTTCTAGTATGTTTTGTTTCTCAAGTGCCTTCTGAGGTTTAGGGTCCTGAATGAGATTGGTGTCCCTGGGAGAAGGATTACCTTGTAATGGGAATGGGCCAGGGGAATGCTGGGAGAGAAGTCTCATGGTTGCTTGCCCTGTTCTTGCTCTGCATCTCCATTCATTTGGTCTATTCTCTGATGCGTGCCTTGGGCCACATCAGCTGCTGTCATGGCATGGAAGGCTTCCTCATCACCTCTTCTTTCTTGGTGTTCTGCACAATGCTGGTCCTGTGGAGCCAGGTGGGCCCTGCATACCGCCATTCCACCATTAGCACGAGAAGCATTCAGGAGTAAATGTGGCTCTTCCTTGGCATTGCAGCCCCTGTCGTCTCCATGGTTTTACAAAAGCTTTAGTTAAAAGCAAAATTCAGCTGACACTTAAAACCACTGAAATTGTTTGTTACCAGCTGCCTTTGTGACTTTAAGGACACTCAACTGCGCCAAATTACCTAAAGGGAATGCTGTGCCCTTGTTGCTGCAGTGATTCCAGTCTGGATCTCCCTGCAGCTGAGGGAAGTTCACGGCCATGGGCATGTCTTTTTTTTAATTATTTTTAAATGCTTATATGTCTGCAAGTAGTGCCCAAAATCTCTATAGATGATGGTTCTTTGTGTCTTCATCTCAGAAGCCACTCATGGCAAATGCAACCAGACGAAATAGGAAGCTCAGGTGATAGGAAGAGGCAGCTTTCCATAGCCTTGCTGATCCATGCTGGCCTTTTGAGTGGACTTGTTTTGGGAGGGGTTGATCAGGGAAGCTGCTTTGCTGCCACTGCAGAAATGAGTTGTCATACTCAATGCCATGTACATTTATGTTTGTTTTTTTTTTTTTCCCCACAGATGAGCAATCGATTCCTTCTTGAGGACATAAAATTATGATCCCCCTTTAGCACACAGGTTGTAGAGTGTGAAATAAAAATCAGGGGAGGGCAAGTACCTTAGTTTTGGGAAGGTGTGGTATTTGTATTTGAGGCTGGTGTGTACCAGCCCAGGACCTGCTGATAGCAGTGGAAAAACCATTCATATAATGGGCTTTGGATTGCTCTTAAGTAGCTTATTGTATGCGTGCCTCCTGTGGAAGGTGATGTATCCTTCCTCTGTGGTTACTTCTTCATCTGAATGTGTTATACCTGGTTGACCACTGTGCCTTAAAGGAGATTTCATTGATGAGGATGCTAATTGCCACATAGGAAGGAAGAGGAAGCTGTTGCTTTGTGGCAGCTTCTGTTTGGCTGGAGTCTCGCTGACCCTGGCTGAATGTCTCGAGTCACTTTTTATTAAAGCTGAATTGAAACAGCAGCTTTGGCAGAAAGTTGTTCAGAGGTGAAGCATTTTTACTGTGTTGTTAGTGATGATGATGTAGGGATTTGCATAAATTAAGATGTCTGTGCAGGTGCTGATGTTGATCTGGTAAGTGGCGTGTGGTCACCGTCACTTTCTGTGAGTGGTGGTGGCTGAGGTGCAGGGTAGGTATTGTGCCTCCTTCAGCAAAGCTATTCAAGACGTCTCTGAAGGGAACAGATGAACGCTTCCTGTAAATAAACGTACTGGAAACATCTGCCCAGCACATTAAATTAAAGGATTTTTCTTGATGTGCCATCTGACCTCGTATGCTGACAAGCTCCAGTACTGTTTTCCTCATGACTTCCCCCAGCTTTTTCTTAAGCTGTCTTTTCGGCAAACTCTTCCGAAGCTGAAGCTGTGAGGATGCACTGGACCTCATTTCCCGCATCTGTCCCAGCAGCTGTAGCACTTCCTGCCATGAATCATCCAAAACACACTCTTTTTAATTGTTTCATTTAAGGGTGAAGGCACATTCGTTTGTTTCTGAAGTCACAGTCTAATCTCAGCAGTCTGGCAGCCAAGCCTGAAATGAAGGCCTGGGTGCTATAGGCTTCAGAGGAAGTACCTTCCATCAGTGGTGATCATGGGCAAACTCCAAGCAGTTGTGGGCTTCGGTTGTGGCTAGAGGAACTGCAGACTTCATCACTTCTTGGAGAGCTGCAGCAAAATGTCTCCTTTGCATGACAGTGTCAAGCATGACATGACCTCCTGGTTTCAGCTCAGTCCTGTTTTCACCTGCACTTACATACCACTAACCAGTGCAAATTGTCAATCGATGTTAAGGGAAGGGGACATCATCTTTTGTCTGTGAAGTCTTGACTATGTTCTAGATCCTTTCTGGGACTGATGTTTGTAGACTTGTTTTCCAGGGCTCATTGATTGCCATGTATTTCAATTCGAGCAGTCCAAATTGAGGCATTTCTTTGTCCTCAGTAATTGAGGATATATAGTTCCTGAAACTTGAGAGCTTATTGTATTTTACACAGAGATGAAATCCAAACTATGCCCCTTCAATTTTGTCTTTAAAAAAACCCCACCCAAAATCCATCTCACAAAAAAACCCAAACAAACAACCCCAAAGCACATTAACTATGAAGTTGTTAAGCCTCTTGTTTGTTTGTTTTGTTTCCTTGTTAATTTTTCTAGGGAAACGTCAAATTCACCACTTGGGAAACCAGCTTCAACTCAATCAACATTGTCTGGATACAGCTTTTAATTTTTTCAAGATGGCTGTGAGCAAACACCTAACCCGGGGGAGAAAGATGACCCATGTAATTGCTGCATGTCTCTACCTGGTGTGTAGGACAGAAGGAACTCCTCGTATCCTTTCACATTTAAAAGATAAAAATAAATTTAATAAAGACATACTTTCAGCAATTCGACTCTCTCAGTTAAACCTGGTTTCAGAATTTAAAAAGGTAAGTGATTAGGAGGGGACTTTTTCACTGTTGGTTTTATATGATTAATTAAATAGGAGTTCAAGTAAAATTTGTTCCTTTCTAAATATACAATATTGATATTTACAAGGAGCTATAAATGTCACTGTGCTTCCCATCAGTAACTCTAAAGTTCTTTTTTTCTCAACTTTTTTCTGTGTATAAAATTGTCCTTTTCCTGTGCTTTGCTTGGGATTGATCGTGGTGTAAATTTATTTTGTTTTTCTCTTTTAAAACAAATGAATATTAACACCAAGCTTCTTGCAGTGTCAGCATTAAAGGACAGATTGAAGTTCCAGTAGGTTTTCCATCAAAGTACTTGGATTTCCTTCTTTTAATGTTTATGGGAAGGTCAGTATTACTCCCATTTTAGTTTTGGGGGAAGGGCATTTGATAAATTCTGAAGTTTGCTCAGAGATCATTCAGGAAATCAAGTGGCTGGAGGTGGGATTGCACACAAGCCAGATTTGCGAGTACTTCTTGCTCCGCATCATCTCTAATTTTGTTTTGTAGAACTTATTTTAAAGTATTTAAAGTTTTTTTAAATATTTAAAGCTTACATGGGTGGTAATGACCATGCAAATTTATTTGGTTTACATATTTATAGTTCTTTTATGTTATGTTTCAGTTGCTTGAATTTAGAGTTTGTTATCAGATAATTACTTATGTGTTATTTTAGTTCTTTTCTACTTTAAAGCAGCATGTGCATATCATCAGTATTCTATTCAATTTGTTGCTTTTTTCTTGATTGCTCTTCTCACTATTTTAGCAGTTGAAGAGCTTAGCTTTCCTTTTAAGATTGAAATTTTTTTATTTCCAGAAGCTACCCTCAGTATTCTAAAATTAGTGCTTTCTGGTAGTGTTGTGGTCATTGCGTTTGCCTGATTAGAAAAAATGGTTTTGCAGGAATAATAGAATTAAAAGGAAGGCTTGACTATTACGCTGGTCTTTTCTAATGCAAAGTTTCTGTGTCAACAGTAGAACTCTATCATTGCCATAAGTACAGTGTTGATTTAAAAGCATTACCAGTATTTTTTTTTATACCCCTGTCAAAGTTTAAAAGTAATTTGTTTACAGTCATTATTTGATACTACTGAATGATAGCTCAGCCATAATATGCATATCCATTTTTCCCCACTGTTAGTGATGATAAAACATTCTAAGCAGTATCAGTTGTAAGAGGCAATCAGGTGCATTGCAATGTAGCAGCCATCAGTAACCAAAGGGGGCTAAACTTTTCTAGCAAACAAATGTTTTGCTTGTTCTCCAACCTTCTTTAAAGTACTTCAGCATATATCTCACTTACATGCGAGATGTACTGGTCTGGTTGACACTTCATAAATACCTAAATTAATTTCCCAGCTTCTTTTGTTAAGTGGAGATAATATCACATGTGATACTTTAGTGCTATTGTTTCATGTGGAGTATGAGTCAGACTGCAAAGATGTGCTCTTGTATTTCTATATCAGTATCACAAAATACTCCTGCTTCATTTGCATTGTTACTGTGCTGCCTGGGAATCAAGAAGTAGTAATGAAGTGAATGACTGTGTCTCAATTTTATTAGTGTTGACTTTTATTCTTTAATCCATTAGATAAAAATTTAATTGGTACTTTTCAGAGAGTGAGTTCAGCTGCTTGTTGTGTTCTGCTGTTTGGTGTGGTTTTTGTTTTGGTAGTGTGGCTTTGTTGGTTTTTTTCCTTGTTTTGTCTGGTTTGGATTTTCTTAGTATTTAAAGTCCAGTGTAGTTTAAAGAACAAGTCCCAAATAAATTATGGATTATGAACATTGCAACGCAAGTTCCTTTTCTGGAATCTTATGTTTTCATTAAAAACTTGGGAACCTGAGGTGCATATTGATGACCTTTGAAACTGGAGTATGTTTAAGCCTCCACAGATTATGATCATCATTATTGGCATGTTATATTTGTGTCCAGCCTAGCGCTGGCAATATGGAATTTTGCTACAGGAAGCAGGGATGTTCCCAGGGCCTTTGGTCCAGGGCATGCGTAGAGGACACCCATGTGACAAGATGCTTTAGCAGGAATGAGGATGCACATTCAGAGTAATGGGCTTGCAGTGGTTTTGATCTTCTGGAGAAGTCAGCAGAGAATGGCTGCTGAGGAGATTAGAGATAGAAATGGGGAGGAGATAGAAATGAGGAGAAATACACTATATAATGTACTGTACAAAGGACATACAGTATTTGTAACACTTCAAGATTTATATACAGAGCTTAAGTAGATTTACTGAGTTGAAAGTGTTCATTGCCATTGTGTTGCCTATAGAGCTCTTTCGTGAAGCAGTTTGTGAGAAATTTAGAACGGGAAGTTAAAGACTGAAGGCTAGTGAATATATTTTAGAGGAAAGAGGTGACTTGGAAGTAGTGAAGGGCAGCATCCTCCTCAGAGACAAGACAACCTTGGTTTTGGGTGGCCCAAATGAACAGTGGAGTGTCTTGGGAGCTATGGAGGCCACAAACATTATCTAGGAACAGGTTAGTCTCTGAAGTAGAAGTTGTTTCTTAAAGAATATGTTAGAAGAAGCAAAGTATGTATGTGGCTTGTGGAGGTAAAGTGGGATGTAATCAGGGGCTGAAGTCGCAAGAAATGTTGTGTTCTCTCCAGTGGCAGAACCAAAGGAGTGGGAAGCATTTGGAGAGAGAAGACACGATTTAATTGTCTGCAAGTTCAGTCTGAGGGAGTCGAATGTATTTATCTGACATGGATATCTGCTTATTCTTCTTTTCTTTTTATAATGTTGTGTCGCCAGCCAGCCAGCCTTTGTGAAAATGTGAGGAAAACTGTAGCCAAGTCTACTGCTGCAGTCTGAATTACGCCTGAATAAACCTCAGCCTGAAACAGGAAAGCATTAAGTTCTCCTTATGCGTTGTTTAATTAATGCAAAAATGCAAAGTATTCCACTAACACACATTTTTTAATCTGAAGAAAAAAGTTTTAGAACTGAAAGAGAACATAAAAGTTTACTTGTCTAAAGTACAAGCTTTTATTTATAGTTCTTTAGAAAGTTTAATATATTGTTTGAGATCTGAATTGATTTTACACCAGATTATGACTTTTTTTAGCTTATTAGACATGAAACCCTACAATGCACTAGCTTTGACATAACTTTTAATTTGCCTTGCTTACATTACTTGTCAGTGTTAATAGTTTAAAGGGAAGATGGCACACTAGCTATTAGCTGCATTTGGGAGGTGTTTCATCCTTTTAATGAGCTAGCTATGAAAACTTTATTATTCTCTTTATAAAATGTGTCTATATTATCAGTGTCAGAAGTAAATGTATAATGCCAAAAATACATCTGAAGGAGATGGTGATTTTTAAATCCTCAGGTTTGATGGAACCAGTTGTCCCCCTCCCAGGAGCTGAGCGATGTTGTGTTGCCAGTGACATCTGACTTCAGCTGGCACTGCCAGCACTCGGGGCATTTTAGACTCTGGCTTTTAATTTGTTTCTTGGAATAGTAACAGTCTTTAGTTGTTTCTCTTTAATGTTTTGAACAGCTTTTCAACCCCTACATATGTCTGAATGGAAACAAAGGGCTCTTTAGCTGGTCCTGCCGTTCCCGGGAGTGAGAACTTGGGAAGGGCTGGGCAGGGTGTTTGAGTGACTTACAGGCTTAGCTGTAGCTCACGGCTGCCCTGGGGTCACTCAGGAACAATTTGAGCCTGGCTGGGTTTTTCCAGGTGGGATATCAGTTTGTTTTAATTAAAGAACATTTCATTCTGTTTGTCATTCTTTTTATTGTATACAACTGTTAAAAAAAACCTGTACAGCTCTCCACTATTTTGTTCGTAATATTTTCCAATGCTACCACCTGGAGGGTTTTTTTTTATGGCAGCATTTTCCAATGTGGATGTCTCTTATCCCACACATGTGCACCTTTTTATTTTATTTATTTATTGGTTTCCTTTGAAGCTCTCTGGAAAATGCACCCTTAGTTGTAAATCAAATCCTGTCTTGTTAAAGCATAGTAAATAAAACCTTTTCCACATGAGAAGAGTCCTCACAAAGTTCTCTCAGTGTAAATATATTGTTGTTTGTCTCTGGAGTTAAATTCAGGGCAGCTTTTTCCCTTTCAAGTATTGCTGATCAAGTCTCAGTGCCAGAGCTCACAGAGTCCTTCCCACTTCCCAGGCATGGGGCAGCCTCCAGAGATTGTGGATACCAAAGTTATTCAAGTGGTCTTTGGTGCCTTTGTATGTAGCAAGAGGAAAGACATGGGGTCTCCTTGGATCAGTCCAAGGCAGCTGAGTGAGGTCTCTCTTCTCAGTTCTTTGCAGAAGAGCCTTTCTGCTAAATGTCTAAGTAAAATAACCTCTTAAATTTGAGTGTTGGGAGCAGTGATGCTTTAGTGTCTTTTATATGTAAGCTTGCACTGGGTGGGAAAGTGTAAGGCATTTTTCCTCCCCTGCTTCCCCTGCCCTGTGAACCTCCCTTTTGTTCGAGGGAAGATCATGAAGGCATTACAAGATCCCAGCAGGCAAGAAGGATTTAGAAAAAGAAAAAAAGGGGCATCTCCTCACTGAATGGGGCAGTACTTTGTTATTTCCTATTTGTCTGCAGTACTTGTACTTTATTGCCAAGCTATTTGAATGCCTTCTGGTTTAATGTGTTTATTTTCATGTCACAGTAAGGGAAGTTGAAAGTATTTATCTTCATTTCCAGGTGCAGAACTGAAGCTAAGTTTGACACATTCAAAGTTACCCGGAAAATCTGTGATGGAGTAAGGAACTGGTCTCTAATCCTAGATTAGGCAGCAGCCACTGAGCCTTTCTGCGTTGCTGGTCTTTGCAAGAAAAGTTCAGCTAATTTCCTCTTGTGCATTAACAGGCTCTGTCAGCTTCCATACTGTCCTGGGAAGCTTTGTATAACTACGCCATGAGAGCCTTTGATGGATACATTCTTTGTTTCCCTACTAACACTTCAAAGTCTATCTTCGCAAGGAAAAGGGCAAGACTTCCTTCTTTATTAGAAATGAAAAATTAGGTCTCCAGCAATTTTCTGACCTCTACTAGAACTTCCTGGAGCCGGCAGGCCCTAGTGTTCCCGACTAAAAAGTTAACTTTTGAAATTAGGTTTTAAATCAACAAAATTTTAGAGCTCTAGTTAGGCAAGTTAAGAATACCAGCTTCTATTTCTCTTTGGTTAAGGACTTTCTTTATAGTAACTGACCTTTTCATTAAATGTATGCATTCAAATTGTGTTTTTTTCAAGTGTTGAGTGTGACCAGAACATAAGAGATTTAAAATGGATTTTAAATTGCGCAGTTAAAGTATGTATGTCTGCAAAAGAAAATAACTTAATTTCACTTCTTTGTTTTGTTTTGGATTTGTGTGTGTAGTAAATTATGCCAAGCTCTTACATGTTACTTCATAGACAGTTTAATCCAATAGAATATCTTTAATTGGAAAGGACCTATAGCAGTCATGTAGTCCAACAACCTCAACACTCAACACTTCACGGCTGACCGAAAGTCAAAGAAAGCATGCTATTAAGGGCATTGTCCAAATGCCTCTTAAACACTGACAGGCTTGGGGCATCAACCACCTCTCTATGAAGGCTGTTCAGTGTTTAACCACCCTCTCAGTAGAAATGCTTCCTAAGAAAGCATTTTCTTGGTTTAGAAGTCTTGCAAAAGCTCGTCCTCTTCATTGCAAAATGAAGTTTTAAAATTAGCGTGCTTTTGAGTGGATGTGTTTTAGCTGGGAGAGTTTCAACCTATTAATAAAAACTTGCTGTCTTAAATAGGGTGTGGCTGTTGTTGCCCCATGTTATTTGCATCTCTTTCCAAATAGCTCATGTGTTTGGTAATACTTAGCTTGTGTGATTCTTCTGTAGTACCAAATAGAAACAATGTTGGAGATGTAGGTAAGAGGGCAGCCAGACACAGCAACAGAAATTTAATTTCTCACCTTTATTTCTCGCTGTCACACACTCCTCCAGTCAGGGTTGGGACTGCTGAATTTCAGCAGCAGAGCTCATGACCTGAAGCCTGCATATCCAGTCCCCTTTTCCACAGGGTGAAGATGAATCACATGATTTTTTCACTTGCAGTACTGCCTCATGCTTTTTTTGTCATAGAAAAAGATATGTATAAAGCAAGTATGTTGCTGAGGAAATGAGGTGTTTCCACTCCAGCTGTACTGCAGAAGAGCCCTGTGTTTCTCTAGGTCCTGTGTCATATCTGTCAGATCACTATGGATGCCTTTGAAGTATCTGAAGTATAGTGCTGGATACCTGGATTTTTCCACTTGTGTCTGGTGGTTTGCAGGGTCTTTTAGAGAGAATTCCTTCGTGAGAACAAAATAACTTGAAGCCTTTTAAACTGGTTGTATGATGGCCCAGCACCTAGGGCACAGGGCTGGGGAGATGGTTAATGGCCCTCAGGTTCTCCTGTTGTTCCCCGGGGGTTAAAGCCATAAACCTTACTTGTTCATGACACAAATGTGGCAGGAAAATACTGTGTGGTTGCTGACTAGCATTATCCCACAGGGTGCCCTCTTGCTGAAAGTCATCGAAGCTTTCCCCAGGGAGGCCATAATTTTAATGTGGATATTCTGTAGTTGCGTGATTTTCTTTGTTCCTTTAAGATTCTGAAAATATAAAAGGGAAAGGAGCTTTACATTATGGTGTATGTCAACTTAGCATCTTACTGTTTAAATGCTTGTGCTAAATGCCCATTACAGATGCTGCAGGAAGGGAGGGGGAAAGCTGCTGCAAGTGCAGTAGTGATAATTGACCCACTTAAGAGAGCCGCTCTAATTTTACATGTTACAGCATCCTGGAAATTCAGATAAGAATGTTGATCTCTCCAGCTAATAGGATTTCTAAATATATCATCCAGAAGAAGCAGGAGTACTGTAATTTTGTGCGTGTGTGTGTGCATGTGTGTTGAGGCTAATATTTTGTTTAAGAATTGTTCGCTTTGAAAAATCAGCTTTTCTGTTAACTTGTTACTAACTCAGGATAAAACAGTATTTGACCTCTGGTGCTGGCAAGGAGAGATGTGATCCTGCTCCCTTGAATTTGCTGATGAAATTCTCGCCAGCTTTTGTGTGGAGGAGTGACCAGCTTTTTTCCCCTCAGGAAGATGCTACCCAGCAGGTGCCTCAAATTGTCAGCTTTTCGATAATGGAGCATTAAACAAAGTGTCTGCAGAGATAGAGTGGGACAGGGTCACAGGGTGGCCTATCAAGATTACAGATTTTGGCTGGTTTTGATAGCTCTGCTTGTTTTCCTTGTTTAAGGGAAATTTTGAGCAATAAAGGTCAAGATAATCCTCTCCTGAAATGCGACTTCAGAAATGCTTATTGCTTTACAGAAGTGCTTCAAGTTTCTCTTGATGCAGTTCTTCAAGCACATAGATGTGTATGACTGCTGAAAACCATGGGATTTGCGCTCAATAGAGCTGTTGCACCAAGATAATTTTTAATTTTGGAGATCCTTTGTCCTTGCCTATCATACCTTTGTGTTGGAGCAAACCTGGACATCATGGTCTGGCTTTGAAAGGAAGGGATAGGCTTTATAGGCTTCTGGATTAGGTCCACTGAAGCCTTTGTTGCTGCAGGCTTGAATTACAGTATGGGCAGGTAGAAGTGTTTACTGTTTGTCAGTTCTGTGCTCCATCACCCTGTTGGGCCTTGTTTAACGCAGAAATACTTACAACAGAAGCATCTGAGACAGATTTTTAATGTAGGTAATAGTGTCTGTTATTGCATGCATTAAGTAAAATAATTAATAAAATTAATTGCACAGTCTGTCCTCTTAGTTTCCAGTTTGGGGTTTCTGAAATGATGAGTCATTCTCGTAGTAAAGGTGAAAAAAGGAACAGGAGAGCTACAATGGCATTGGTGATACTGGGTTTAGAAATATGAAGGGCGGCCCTTGCTTACCAGCAGCACTGAGAGGAGGTGATGCTCTGAAGCATGGTGGCAGAGACATGGGAACTTATAAGGGGAACAAAGGCACAATAAGTTCTGGGTGATGGATGAGGGAAGGGAAATGTGATGGCGGAGACATCTGCTTCCAGTGAAATAAATACAAAGGAGGGACGATAAGGAAGGGGATCACACCTCTTATGTCTTTGACCTTCAGTGATCCTTGCATGCTTGTGAAAATAAATATTTAACAATCTTCTTAAAGCTTGTTTAAAAGAGGAAATAATTAGGTTGGCTCTCTGCTTAATTCAGAAGTTTATCTTTGCATCTAAATTTTGGTGCTTATGTCAGCAAAACAGCATTATAACTGGGTGGTGTTTTGACCTGATGGGAGCCAAGATGTTGCAAACACCGGCTAAATGAAAAACAGTGTAGTACAGCTGGTCATTGTGTAGCACATTCTTGCTTTTGTCGGAGGATATGCTGGATGTGGTGTGGGATATGGAGGAGACGCTTCCCCTTCCTTCCCTGCATGCCCACCCCTCCCTTAAGAAAAGGAAAAAAAGGAAGAAAAAAGGAAAAAGCATTACCTGATGGTTTATTTAAATAAATCCTGATAGCAAATATGATCAATTATTGCTGATGTTTTTGATCCGGTCACTGAAAAATATTCCTGCTTGTAGCAATCGCTAATGTTGTCTGCATTTTAATATTTTAGAAGTCAATTAGAAAATTAAATGCTCTCATTCATTAAAATAATTTTGAAGATTGTGTATTTGCATTTTAATGCAGTAAGAATGCTGCCTTAGAAGACAAATTCACATTATTAGTTTAATTAAGATCAGTAATGCAAAATAGGGTGAATAAAAGCCATTGCGTTGAGACCTATAAGCACTTCTTGTGCTTGCTATCTGCAAATGTTATTTTAGCTTCAGGTCTTCTAAAGCTGTGTCTGCTTTCATCATATTCTGAAGTCTCTTATGCAGCTTTTTTTGTCTTGCAGTTTTTGATGTCATAAGAACAAAGTGAAGGTATATCAGAGGAACAATATTACCTTTCAAATTTGTTTTGGAAAAACAGGATTCATTCTCATACCTGGCATGTCCTCATATCTTGAAAGTGGTCTTGATAATGATTTCTTGTTTCCTAATAAGGTATAAGCCTTTTAAAAATTGGTAAAAGTACTTCTCAAGAGCTGTCTTGTTTCTTCAGATGTTTGTCTCTAGCATTTTGGGTGCATGATGCAGTCTGCATAGGGAATCTTCATACTGGAGATGCTTCTCAGTGAAAGGTTTTCAGTATTTTGTAATCTTGGGCCAAGTAAAATTGTGAGCTGAGCCTCTTCTAACCTTTTCACTGTTAGCCTGTCTTCATGGCGAGTCCATGTCCTTCCTTGAAGGCAAAAGAAAATGTCTTTTAACTCCCAGACTGGCTCAGTATAATTGTAAGTACAAATGATATAATAGTCACATGGTGGTATGTCTGCTATTTCCCCCCCTTTGTGAGAGAGAAAATAATCTTTCCATCTTATTCAGTTTCAGAAGTCTGGGAAAATAGCAGCCCTAAGTAAGACCCAAACCAACCAAAATTTTGATTTCTTCCAGAGCTTTGCTTTTGAAGCTAAATGTTCCCCATGCCTTCTTTATTTTGACTTGCTAATTGGAAATAAGATGTTGAAGATAACGTGTGCTTTGAAGCTTGTGTATTATGTATTTTATTTAGATTTAATCCTTTAAATATTTGACAATAAAACAAAAATTGTGGAGCTCTCATCTTTAGATCAGCTGTAAGCGAAACATTTAAGTTTTCAACATCCTTCAAGTTTGGGAAAACACAGTAGTCTCAGTGATGTTTTGACTACATGTGTTGGTAAAGTGCTATGAGATTTGCTAATCAGTATTTTTAAATGGAGATACATAACTGTTTCTTCAATGAAGGAGCAGCTTGTCTGCCAAAATATAAGTCTTAGCAGGGAATAGAAATCGGTGTGCTCTTCAGATTCCTTTTGTATTGGTAAGCTGGGAGGAATGGCAAACAATGTATTTTATGTTGTCATATATGAACTACTCATGATGGAAAGCAAATTTTGAGAGGGAAAATACATGGACTGGAAAAAAAGCGCCTTTTAATGTGAACAAAAAAATTATCTAACTTAAGCTCTAATCTTTTTAATATTAAGAGAAAATTGTGCAGTAAAAATGCATATTCAGCAACATGATATGTACTAACTGAAATGTGAAAGTCTTTATTACACAAAAACTGGAACTCGAAATACTGCCTTATGTCTTACTGTCAGGAGAATTTCTCAACTTATCTGTTTTACAGGGGTTTTTTGTCTATAATTGATCCTTTTAACTTTTTATTATGCTTGTAGAGAGACTTTCGGCCTTGCACTTTCCAAGGGGAGACAAAGTTGTTATCATTTCAGGTACTGTAATGTTTGGCACCATTCTAGAACAAACAAAAAGCTGGTGTTTCAAGTTAGACTGGAGAAAATTTCACAGTTTACCTGACCTTGCTAGTACCTGAGAAAACACCACTGCATCCTTGCTTAGCAAGGATTTTGTCCTCTTCAAGCTAACTTGCTTAACACTTGTTTGTTTGTTTCCCCTCCCTGACGAAGGCGTGGTTTCAGGGTAATGAAGTTCTGCCTATTCAGCTGCAAAGGTTCTGAGATTATAGATGCTTTCCTTCCACTTTTTATGTTGGGTGAGAGCTGCGTTGTCTGAATTAAGAATATTTATTTTGAAGTTTGCCACTGAAATCACCTTTGAGCCATCCTCAGTCTCCAGGGAAAGAAGGAAAGAAATGTAAAATAATGTAAGTCATAACTGAAGAAGTCTTTTTCTAAAGAGACATCTGGAGGTTTCAGCTGTTGTGTCTCAGTACCTGAAGTCAGAGAATGCTGTGCTCTGTGTTTATCTGGAGTTGAAAATTTGGTTTTCCCACATGAGTGCTGCTAATTTCTGCAGAATCTTAAGTTGAATTTTCTTTTTTGTATCAAAATTTCTGGTCTTCTAGAGAATGCAACAGATGGACTGCATCTGTGCTGCTGTCTCTGAGGGAATCCCAAATCACTGCATTCTTGTCACATCTGGAGGACCCAGTTCATTGCCAATAATTATTTCCAGCATATTCAGATTCTAGTTTTTAAGTTGGAAAATACTTTTGTCAATGTTCAGTTTAATGTTTATCATCTTCCACTTAGACGCGAAGCTCTTACTGTGGCAGAAGAAAGCAACTCAAATATTGGTTGCTGCTGTATTCGTTCCTCAGTCTTTGAACTGGTGGCTTTAGTGTCTCAGCTGTGCTTCAGTCCTTGGTTTTTGCTGATAGTGTTGGCAGCCTGCCCAGCAGAGCTGTGAACTGGTCACTTTCGTCCTGTTGCAACTGGAGAAGTTGGGAGCACAACCCCGAGCCAGGAGTGCTGGCTGCATCCAAAATACGAGGACAGCATCAAAAAAAAAAGCTGCTGAGTGGGATGGAGAGAAGTATCTTGACAAAAGTGTTTCATCCCAGCAGTCAGTCATCTCCACTGACAGGTTCTAGGATCAGAGAGAAGAGAATACAGAGCATTTTCTACCAGCTCTCCAGTAGTCAAAGAAGATGTCGTATGTACAGGGTAAATGTTTATATAGGCAGTGTATCTGAAGGTGATGGAATACTCAGGAAACAATCCAGAAAGCCTGTGCCCTATGTAGGATTGTAGAATAAATTTGGTTGGAAATACTTGGTCCGATTCCCTGCTCACCTGCTCAGTAGGTTGCTGAAGCCCTACTCTGGTTGAGTGTTGGTTGTCTTTGGCAATGGACATGTCATACTCTCTCCGTGTTTTACTGCCTTCAAAGCAAAGATTTTTATTTTCTTTTTTTTTTCCTAATATCACATTTTTTCTTGCTGCAGGTTGCATGTGTTGCCTTTTGTTCTGTTTGTGTTGTGTGTCTGAGAAGGATTTGGCTCTATATTCTCTATACCTGCTCATTAGGTAAAGACAGCATTAGATCTTCCCTAAAGCATCTCTTCTCCAGGCAGAACAAGCCCAGCTCTCTCAGCTTTTCCTTATATGTCACATGTTCCAGCCCCTCAGCTATCTCAGTGGTCCTGCACTGCAGCCACTCAGAGTGTACACTTAAGTGTACTTAAAAACCTAGACTTGCACATGGCTTTCCAGATGCAGCCTCGTAGGCAGTGAATAGAAGGGAATAACCACTCCTGCCGCTGGCTGCATTTCTGCTAACACAGCTCAGTACATGTTTGCAGGAGCCTGCTGCTGACCCCTGCTTGACCTGCCCATGGGACTTCCCAGCTCCTTTTGTGCAAACTGTTCCTTAGCCAGTCATTCGCAGCTACACTTGTAGCAAGGGGTTACTCTCTCAGGTGTGAGACTTGAAGAAGTTCAAAGACAGATGCAGCTCCTGTTAGCCCAGTTCTCCCATCTTGCTGAGATGCCTCTGAGTGGCAGCCTCACCTTCTGATGTATTGACTACTCCCCTAGCCTAATGTCATCTACACACTTACCCAGGGTACTTTCTGCCTTGATGTCTCATTTCTAATTGAGACAACATTGCCCCCGAGGGATGCCTGCAGTAACTGTCTCTTTGTTGAACTTTGTACTGTTAATCACAGCCCTTTAAAATTGACTAGACTGCCAAGTTTATGCTTACCTCCTAGCCCAGCAGGCCAAACCATGATGTCTCAACAATTTGGCTTTAAGAACACCATGGCACATCATAGCTTCAGCTTTGCTAAAGTCAAGATAAGCAGCATTCACAGCAGTGCCAGTTTCCCCTGATCCTGTGTTGGTTCAGGTGCCATGTAAAGCTGATAGGGTAGGTAACACTTTACTGGGGGGTGCAGCTGAACTGTCCACTTGGCAGTTTAACTGTTTAGCCAGTGCTCTGTAAAAATTTCTCTTTGCTCAGAGTCCAGAGCAATGAGTCTTCTGATGAGTGGTGCAGTGACAGGTGCTCATTGAGTATCTTTTTTGTATATATGGGGTGGTGGGTGTTTTTGTGTGTTTTTTGTTTTGGTTTGGTTTTGTGGGTTTTTTCTATTTTTCCCCTGTGCCTGTGACTAAAGCCTCTTCCTGACTTGTGAAAAACCCAGATTCACTTCTATAAGGGGAGTTAAAAGCAGAGAGGGTAATCAGGACCAAACCCTGCCTGTTTTCTTTGAAGCTGTTGTTGCTGTGCAATCTGAAATGCAAGTATTGTAGGGCCGGGAGAAGAGCAAGGAAGTGGAAGCTTTTGTAGGTGAATCGGCAGGCTTGGGGGGGGCGGAGGGGTGTGTGTGGGGGGGTGTATTCCTCATTCAGCTTTTTTCTCTCAGATTATTTGTTTCTTTTTTTTTCTTAATATATTTTATATATATCATATACGGTTCTATTGTTCTAGTACGTACAGTTCTGGCAGCAGAACTGTAATTCCAGTTTTCTTCCTCCTAGCTGAAGGTCCTGGTGATGGAAGTGTAGAATTTACACTTTTTTATAGAGAAGATCAGTATTACAATGCTCATCTTCTCATCATACAAACTGAGGCACAGGAGGGAAGGAAAATGACTCGCTCATGAAGGCAGTAGTATGATGTAGATATGTTTGTGTCCCATGTGCATCTATAGTGCTACCTCCCACAGTGCAGGAGTCTTCTTCTACATAGTACTCTCCTATTTGATTTTGCCAAGGCCCTGGAATATACTTTTCCAAGTATATTGGCTAACCCCTTTGAGTTCTCAGTTACAGTTGTGAAGAGTAGCACGTTTTGCAGGCTCACTAGCTCTGGTAGAGTACTGAGCTTGCTATAAGAATCCTAGGCTGAATTTATAAATCTCAGTGGTGGGAACAAAGTTATCATCTTTCTTGACAGCTTTGCAAATAACGACACCATCAGTGAGCAGCTGTAAACATGAGACCCACAATAGCATTCTCAGTGGTTGTTCAGAGCAGAGCTGTATTTTAGGAGCTTGCTGTCAGCGCACTGCAGAACGTTACTTGAAATTACGCTGCTAGGTTACAATAGAACTACTGCAAGGCTGTGTGAAATAAGTCTAAAGAGATCTTTCCCAGCATATCACGGGCAGCTTTTATTTTCCCAGAGGCAGATGATATGCACATCGTTACTGATTTTTTTTTTCCTTCTTCTTTCTCTCATGAAGAATTCCAGCAGCTGAGATAAGTTTACAGCTTCTTAAAAACTGATAATGAAGCAGTCTCTGTGCTGTAAGAGAGACATGAGATAAGTGCTTGCCATTGCTACAGCATTCAAAAGAAGATAATACAGGGATAAAAGTTTAAAATGACACTTCAGGAAAATATTCCTCGTTCTCCATCTTGATTAAATCCGTTTAATGAAGGTTGTTAACTCTTAAGAATGTGAGAAATGCAATTTGCAAGTAAATTAACTTCAGTGTGTTCACTAACTGATGCTGTGCAACATTGTCTTCAGATGCTTTGGGAGTTCCTACTTAAGTAAAGGAAATACTGATAGTAATGCCAACAGAACTGCAGAATCCCTGACAAATGACGAATTGCAGCAGATTGCTTACTGAAGACTTGAGTTTTCAGTAAGATATCAGTGTGTGAATTCTGACCCCTTCCTACCCTTCTTTTCCCTCATGTGCCTCACCCCAGTAAAGGAGTTTTCCTTTTGCTTCTTAAGAATTCCCTCATAAAGATGTGTAACCAGTAAACAAGGAGTTGACGCTTGCTTTATAATTTTAACAATGAGAAGTGGTAAATGTATTTACAGCATGCTTTTAGAGCAAATTGATGCAAAATTGAATTAAATATTAAACTGAATAAAGGATTTTAAAGTTGTTTTTAACAGCTTCTTAGCTATGTGTTTTGGATAATAGAGGCATGAAAATTAGGACTAGCATACTTGAAAGGGTGGACTCGATCTGTGATATGCATTGCATTTCTTTTTATTATAAGGAGCTCAGGATGTGACTTAGCTCTCAAGCCCTTTTGCATATTTTGCACAAGGGGACAAATGTCTATGTTGGTTTGCATATCATAAGCTCACTAGTTACAGCAGAATGTTGCATAAGGATGGGGTATAGTCAAGGAGATGGTCTGAAAAATAGTTGTTGACTGTAAAGTTAGTTACCTACTGGGACATTACAGCTGAAATACATTTGAAAGCTTGTTTCTGTGACCCTGTGGAGAGACTTGAGAACCGCAGAGTCAGATGTGTATTATGACAGTAAGGTAATTGCAAGATTTCACAGCATTTTACCAAGAATGGGGAAACTTAAAAACATGGTGAAGAATGATTAAATGTTTTTTGTGTGGCACTGGCAAAAATGGAAACAGAAACCTAGTGTCCTAAGGCACAGCCTGCAGTCCCTCTGGGCTATGCTTTTGAATTTCTTGGGAAAAACTGATTCCCAAAGGGAAGCATATATTTCCCACCCTTTCATATAGATAAAATGCAGCCACAGGCATCTGATACTCTTTGTGTTTTCCCTTCTCAATAGATCATCTCAAAGATTTATTCTCGTAATGGAACTCTGAAAAGTTAGCTACCTTCAAATCTGAGATATGTCATCTCTCTTCCATGCCAGTAGACTCCTCCCTCCACCTGCTGTATTATACTTGTTCAAGGACCAAATTTAATCTTTGTCTAGGGGCAATTCTTTCCAAAACATATTTTTTTTTAAATTGAAAATACAGTATATTATGCCCTTGAAAGGGAATGTATCATGTTGAGAATTGTATCCATTTCAAAGTATGATGCATCACTTGTCTCTAGCCCTGAAAGGTTTTTAAAATTGGTGTTTGATATTTTTAAAGTTTAAAAAGCTATTGCAGTTCTTTTTTCTTTTTTACTTCTCTCTTTTTCTTTCTTTTTTTTTTTTGTTTCATAGTTTGGTTTGGTTTTTTTTTTTACATTCTTCTTGAGCCTTGCTCAGTTGGGCTCTCAGGGATTAAAGGTATTTTCTCACCCTGCCAGTGACAGCTAAGGGTAATACCTCTTTTGAGCATGGCTGTGAAGTGGAAGTGAAGACATGACTGTGTACTGTGTCATGTTCACAGGTTGGTGAATTCAAACATGCTAATGCAGCTTCTTCTCTTGCCATATCCCAGGATACCTGGAAAGCTGTCCGAGGAGGTAATGGACCTCCCATACTGCTAAATATCTAGTCTCTAGTTATCTAGTCCATACTCCTAAATAAAACTCCCTTGAACAGTCTTGCAGTGGTACTGTAAAGCATAGCCTGTGCAAGATGCATTGTTCTACATTCAGTAAAATGCTTTATTAACTTATAATAATATAATAATAACTCATTTGGGAGAAGTTTCTATTTATGTATCATCAAACAGGCCCAGGTTAGAAAATACAGCTCTCTTTAATAAAAATAAAATTCTGTATACCTTTTTGCTTGTATGATGTATGTAGGTTTCTTCTACAGTGAACATGTAGACATCCTTTTTTTGTGGTTAGAGTAGGCATTTCTTAAAGTAAAAGCATGGGTTTTTTCTACGCAGAGTTTTTCTGTGCAGTGAATGCAGTACATCAGTTTAGCTCCATGTTTTCGTATTAATTTATTGAGAATGACTAAACTTGGCTGCTTTGAGGAGTTCAACCAGTATAAAAGTGGTGTGTTGTCCTGACTTCCAAGCACCACTGATGAACTGGTCCAAAGCACCCAGTTTTCAGCTCCATGTTGTGTTTAAGCTTGCCAGTTACTCTAATGCCTTTAGTCAAACTTGCTTTGATTACTACAAGACTAGCAATTAACAGTTTGGTAGTATTTGTGGAAGTGTTGCCCCAGGAGAGAGCAAGCTGCATCCATAAATCCATTACACACACTATTTTCTTACAGAGTGCTGTAGGTGTCAGGGTGGGTGGGAATGTAGAGTTTTCTCATCGACAGGAGTTAGGGAACAGATACTCCTGTAGTGTCCACTATCTGAAGGCAAGGGCTCTCTTTTGTGCATGGCGGTAAGTATCCAGGTCAAGGTAAAAGGGGTTTCTACGGTTATGTGCCTACAGGCATCTGATACAGAAGGCTTTATTCTGTCATTGTGTAATGTGACATATGCTGATATGAATCTCTTAAAGGCCTTTTGAGAAGATGAAATTTAGCACATCTGATTATTGTACTTCCCACCGAAGGCCTCAGAAAGCAGGGATGCAAATAATTTTCTTTGTTTTTCTCAAAACAAAGGCTCTAGTGTCAAACTTTCTGATGAGTGGCACTGTTTTACATGTAAGATTTTAGATAATGCCTGTGCATGGATAAATTAAGTTCACTGATACTGGCAGGAAAGCAGCATCTGAGTTTCTGTGTGAATTTTTGCCATGTCCCAGTGCTGGGTACAGCAGCTGCTGTGCTCCCGTCCCAGCAAAGGTCTGTTGAGAGAATTTTCTGAGGAGCACTTAATACCAATGCATTAGCATGAAAGCAGAGATGTAGAGCTTATCTTCTATCATGGAAAAATGTAAAACATTCTGTATCTACAGAATTTGGTTTTGTTCTGTTTTAATTGAGCACTATAATGCTACTTTTTGAAATGATAGCTGGGTGTTTACTGTGGGTAAACCAGAACTGTACTGTAACGAAGTTTCATAAAGGAACCATGTATGTACTTAAAACAAGGAAGGTGTTACCAGTTTTATAAGATTTTTGGCTTACTATAAAGCAGTTATTTTGCAGGCTTTGGTCCTTATTTGTTTATTTTAAGGTTTCTCATTCAGATAATGTAGGTCTTTGTGTTTGGAAGCAAACTAGGGAGAACTCTGCAAACAGTGTTGCTTAAAAGAGGAATTTGAGAAGGTGGGATGAATGACAGAGAGATTGTCTCAGGCTCTAGTTTTGATGAATGCTTTAAGCCAGTATGAGCTGGCATGGCTTCAGAAAGAAGTTGTCTTGCCTTGTCCTTGCCTGCTCAGTCCTCCCCCGGTCTGTCCCTTGCCTTCTATCAACCCAGGTGTTTGTGCAGTTGCATGTGAAGTGGTGAGTTAATCCAGTTGAAAACAGGGACATAAAAAAGAAAAAAAATACTTATTTTAGAATTTAAACAGTTCCCTAGGCTGGTTTGCTCCATTGCTGCACAAATAGCCCAGGAATGGGGCTAGTAATGGGCAGGAATCAAGCCAATTCAGGGCTGAGATTATTCTGGTTTATTTACTTTGTATGGGTTTTTTTGTTGTTGTTTTGTTGTGGTTTTGGTTGGTGGTGTGTTTTGTATTCCCCCTCTCCCCCCATTTGGAGTTTTCTGAAAAGCAGAGTGCCACGTTCATGACAGTGCTGGTTTTCCTTTGCCACCTGTAAGCTGGCAGTGATTTTTCTCTGCTTCTGGTTTCTCTCTCTAATCAGCTGCTTCACACTTCCAAACGTGTGTGGTGCTGCCATGCTGAATACCCAGGTGTCATCTCAGAATAGTTCTTGAAGATTTGTACCTCTGAGTTTTGTGAAACTTTTCTTTCACTGTTGGTACAAGTTGTAACACAGACTTTGTACATAGGGAATAGAGAGAACTGAACTCCTTTACATTTACTTAAATCTTTACTATTGGTGTCCTGCTTTACACCTGCATTTTTTTTCATGCGCAGTTTGCTATCAAATGGTCATTCTGGGCAGATTTTTGGACTGTGCAATTTCATACCTGTTTGTGTTCGAACTCGTTTCAGACACAGGATGTTTTCTGCAGTGATTTTGCTGTTTACTCTGGTTTCTTTTTCCTTTGCAGCTTGAGCTTTGCTCCTTTCCTGGTGCCTCTCTCCCCATTCTTGTCTGCCAGCCCTGCTCTTCTTTTAAGTTCTTCCTTAAACCTTGCTTCTCCTAGCAACCTCTTGTTTTCCCTCTCCAGTGCTTGTTCAATTTACTGTTCAGGGGAGGGGGTCTCTCATTCTTGTTTGGAGACTTTTGTTGTTTGAACATAGCCAACTGTTATTTAGACATGGTCACATCATCCTGGTTGAAGATTAACCTTATGTCTCAAAACTTTTAAATTAATATTTACATTTTCATTCTATGCTTAAATTTTCTTTTCCCAAAGTAAATATGCTAACTAGATTATTCTTTCAGTACCTTAGTACAAATATTCTTTGCATATTTGATCCATCTTGTTATACTGAATCATTGCAACTGTACAAGCATTTTGGGAAGAAAAAAAATGTTGTTTTTTTTTACTTTGTTGTGTTCTGCTGTGTTAAATTTACATGCAAGTATGTAAATACTTTGCAATATCCCATAAAGCAGATTATTTACTTGAAGTCAGTAACAGTAGGAGTACAGCCTAGCCCCAGTCCTTTGAAGACTGTACTCTCTAAGGGCAGCATTTTCAGAAGTGCTGAGCACTCGCTGCATATTCAGCTATATTCAGCTGACATGCTTTTGAAAATGTAACTCTAAAAGGGAATGCCTCTGAATGCAATTATAAAGAGAAGCTACAGCATTAATTTAGTAAAGGCTGAAGTGTATGTGCACTGGGGAGTCTGAAGGCTAATGTAGCTTTCAGGGTTGGATCCATCCTGTCTAACCGGCTATGGCGCCAGTCAACAGCCCAGGTGCCCTAGACTACAGTGTACAGTGACTGGAGATAGAGGAGAACTCGGATCAAAGGCTAATTTAGAACTTAGGTGAACCAAAACACTGCATTTCTGACTCTTTCAGTTAATATCATGAATCAGGCAGGCTGAATGCAGCCCAGAATACCCGTCTCGTTTTTAATAATCTGCCTAAGTGGTTGTATGATGCTGAATGCCCCATCTCTGGCAGTGTTCAAGGCCAGGTTGGATGGGGTTTTTAGCATCCTGATCTAGTGGGAGGTGTCCCTGCCCATGGCAGAGGGATTCGAACTAGATGATCTTTAAGGTCCCTTCCAACCCAAACCATTCTATGACTATGAATTATTGCTGAAAACTTTGTCTCAAGAATGAAGATGGTGACAGTGCATGTGCTGAAAGGGAACTACCAGAGAAACATCTCGATTTACCTGGGGAAGGAGTGTGGCACTGCCTTTTGTCCTTAGCTGGGGATTTTAGAATACAGAATGTAGAAAAACATCGTTTTAGGAAAAGTTTTAGGCATGCAGCTGTGTGTAAAAGAGGATGGACCAAAATGCATTTTTTTTTACTTAATAATGCATTAATGTACACATAAATGAAGGTAGCTTTTTATAAAATTGGCATTTGTGCTTACCAGTTCGGTTTGTTAAATGCTGGTTTTTGTTTATATACGTGAGTGTGGCTTGTGCTGTGTGGACTGCGTACAGACAACATTGCAGACATAAGAGACTGGCTCTGTAGGATTTCAGCCTTAAGGCAAAGCTTTTGTTAGAGGTATCAGAAATGAGTTTTCTACAAAAGAGTTGGTTTTGGTTTTTATTTTCTAATCATTTTAGTTCAGTGTTGCTGGGAAGAGAAGTGTTTACTTTAAACAATTAGCGCTGTCAGCTTTAGTTAATTTGCTAATTAAAATGGTTTGTAACTTTGTAAAGCAGCAGAGAGATAATCGTAATAAGTCATAATCAGAAGTCACTTGGTGTATGAAAATATGGAAAGGGACATTTGTGAATTGGGTGTTGATCTGCAAGGGGGAAAACTGGGTTCAGGGCCAGCCAAATGCTGTCACTAGTTTTTCACCCTGATATCGCTCCACTTCTATGTCCACCCTCCCTTCTGTCTTATCTCTGTGTGTTTGTTATTGTAAGTACTTCTGGGAAATTTCCATCTCTTATGTAGCTTATACAGAACCCTAATGTTGAAATTGCAATTATTTTGTTCCATTTAGGACTTGAAAAAAAAATTGTTTTAGTATGCAGAAATTAGTTTTGCTTTTCAGTCAGCTTTTCTATTAAGCTTTGCTTTTTTTGTTTGCAGCCAGCTGGTTTGCTGTTGTTGAGTACAGACTGTGACTTTATGCTTAAATATTTTATATATTTAATGGCTCTGCTTTTTGTGTTAGAAACAGAAAGCATTTTTGCTTCAACTGTAAAAAGGTGACACTTCATTAGTGGACAGCATGGCTCTTAAAGATGTCAGACTTCTGCTGAGTGCTTGCAGTCAAGATTCCTTGGCATTAGTCCTCTTTCTGGTGTATGGCTGACTTTGTAGTAAGCTTGTAAAAATAAGTAAGAAACAACCCAAAACAAATCATACCAAAAACATTTTAAGGGTAGCTGAGGAAAACTAACTGATGTAAGTACTAGACTGTCTTCTCAATGCTGCTTACATGTGCCTGTGTTTCCCAGATAGGACGTGCTACGTGGTGGAAGAATTCTGACATAGTCGCATGAAATAAGATTTGAAGGCTTCCTGAGAGTTGTAAATTATCAGACATTTAAATCAGGATTTTATTTATTTATTTATTAGGAGGGGGAATGACTCTGTTGTAAATGACAGTTGTTATTTTAAAAGCATCTTCCACAATTTACTCCTGCATCTCTGTATTTGCAAATATACTGGCAAATATATCTGCAAATGGCAGTTTTGCTTCCTGCTAAATGTTAATACTGAACACCAAAGGGATTTTGCTTCATATAAGTACTTTAGGGCTGCTGGTATATGTAAAATGTAGGTCTGTGTGAAATACAAATGCACACTTGTTTTGGTATTTTGGGATTTAAGTTTCCGATACTGTTCATTTCATCATGAACATTTGTTTCTTCTGTTGCTGAGAATGAGACCATTATTGCGGTGATTCATGGTGCTCTCACATTATCCACAGATTACCAGATTATAAAGGCAGAAAGGGAGTTTTCTGGCCACTCGCTCTGACCTTCTGCATCACGTTGGTCAAAGGATTCCCTTGAATTAAATCTTTTGAAATAAAGCCTTTAGACTCTTCTCATTTTGATGTAAAAGTTTGTAGTGATGGACAGTCATTGCTTACCTTGGTGAAATCAGCTTTAAGAATGAACAGCAAAGGAAAAGCAGTTGAAACTGTTTGTGCCCCTTTCTTATTTTTATTTTTTTTTAATTGGGCACATTTATAACCTAAGTCTCCTTGTGTTTATGTCCTGTTATTTTGTATGTGTATATCTATAATATCAGTAGCTTTCTATCCCTTTGAGAAAACTTTTCCATATGCTAGCAATCTCTCTACGTGAAGTTATCACTGTTTTCTTTCAGCCTCAAAAGACAACATTTATCTTACGATTTTATAATTTTTGAATACATATTAGGTATTATCTGCTGGTTTCAGCTGTTGTGTGTTCTCCTGAACTGTTCCAACTCTGAAAAAGAGTTTGCAAACAACTGCCTGTTTTTGAAACTACTTCCTGCTGATAATTGTACTCACAATATTCACAGTAAAGGCCAACCCATTGCTACTGCATGACTCAAATTTCCCCTTTGCTTTTGCTTTGCTGTGGCAGCTACATGCCTAATCAGGGAGAGAGATTGCTGGAGGCTACCTTAAATAAAGTCCAGAAATGCCACATTTTTAATGTGACCTTTACTTACAATTTCAGTGGACACTTGAACTAATTTCTCTAAGAAGCAAAGCAAATGTATGTTAAAACACATATAGTGTAGCTCTAAATTGCTTCAGAGTTGCCTGAACCCTGCAAGTGAATTTCCCAGCTTAGCTCTAACCTCATGTCATTGTAAATGCATACAATACTCTGTTTCTTGTGGCCTGGACAAAGAGGTGCTTTTTCTTACAGTATAAAGCATGAATACTTGTAATGTGTTAAGTTTAGGTCTTCCACTAAAGTATTTTTAGTGGTTTGAGGAGGGTGGAGAATTCTTTGGTATACAGATTTTGTGGCTGTAACTGAAATGCCTAGGTTAGAAAAGTAGTTCTCTGGCTCACCTAAGATCTGAATTACCATTTGGCAATGATGTTCTTTCTAACTCATCCTCTGTCTCCAGTGACAGCAGACAGACCTTAGGACAACTCAGCTGCTCAGTCTGGTGCCCCAGAAACCTCTGAGCTCCTATGGTATGTGTGGTGGTGTTTCTTTTTTCTCCCCCCCCCCCCCAAATGTGATGAAATCTATCAGATGTGAGTGATAATTTTAGTTTATCTCAGTGGTGAAGGTATCCCAGGGTAGGCATAGATAAACTTGACACTTCAGATAAGTAGAAGATAGGAATATTTTCAGACCTAGAATATTTCTGTAGTCCACTCTCGTGAGATCACATCCACAGTACTGCATTCAGCAAAACAGGTGTGGACCTCATGGAGCAAGTCCAGAGTTGGCTGCAAAAATGATCAGAGAGCTGGAGCATTTCTGTTAATGGAGATAGGCTGAGAGAGTTGGGCTTGCTCAGCCTGGAGTAGAGAAGGCTCTTGGGAGACCTTAAGGCAGCTTTCAGTAGCTAAAGGAGCAGACAAGAAAGCTGTTGGGAGACTTTTTACAAATGTAGTGATAGGACAAGGTAGAAGGGCTTTAAACTTAAAGGGGGGAGCTATAGATCAGAAACTAAGAAATTCTTCCCTGTAAGGGTGGTGCGGCCCTGGCACAGGTTGCCCAGAGAAGCTGTGGATGCTCCATCCCTGGCAGTGTTCAGGGACAGGTTAGATGGGTCTTTGAGCAGCCTGGTGTAGTGGAAGGTGTCCCTGCCCATGGCAGGGGGCTGGAACAAGATGATCTTTAAGGTCCATCCAAACCCAAGTCATTCTGTGATGTCTCAAGCATAAAACTGGTATGGTGGGTGATTTTTTTCCTAGCATTTTCCTAGTATTTTTTTTTTCTAGCATTTTTTTTTCCTGGCATAGGAGACTCATAATACTTTATGTTCTTAAATGAAGTTTAATAAGAGTATTCTATCTTGATGCAGTTATTGGTTATGTTTTGTTATCATTGGGTCTTTCTTAGGCTGCTTCGTACGATGAGCACTGTAAGTCACACAAGGTGTTGGCTTGTTCTTTGAGACCATAGTTTCACATGGACAACTTGTGTAGTAAATGCATCAGATGCTGGCAGGAGATTTTGGGGAGCTGAACTGTTAGCTTGGTTTGATGAGCTGACAATTATTATGGTTTCTTGGCAACTGGGTTGTTAAAGTTCTTCCATTTTTCTCTTTTCTCGCTACTTTGACAAAAAAGTTGCATCAAATTCAATATTGCTGTGTGTAAATTTAAGCTGTATATATTACAGATTGGTTTTGTTAACAATTTCCTTACTGTCTTAAAATTTAAGATTACTTTTATGTCTTGCATAATACTATCTATAATAGATTTTGGATTTTTTTCAGACATGTTGAGTTTTCAGCTAAATAAATATCCAGCTATGCTGTATTTTCTTAATGCTAAAATTGGCTTTCACCAGATAACAACATAAGGTATTGGATATTATAACAAATCTTGAGTTCCAAATTCATACAACTTCAAATGCAAACTAAGGATAGAAATGCTCAAGGATAAAAATTCTCGAACAAGGCAAATGTTTATATATAAACTGATTACATTATCTGAATTATTCTTCCATGGCTGATAATACTTAGAAGAAAGTGTGCTTTATTACTCTGGCATCCTTTAAGAACATTATACGCTAATACTTGCATTACCATGATGTACCAAACTATACTGACGTCCTTGTATTTTTTTAATACTGGATTTCTCAACACATTGCCACATACACAAATGCACACACACACACCCACATACATATTTTATTTGCCTGCCTCACTCTCCTTCTCTCACACTTTATCTTGACACTCCTTTTATTGGTAAAACCGGAACCATTTACAATATGTAAACCACACCTGAGTAGCTGATAGGAGATCCAGCATATGTTCCTTACCTTGATTGCAGTGAGAAGACTACCTTTGCACCTTAAGCTTAATGGTTCTTGCTTTTTTTCTTTCTAGATATTGTCAAGATAATGTTTTTATCAGTGTGCTTGCTTTCAGCAATCTAATGGAAACCTGTAGTGGTTTTGGCTTGGTTTTAGCTATTACGAGTTCCAAGGGTGCCTATAATGAGTAGTAGATGGTGACATAATATTTATTCCATAGTGTAGGTGGACGGAGTGAAAAATCATAAGTAATGGCTGATTTGCTTGGTCAGAGAAATGAGTAGCCAAAGCTGCTTTCTTTTCCCAGTTCTTTGACAGGTCCTCTTCTATGAGGACAATAGAAACTTACTGCAGGTTTCTTATTTTGCTCTTCCATATGTTTTTCCGGGATCCTGTGCTCCTAAGGTGGCATAGGAGACTTATAATACTTTATGTTCTTAAATGAAGTTTAATAAGAGTATTCTATCTTGATGTAGTTATTTGGTTTATTGTTATCATTGGGTCTTTCTTAAGCTGACTTGTATGGTGAGCATTTTAAGGTGCACAAGGTGTTGGCTTGTTCTTTGAGACCATCATTTCACATGGACAACTTAGGTAGTAAATGCAGGAGTTTTTTGGGGGGCTGAACTGTTAGCTGTGTGCTGTCTGTTAGCAGAAGTGGTGCATCAAAGTACCTAGTCTGTATTTGATTTATTTGACAGTTAAGCCTGGGTTTGTTGCTTCTTTTTTGGGGTTGCTAATGAAATTAAGAAACAGTGTCACATTCAACAAGCATGTATATTCCTTGACTTCCTCACAGATATGTTGCTTGACCTCAGTGACCTTCTTCAGGTAAGGTATCTTTTATTTTTTTTTCAATTACTATTTGAAACTTTTGAATCGTTAAAGCTTAAGATTGATTGCACACAAAGAGCTGTCAGTGTGGGCTGTTTGGGATGTTTTAATTTCTCTCTAAAAATTCTGACTCGGAAAGTCACTGGGTTTATAAATCTGAGTAATTGTTCAGTAAAATTAAATGTTATTTTTTTTCCTTGAATGCTACATATAATGCATTGAGAGTTAGTATGATCCTTTCATCAGGATTCAGAGTCACTGCAGTGGCACAGAGTCAGATGCTACACATTTTTAAAACAACAGTTGTTGAAGACAGAAATAGCTTTTTTGGTAGGTAATACTGTCTAAATGGATTAGTGCACTACAGAGACGTGGTTTATAAAATTTATTTTGAGAGAAAGGCGTACTTGCTCTGTATGTGGAATTAGAAAGCTCTAATGACATATGCTCTTATGCTCATTCTCCATGTTACAACTGTTTTACATACAATGTGAGTAGGTTAGTTGCATCTATTTTTGTCTTCCCAGCTGTCTTGGTAAATGGCATCCCTGTAAAGACTATTTATTGCTTGAAGCAATCTGCCGCAGTTGCAATAATCAAGTGAATCTTTAATTCCTAAAAAAGAGTAACTTTTTTCTCTCTTCTAAACTCTTACTGAATTATTTTGATTACTTATAACCAAATAATGCATGTGTAGAATGGGAGGTTTATTTCCTTCTAAACACTGGTGATATTTCATGGTGATTGTTATGAAATAGAGCGATGACAGTAATATGAAGTATAGTCGCACAATGTGAAGAAGAGTCGGTATTGTATATGTAAAAGAAAAAAGTATTGTCAGCAAGCACAGACAAGAAAGATTGAACAATTTGTCTTTCCCCCTCTGTATATGCCAGCTGGAAGAGGTGGTGAGATGGGGCATTGTGAGGACTGGAACATTAAAGAGGGGTAACTGAAGAGATGGGAGAAATAGGAATAGATTAATTGTAGGGAAAGAGGAAAAATGCAAAATTTCAATATCATTATCTGTATTTATGTATTTAACTGACTGAAGACTGAAGATGTGCTCTGGTTTATAGCTTCTTTAAGGTGAATCTGAGCAAACAGGAATATTAAATGTCATTGTTAACTGTAGCTAGCCAGAAAGTCACATTGAAGAACTTACAAATGAGTTTTCAGGTCCTAGCTTCATTTCTCCTCCACCTGGAGTTTGTTTACTCCTTCCTCACTCCTTATCCCCTCCCTTCTCAAAAAAAAAAAGAAAAAATCCCAACAAAAAAACAACCAACAAAAACAACCAGAAAAAAAACCAACAAACCCACCCACTCAAATAAAAATTCCCCAAATCAAAACACAAAAAAACCCCAAGAAGCCCCACAACTCCAAAAAAAACCCAAGCAACACCCCCCCCCCCAGCCAAACCAAAATGGTCTGCCCTCCTTCTCTCCCCCCCCCCCAAAAAAAAAAACAAAACCAAAACCAAACTGACAAAAACCTGATGGCAAGATGTTTATGGCCCAGGCAAAAAGCATTGGTAGATTCCACGTTTGATCAGCCTTTGCCCACAGATTTTGTGCCTAAATAAAGAAAATCAGTTACCTCATTAGATTGTACTGTATTACCTTGAAGTGCCTCTTTTCAAGGGCAGCTTTCCTATCCTGAAGTTTGGATGTGAATGGCATTAGAGGAAAAGAAAGGTTGTTAGCAGTAGTAGTAGTAATGGCAGTGGTATTATCTTTCCAAAACATTTAACTTGCTCACTCATCTGTACAAAACGTGGCAGAGTTGTCCAGGGGACTATTTTTCTTGGGAAAGTGAGAGATGTGTCAATTTTGTGTCAGGAAAAAGTCACATCTGAAAGTCTAAGCAATGAGCTACGGCTGAGCTTCACTCACTCTTGCTTAGATGCTAATAGCAGATTCTGAGATTTTTCTTTAGCATTTTCTGCTTGATGCAGCTCGGTTGTGTGAGAGGTGATGGGACCTGCAGGGCTACTAATCGTCTGACTGCAGGGATTGTTTTGAAGAGAGTTACCAAATGAAACATCCTTACCAAGTGTCATTATGGAGGCTACTGAGTGAGTTACAGAACACCTTGAAATAGGTTTCAGTTCTTTTGAGGGTGGAAAAACAAGTGGAACGACCTTTTGTGCATTGCTTCATCAAAAAGCAAAACAAAAAGTAAGTTTTGTAACCCTACCTACCAGAAAAAAGATAAATGAAAGCCTGTGGAAAAGGCTGTTCATTACTTCCTTCTGCCATCTTGCAGCTGGAAGTAATATTAGCAATGCCTTTCTGCATCCCACTTAATGACACCCTCCACATCAGTGACCTTCAACCAGTGTCTTGTAAGCCCTGGGAGAGTTAACGCCCTTTGTGACTCACAACATAAGAAAGGTGGTAGCTGAAAGTAAGAGTGATATGCAGAAGACTTGAATCTGCTGTTACCTGCAACTCATTGATTGTTTAATGACCTAATATGTTTGTGTTCTTTCTCTCTTGTTGATCTGTTTAACTTTTTAAAAACAAAAAAAATCTCGAAACAAAACTGTAAGAATGGCCTCTTAAGCTCTGGTCTCTACTACTTGCCCAACCTCTCTTCCTGTCTTTACTGAGTTGCTTTGGGATTTGGTCCCCCATTCCCCATAAGAGAATAAAAAAAAAGCTGCCCCCTGTATTTTAATACACTTTTAGAATAGTATTATACTGCTAAAGCTTAGAAAAGATGGGACTAATTTCTACTGTTTAATGGCAGTCTGTTTAAGAAGTTGTGTCAGTTTTTCTCTTATGCTGATGACTGAGATGTGGGAGTCTGTCTTGTTCCACTGGAGAACTGCTACATTTCATAATAGTTTTTGTAGCTTCAAAATTGCTGTCATCTTGGTAAAAGCCAAATGTCATTCCCTTTTTTTAGTTATAAAGGCATTTTCCTTGGTACTTTTTCTCCCATTTTATCCTCAGGTGAAATATATCCTATGTCTTGGAAACCTGTTGGAAGTGTTGTCAGATTCAGTATGCTTCTGGTACATTTAGACTTTAAAGTATTATCTGAAAATGTCCAAATCACTGCTCCAAATCAGGCTCCTTCCTTGTGCAGAGCCATGCTGTATGCTGATTGAGTTGGAAGGGTGATCAGTCACCAGTCTCTGACTTGCTTAATATTTTCAGATACTGCATTTTACTTGCAAATATAGTCTTTAGAGAGGTCTGTAATAAGGCCTTTTGTTTGCTTTTTTGCTTGTCCAATCTAAGCAACAGGCCTTGCTTATTTAGGAGAGCTGAGAAGCTTGTCTAGCCTTGGCCCAACTTTTGAACAGTTTAGGGTTGGTCATCTGTTTGAGCACTTCATTCCTTGCACCTGGAGAAGTATTTGGCTAAAGTTTTGCTCTTGTTGTGGTGAAATGCTGCCCTTTTCATCCTCAGAAATGGCAGGGTTTTTTTAGACTCTTATCTCCAGGGTCATGGTCTTTGCAATGTGGTCATAAAAGACTTTGGGAAGAAGTGTTTGCAGTGCTCTGATCTCCAATTAGCCTAATAGAATATAATTTTTAGTGTGCCTTTGGTGTGTCCTACTGTTAAAAAAGGCTAATACTTAGAAGATGCTAGGCACAGCCAGGTGTTATACAGGACTCTGCAGCAGGAGGATTAGCAGCAGCATTAATAATTAATTATAATGAGACATTTTGACTTGATATCATGAAAAGGTTTTTTCACCATGAGGACAGCCAAGTGTTGAAACAGGTTGCTCAGAGCAGTTTTGAAGTTTCTGTCAAAGTTTTAAAGGTTCTGAGGAACTTTGTCTGTTCTTGTATCTGACCCTGCTTTGAGCAAGAGGTTGTGGTTGGAGACCTGCTGATATCCATTCTAGCTTGAACTGTACTACAGTTCTAGATAAAGGAAGAGACTACACAGGAAGAAAAAATCAGTAACCAATACCTGCTTGGTCTAGTCCTCTGCGAGTCTCTCTTCCACTTCAACACACAATTCTCATTCCCTATTTCTTTGCCTTAAATTTATTTAGTCAAGTAACAGTAGTTTCTTGTCCAGAAGGATTTTTATTGTGAGATTTTGGACACTTTATTTTTTCCGAAGGCAGCGTTGGCTTCCCTGATTCTTCTATGCTTTTCGCAAATTACTCTGACTTTCTTGCATATGTGTTATGATAATGGTCTATTGTACTGCTGTGATGGTGGAGGAAGAATTCTAGGACTACCCCATATGTGATTAGCAAAAGTAGATTGTCCCTACAGAGTCCTCAGGCTGAAGGCAACTCTTTAAAGTATAGCGTGAGAGGAAGCTGCTTAATTTTGATTTGTGTCTCTTTGAACTGCAGTCTGACAAGCTGAGTTTGATACATGTTTGTAGTCTTGTGTATTGTCTTTCAAGGTTTAATGTAATGTTTTGGTTGCAATATGGATTATAAAAAGAAACTTCAGTTTGTGTGCAGAAGGGTAAAATAGAGTATTTTTTTAAGACTGCATTAATTTGCTTTAGTTTTTAATACCCTTTGTTAATTTAAAGTTATTAACATGTTGACTTCATTTGCCTTTATTGCCCCTATGCAAATTGGTATGTTGATTGAGTTAATTTAAACAACCTGGTTGGGACCTTCAGGCACTACTATACTAGAAATGTTAATAATGAATCAAATAACCACAGGTGCCTCTTTCCCCAGCAACAGACACTCTCCTTAAAAACTCATTTGCTTTTCATGCTTGCTTAATTATTTAGGCAAGCAGCCATGGATGTTTCACAGTGTGACTTCTCATCGAGTTCCAACTGCCCAGTTTTTGTCTTTCTAAAAGAAAGAATACCTTAACCATCATCACCATTTGTAACATGTTCCCAGAATGCCACACCGTGGTCTTGAAAGGCCTTTTTGGAAATTGGTCATAGTGAAAAGAGTCTTGATTTATAAATTTATGGAACTTAGGGTGAAGCAAAAACTTTCATTCAATGATGGCAGCTTTATTTTCTGCTACTGTCTACAAAGATAAAAGTGACCTAGTAATTGTATGAATAGGAGAATCCCTGTTTAACAAAGAGAGTTTAAAATTGTGGAAGGTGTTAGCCTGATGAACAGCTGAAATCCTGTGTTGGTGGAAACAAGGAATTTGTTGTTGCTTCTAAAAGTGGAAGGATATTGGAATTTGGGAACACATCAGGCATGATGTGAAAGCAAGAAGTTATGGAAGGGTAAAAGTCCCTATGGAATTGTCCCTTTGAAATCAGCATCTGATGACTGACAGATGTGAAATGAGAAGACACTGTTTCCAAAAAATACTGCGAAGGGCAAAGTGTATAACAAGTAGAAGAATCTGTCTGTAAAGATGTAACTGAATAATTGGATGCCATTCCTTCTCCAAATGCACATTTTAGCTAATACACAGTCTTCGCTAGTATGCAGTCTTCTATAATAAGAGCAGAAACTAACTATTGGTAAAGGATAGCGTCTTTGAGAATCTTCAGTCCTCCTGTAAAAACTTCAGAGTAAAAACAGTTGGTTGTTTTCTTTTTTGTAGTGCCTTGATGGGCAAAGTTTTATCAGAAAGATGGCTTCCTGCTGAAGCATCTCAGGTTTTGTTGGGTTGGGATTTTTTGTTTTGTTCTAGGTTTTGTTTTTCTTAAAAAAAATAAATCAACAATTCAGTGTCAGCTCCATATGTTTATAAACTTTGTTAAATGTGAACAGAATGTAAAATAATGCAGTAAAAATTGTCAGGGTGTGCAGATACTTTAAAATATTCCCTCTGACAGAGGTTGCCGCCACTCTTGTATTAGGTGTTGATGCTTGAACTTAGTGATTGCATCAAGTTTAAGAAATTTTAATAGCTGATGAAAATATTGCAGTCAAAAAGTTCAAGTCTTATGAATGCTTATAAAGGAATTGTAACACTTTGACAGTTTTGGCTGGGCAGAGTGGGGAGATACACTGTTTTTCAAGTATGATTCTTTTAAATTAAGACGAGGGCAAACAGGCCCAAGTCGATGCGGTAAGCTTTAAAGCTGCACCAATTCAAGCCTAAGCCAGACACATCTTTTTAGAAGGGTGTTTTTGTTTATTCATAATTCTAAGGACTTATATAAAATTAAGGTTTATGAATGCAAAATGTCATATGGTTCTAAATTTGGAGTGTTAAGCTTTTGATGGATTGTAGTAGATGAATTTTTATAAGAAGCTCTTAATGAAGAAAGAACTAGAAATTAAAGTAGGCCTCTAAATTAATTCTCTCAATTTTCTAAGCTTAATGAAGTGCAAAAAACCATACAAATGATGAGAGTAAAGAAAGACTGTCTATGAGCCTATTATATATCGTATCTCATCTGTCACAGGATGTGTGTGTGCATGAGTAATAGTTGAAATTAGTGACAGTAGCATAAAATTTTAGTGAAAGGCCCTTCTTCCACTAAACCCAGAAGATCTTAAATATCATGTTTCAGCAGTTCAATGGCATTACAGATTTCTGGATGAGCTTTATGCCATCTTTAATTTTCCATTTATGAGAAATGCCTCAGAACCTGTGACTATCAGGTAGCTTTTTTTAAGATGAGAAGTGTATTGTTAGAGAGGGCCTTAAGTTTCTTTTCCTACTGATTTAATCATAGAATCATAGAATAGTTAGGGTTGGAAAGGACCTCAAGATCATCTAGTTCCAACTCCCCTGCCATGGGCAGGGACACCTCACACTAAACCATATCACCCAAGGCTTCATCCAACCTGGCCTTTGAACACTGCCAGGGATGGAGCATTCACAACCTCCGTGGGCAACCGGAAGCAATTTAATATTCCCGATTCTTTTTGTGACTTTACCTTGGCATCAAAAACATATGTTTCATGAGGAAAACAATACAGAGTATATAATCCACTGTATATTATGCTTTCTTTCTAAACTGGTAGTAACCAGAAACTGCAAAGAAATTCACTTATGATTAAAAGAAAGAAATTCCCTGATGTACCATTTCTGTTTGAATTTATTACTTTGTGTAAATGTACTGCCTACACCTTGTAGTTGGTCATAAAACACTGATGATGTTGGTGAAGTGGAAAAACAGGTTAGATTTAAGTACATTATTTCTCAAATAGACGATGGATCCGGAAACTTTTAGTTAGGCCAAGGACAGGAAGATAAACTGATTGAGGAATTTTATTATGCATTTGTCTTTGCTTTACATTTAATTTGGCACCCACTTTGATTGCTAGAACTTAATTTTAAAGCCCTGCTACTTTATGCTTCTTCATATTTATTCTTTGATAATCGCATTTATGGAAAGTTTGCTTGGAAGGAGTTTCATAGAGTGGGATGGTTTGATGGGGACACACATCAAATATTTGGAAGTCATGACAAAAAAGCCATAAGGAGAAATACTTGTCTGAATTTCAGGGTGTTTTTTTTTTTTTTACTAGACTAAAATGAGAGAACTAGATGAGTTTGAAGCCTCTGATGGAAACATCATACATACTTATCTCCACTGAAGTAACTTTATTGATTTGTGCAGTGAAATCGTCATTGCAGAACAAGATCTAAGTTTAAGATTTACAGTAACTTGGTTGGCAAACTTAGAAGGCTGAAGCTACAGCCAAGCCCCCACTCTTTATGTTAATAATTTTTAGACGAAACATCAAAACAAGCCATTCCAAGCTTGCAATGAATCTAGAGCATCTACGGCCAACTGAAACACTGCGGGTGCTTTCTTGTAGTAATGTCTGTTCTGTCTCTGTGGCTTATGGAAAGTCACATACTCTTGAACTCCCATATGAATTGCCAGATTCAGTATGTGCTTATTTTTCTGTATAAAAATTCAGTTACTTATTTCCAAAGAAATATTATTCTTGTGCAAAGGGTATATTTTGTTCACTTCTTTCTCATAGAATAGTATATCTATGTTTGGTAATTCAGGAAAAAAGAGGGCACTAAAATTTGAGAATATACTTTTGTATCTTCTAGGCCTGTCCAATCATTGGTCAGACACGGCATGGAAGATAGATACACCTTCCACTAAATATGAAGTGAATTATCATTGCATTGTGCACACTTGAATGCACGGTCATTTTCAGGATACATGATTATTTTGAGGATTTCTTTGAAGTTCTCATTTTTAATTTTTTTTAAAATTTGAGAAAAATGTACATTAAGAACATTTCAGATTTTGACATGCTAGGTGAAAATGTGTCATTATTTTTTGTTTTGTTTATATATATGCATTTTTGCTATCTTAGTAGAAGCATCTATAAACTTGGAAAGTTTGGTTTTAAACTGTTGTTAGTAAAGCTCTTGTGAAACTGAAAGAGAATATACACAGTAACAGGATATTTTTATTTACATAGCTTCTACCATAATCGGCAACTCAGCTATGTAACTGACTTCTTAGTAAACACCTTCACTATCCTGGCATAGGAAAGAGAGGGACAATTGTGTCACATAAAAGCAATAGAGTATATAGTAGGCTTAAAATATAAAAATACATGCATTTGGAGTGTAGGAGAATGGAATGTTTTATGCTAACCTTGACCTTTACATACACCTTGGGGCGAGCAAGGTGATCATGGAGCTTTGTGGGAATGTTTGAGGCTGATTAGAAACTGAAATATATCCTGCCTTTCCTGCTGACCACAGAACTAGTGAAAGAAAACTTCCTCAGACTTTTAAAATACAAATGTAGTTGCCTATGTTATTAATTGTACATCAGAGTATAAAGAGCAACTCCTCCGCTCTATTTATGTCCTCCTGAGTGCCACAGTGAAGGAGGGGTTCAGAGCTTTGTCCCTGGCTCCTCGGCAGGTTTGCTGTGGCTTAGGGTATTTCTGAATTTACCTTTTTTTTTTAATGTAGGGTAATGTGGGGCAATGTCCAGAGAGTAAGAAATTACAAAGAACCCCTGGGGCATCTAGCACCACTCCTTGCTTTGATGGAAAAGTTTGGTGTGTGCTTGTGCAATACTTAATTATTCCATTTCACATGATCATGCAGAGCTCAAATTTGTACTAACTTGCGAGTATTTGCTCAGGTTTTGTTACAAGACAAATGATACTTTATATATACTGATGTTATATTAAAGTCTGCTCAATGTCACAATGTTAGGTAACGACTGAAAAATTGTCCAAGTACTACAGAGCAACAGAACTCACTGAAGAGCATGAAGAACAGCTTATTTTCATTTTTTCAATATAAACTTCTGCTCTGATTTACAATGCTAATTTGTGCAGCTTTTGACAAGTACCAAGTGTTATTTTATGTCTATGACTATCACTTGTATTACTTCAGTTGAACTTCTTAAAAGCAGGTTGTTTAAGAATTCAAAAGTCAGGGTTTGTTTGGTTTTTTTTTAGTTTTCCTTTCCATATAAGTGTTCTATTTAACACATCTGTGGTTTAATATTTAAATAATGGGGGTTTTTTTTTTGTGTCTTTTAAATAGGTGAATGTCTATGTGCTGGGAAAAACTTTCCTTCTGTTGGCCAGAGAACTCTGCATAAACGCTCCAGCTATAGGTATTTTTTTTTAGTTGACTTTTGAGTATTTGGGTGTGGGTTTTGCATGGTTACGTGACAAGAATGTGTATGTATGTGTATAGATAGACATAGTACTGTGTGCCAAATACAAAAGTGGTACCTTTAAAAGTGAAGCTGGAATCAATTGAGGCAGAAGAGCTTTGCTGACTATGGGAGCCTGTTCTCCTTTATGTAAGAGTTTTGGTAATTAGATGCTGTTTTCTTTTAAAAACAATTTTGTTGCTTTTTCCAATCTATACTAAGATGGGGCTCATGTATAACAAACTTGTGTATGTTTGCAAGCTCACACAGGCCTGTCACACTTCGGTTCTACAGCGATGCAGTGTTTGATGAGTATTTGCCAAATTTCCTATTTGTCCATCACCTGTATGAGTTGTTCAGAGCTTGAAATACAGTTGGGTTGATGGAAAAGAAGCAAATTTTTCCAAGCATGTGAATAATTAGTAAGTCATCAATGAAATTGTAACAGTGATAAGAAGGTGGGTTCTAACCTGTCAAAAGGGGCACAGAAGCTATTGTCTAGGCTGTAGCTTTTAAGCCAAGGGAGTTCATGCCAATTCCAGTTAAAAGACTGTTTATAGAGGGGGTCTTGTGACTGCTGCCACCTCTGTGCAGGAATTTTATTTCTGTATCTTTACCCACTCTTACTCCCACACTCCTTAATCTATACTGAGAGCATCAGATGCCTTTGTATACAATACACATACTCCCCCCTTCAGATGTACTCAGCTAGGCACTTAACTGCCTGTCTTTGCAGCAAGAGAACCTGCAGCTCACATATTGAGCACTGTCATAACAGCATCCAGATAGCTGTGCACTGCCACATTCTATCAGCTGTAGTGGTGTGCTGACTTCATTAGCATAGCTTGGTATTTGGTAAAAAGTTATTTTCAATAATTCACTTGTCTTATTTTCATTACTTTTTTTAAGACAGAATTTGTGTTGTTGCTTAGTTTCAAGGTCAAAATTAATGCAGCTTAGGAAAAGACAAACAGAAAACCCTCCTCAAATGCAGAGGTACTTGTTACACGTGGAAAAATGCTGGTTTAGACTGCTGCTTTAATATTCTTTCCAAGGTCATCATGATGCAAGAAATTTGTAAAAAACCTGTACTTTTGTCTCATCAGTAATGATTGCAGATACTTGAAAACAACACCTACTTTTATCACTCTTTAAGAAAAATTAAGGGTATTAGCTATAAAATTACTAATACTGGATAAGACTGCTTTTAGAAAAAAATAGAAGGAGGGAGGCAAAGATCCAGCAGCTTTTGTTCTTAGTAGTAATTTTGAGTGAACTGAAAGACTGTATTTTAAGTATTTCTCTAATGTCTGCTCCTAAATGTGAGGATGGGATATGTATTTAGATAAGGGCTGCCAGTACTGCAGCTTTGGGCTAAATCAGTGATGATGCCTGTAACTGAGTTAAGCCTCATCTGTACATCTTGACTGTGGCCATTCAAGTGGGGTACAGTTTGACAGGGCAAGTGTCAGTGTTACTGTTTGCTGGACAGGCTGGAGGTTAATGCAGATGTTTCATGTGAATGGGCATTAGGGATCTTAAATACAACCACAGGATAATTTTGATCGACTTCGATTATATTCAGGGTTTGTCTAGCTTCAGCTTAGGCAACACAAAGGAACCCCTGAGCTTCCACAGATGTCAGCTCCCTTTTTCATGAAGGAAATTAAAGGCTACTGATGGATAGTCTCAATTACCAGGCAAGGAAACCCTTGTATCTGCAGTGATAGCTAATGCCTTGTGTATCTGCACAGAGGGGATACACGTTAGCTGTACTGTTGAGGAATTAACAGACATAAGCCGTAAGATGAGCAGTGATCAAGTACACAGGATTTAGGGCAAGTAAAAATGTTTTATATTTCACAGATTCATAAACTGCTCTAGTTTAGAACATTCTGTTTAAGTCAGCTGCAGTCTGCACGTTAGTTATCTATATACAAAATAAATGCACAGTACGTGCAAAATTTAACATTTCTCTGCTTGTTGCAGTCTTAATAATTAAGTCAAATAGCTTATGAATAAATAAAATAGATTAAATTCAAGAGCATTCCTTCACTTATTTGTATAGGCTGATGTAGCAGATAGGTAAGTAGCATAACATTCCATACTGCTGCAGAGTTTGTAGTAAAACAGAGAAATCCCTTAATGTGCATCATTGCAGTACTGGAATACAATCAAGGTGAAATGCATCATGCATAGAAAATGAGCTCAGGTATTTGTCCTCCTTGTACTCCGGTACCATTAGTACTGTCCGAGGAGCACTGGAACTGGAACGTCACTTTCCCGCACTGCACTTCAGTCATTCCCTCTTGTCCAAAGTAACTGAGTTCATTACCATCCAGAATAGCACTTACGTTATAAAAGGTATCTTGCTCAACCTGCACAGGGTGTTCAAACCACACAGAGAAAGTGTTACTTGAGCCATCAGAAGTAAACTTTGTCAGATTTTGAGCAAGGACAACTCCTAAGCGCTTCAGTTCAATTTTGACACTGTATTCAGCTTTGCCACAGCTCGATCCATACAATCCCAGTCCTGCTATAAATATCCGTTTGTCTACGGCAAACTGAATACTGTCACATCGCCCTCTGTACCTCCACTGATTGCTGCGGTATGCAGAGGACTGAAACCGATGGCATCGCTGAGGTATGAGTCCTTTTCTTTTTGTCAGCGGAAACTCTAGTTTGGGTTTATTTGCAGCTGTGTACCACAGGAATATGTTGTGAGTTTCCTCAAGGGTGAGGATGTCAGACTGGGCAGCTCCATTAGCAAACTCTTCCAAAGTCATGGTTGGAATCCGCACCAGGTACAAAGCTTTTCCTAATACATTCCTCTTGTTGCGTGGTGTAACTGGCAGCCCTTGTCTTTTGCATTCAGCCTCTGCCCAGTTGAGAACAGCCTCGAAAACTACTACTTCCTTGGTGTTGAGTGCCTCCCGGGTTACAATGATCTCTAGTGTTTGTTGATCTATCTCACAGAAGCCCTCTGACTTCAGTGCCATTTCTGCTTGAGCATCAATCACTTCCCAGCAGCGCTGGGTCAGCTCTGGCTCCTCAAAGAGCCTGCTCTGAGACAGCAGGACACAAGCGTTCTTTGCTTCTAAACTGGTCTCCAGAAAATTGACGCAAGCCTTTGCTAGGGCCGGCACAATGTACTTCTTGGCAGCATACAAGGTAGCCAGAACTGTGTCAGCTTCCAGGTCTATTTCATCACTATACATATATCTAGATGGGAGAAAAAAAAATAGTTTCTTAGGGGAAAAATAAATATTTATATAGGCCATTGAAGACTGATCTCATGTCATCTTTGCTGGCAGTGAATCTGATATACAGTATTTGTCAGCACATTAAGTAAACAGTAATAAGTGCATATTGCACAATGCCAATTAGGAGATGCATATTTTATAAGCTACTTTGATTCTGTCCGTGTAATTAGTAGACTTGTAGTGGCCACTTACTTTAATAGGATTAGAAAGGCTGCAGGTTCCACATCTGGTATATGGATTTCGGATTTGACCTCTGCGAGATCACCATAAAACATAGCGTAGAAGACAGAGCTACCAACTGCCAAAACGTACTGGAAAACAGAGAGAAGCCTCAGTAGTATATATCGGCAATAGCTGAGCATGCTGGCTTGCGGTTAAGAGCTACACTGAGGGAAAGTTGAAAGCTCCAGTGGAGGCAGAAGACTGCCTTAATTGCAGTGAATTACATCTGGTATTAGACAAGAACGGCAATTGGGGGAAAAAAAAGTGGAACCTAGTTGCAAGGCGGGGGAGAAGGCGATGTGCACAGCAGTATTAAAAAGCCAAAAATCTGCACAAACCTTATGGGCAGGAACTTTCTTGGATGCCCCTGGCGGGCCCACGATGAAGTGAACGTCAGCCATGAGTTCGTTATTGAACATAAGCGCGTTCCTGCAGCGAGGGGAAGGGGGAGAAGCCCCGTTAGCGGCGGGCAGCCCCTCACCTGGTTGCCCCAGCCCCGCTGGCACGCAGCCGCCCAGCCTCCCGCGGGCCCATCCCAGCCCTCGCTCCTGGCCTCGGCGCAGGTGCACGGGGCCGGGCCGCGCTCCCGCCCGGCCAGCGAGCTCCGGCGGGCCTGGCCCTTACCTCTCCCGCAGTGTGGGGTGGAAGGACTGCCAGTTGGCGCTCTCCAAGTTGTTGTTGTTGAGGTTTTGGAGCTGGGGCGGCGGGGGCGGCAGGGCGCTCTGCTGGAGCTGCAGGGCGTTCTTCTTGCTGTTGGCAGCAGTGGCGGCGGCGTTACTGTTTGCGATATTGGTGTTGGTGCTGGCAGGGTAAAGTTCTGCAGCCATCTTCTTCTTCAGGGACAGGGGCACTATCTCATAGCATCCTGGCACCTTGCCGTTTGACCTCACACTCTTTTTGGACTTCTTTAAGGTCTCTGGAAGCAGAAGAAAAAAAGTCAAACACTTCATGATCCTGCCATTGAGGCAACCATGGGGCAGTGGCATGAGCAAGAGAACTAACAAATCCCAAATGCGAGTCCCACTATCTGGATATTTTGTATGCTTCTAGATGCGCGGTGGCTTTTGGTGGTTTTGGTGTTTTGTATGCGCGTTCTGCGGTTACAAGCCCGACGCGCTTTTCCGGGGGGAAAGGGATGCCGCTGTGTCGGATTGGTGCCAGCGCTCACCTTGGCTTCTAGGAGTCCCAACCTCCGCGGCTCCGCTACGCTGGCAGTGGGGGGGATGGCAGGCACTTCCTTCCACCGAGGAAAGCGGAGAGGAAAAAAACAACAGAAAATCCCAAATACAGCTGCAGCCCAGCTCCACAGATCCAGCCGAGAGAGAGCAGAGGCGGCGGGTCAGCAGCAAGAGTCAATCCACAAATCCTCCGAGTAGAGCAGCCCGGCGAGGGTGAAGCGCAACCAGACGCCCGATCCCCGTTGCCAGCGACCGCGCTCCTCTCCGTCCTTCCCCGCCCGGCGGGGGCACATCCGTGGCGGCCGCGCCGGGCCGGGCCGAGGCGGCGGCTCTCTGCAGTCCCGCTGCCGGGCGGCCCCAGCGCCGCTCGCACCAACTTTGCTTTTCCTGCTCTGCTGGCGGCAGCTGCCACCACACGGCGCTGCTCCTCCGGGCTCCTCCCGCCCTCCTCGGGGGCGCTGCTGCCCGCGGGGCGCCCCGGCTGCTCCGCGGCGGGCGGGCGGCGCTGCCCTCAGCGCTCCCCTCACGACAGCAGCGCCAAGATGCGGCGGGGCTCGGCTTGGCTCTGCCGGGCCCTGCCTCCGCCTCCCTCCCTAATAGCCAGCCACAGCGGTATGCGTCACCGCAGCCGCGGCCAATGGGGAGCGCAGGGGCGCGGCGAGGGACCCGCCCCCCGCCCGGTCTTGTGTCAGTCTGCTGCACTCTTCTCCGCCCCCTTAACCATACGTGCGTCGCGGTGAGCCCCGGCCCGCCCTGCCTCATCTCACCCCAAACCCCCGCTGGTCCCGCTGGAAGCTCCGTCCCCGGGTGAGCCCGGCCCCGTTACCGCAGCGGGAGTGAGCACTGGGCAGGGGCACCTGGGACCGGCCCAGGGGCTCCCAAAGCGAGCGGGGCTGGCGGACCCGGGCGCTCACAGCCCTTCCTGGCCGGCCCGGGCGGGGGCGCCGCCGCGCCGCTCACCGCTCTGCTCCGCCGTGCTGGCCTGCCGGGGCCGGTGGTTGCGGGCTCAGGGGGCACGGCCGAGGCTGACGGTTGGAGCTGGGGAAGTTGCAGCGGGTTTTTCCTCCCCTCCTCTCGTAGCCCAGGAGCCGCCGTGTCCTGTTTGTGCGGGGCTTCCCGAGCTGCGTTCTCGGTCGCCTTCCTGGGGTCTTCAGCGGGGACCGGCTGTCTCCGTGCCCGGTACCGTGGGTTGACCTGCGTCCAGGCACAGCTCCGGCTCCTGGCCCCTGGCCCCGGCTGTGCTGTCCCGGCTACCTGTTTGGAGGAGGAAATAATTCTTTTATATAGTTTCCGTAGGTTTTTTCCTATGTTGCTTTTAACGACTGTGTTGTATGTAGGTTCTTCCGAAAGCCTGTTCCTAGTCATGAGTGGGACAGGGAGAGATGGGAAAGTCTTCAGAAAAGTAGATGCTCTTGTCTTAAAAAATAAAATCCTGGTTTTCTTGCTGTCTTCTTCATGTCCCCCACAGCCCCTGTTCAGGAAAGCCAGACGTTTCTGCCCCCTTTGGAACGTGCTGACTCCTGCACAAGGGTTTCAGTCCCAGGGGTCCCCTGGGGGCATTCCCACTGGACACAAGGAACGTTTTTCACAGTGAGAACAATCAGCCATTGGAATAATCTCCCCAGGGAAGTGGTGGATTCCCCAGTGTTGGACACTTTAAAGATTCAGCTGGACAGGGTGCTGGGACACGTAGTTTAGGTCATGTTTTGCCTAGAAAGGCTGATCCTCGAAGTTCCTTCCAACCTGATGTTCTATGATTCTGTGATTCAGAGGACTCCCCTGCCCCTGGGCGCATTGTGCTCCTTTAGTACCCGTGGGAGGAATCTAGGTGTTAGAGCTTTACAACTTCTAAATAATTGTTTGTTTTTAATGTTTGCGTCATTATGGGACATGTTTATGTTAACCTTGGCACTGAATTTAGTATATATATATATATTGGTAATATTACTTTTTAGTTATCTGTGGCCTCCTTAAGGTTTTTAACTTAAAACCCACCCACATATTAATTTTCTGACTTTGCTAGCTTCAGAATTTAAATTAACGATGTGCAGTGTTTTGTCAGATGACCTGTGGGCATGAATGCCAATAGAAACATCTGAGCAGCTACAAAGCAAATGTGTAAATGCTCCCGAAACTCAGCTTGGAAAAGAAAGCTGTGAATTGCCTTGCGCTGGATGAGCTGAAGTCGGGTCTCTTGGGATAAAAGGAAATGGAAAAGCAAAGTAAGCACCACTCTGTAGCATCGCGAGTGTTTCTGTGGTGCGAAGAGCAAAGTTTAAATGTTTGTTGAATCCCAGACTATAATTTCTGAAATGTTTTTTGTTGTTGTATTTTTGAATTGGTCATTTATGTTGAGGACAGTTTTGTAAAGTCATTCTTGGAAATACAGAGCAACTGCCCTTAATGTCACAGGGATCAGTTAATCTTGCCTAAACCTCTGATTTTTAGGGTCACGTTTAGGAGCTGACTTCATTCTGGCATTTCTTCAGTTTTGAAGGAGATGTGTTTGGAAGTTTTTGTGTAATAAGTGCTTTCATTTAAATGTTTCTATGGGGCTAACAGGCATAATCACCTACTGTGTGATCGTGGTAATTATGGATAGCAACAGGGCATCATTGTTATAACTTGGTGCTAAATGAAACTGCTTTGATTAATTGTAAATTGTAAGATTGTTCCAGTGTTTCAAGCTGAATTTTCATCTTTATCAGCTTAAGTGCCCACATTGGGAATCAGCAAAGAAAATAGAGTTAAGACTAATAGTTAACAATTTACCATACATCATGGATTCTTGGTCAAGTGATAAAAGGCTGTCAGGAAATGAGAAATTGATACCTTAAATAAGAGTAAACGTGCTAAGTGTAGCTCTTACAAGATTGTTTGATAAATTCTAAATTGGTTTAGGCAAAGCACAATCCCTACTGACATATTTCAGTTAGTCTGAAGCTGATAACACCAACACTTGAAATAAGTTTGTACATCTGGAGGCAGATGCATGACCTGTGCAAATTGTTATAGCGCTATTGACGTTAATTGGGTTCCAGCAATTTTTGCTAGTGGAGAGTATGCCTTAGTATCTGTAATAAACAGTGTTTTGTATTGTTGGAATATGAATCTTGAGAAGGAGCTGGAATTAACTTTGGAGATGTAAGTGGACTTTTATTAGGGGTGTGAGATTTTAAGCCAACATTTTTTTCAAAGCTTAGTTTGTAGTTAGGCATGAGATGGCATGTGCAAGTTACCTGATTTGTTACTTTGCAGGAGGTGTTAAAAGTCTGGGATCTAAGTCATGCCCTTATTGTGCAAAAGCTTTTGTAAATGCTTATCTTTGTGTGTAATTTCACTGACACTAGTAACACTGGTCATGTGTTAGAGTCAGCATGCGTAGTTTTGAACTGTGAAAAGGGTGTAAGAAAAACCTTATGCAGTGCTTTAAAGGTGTCTTGTCTATAAAGCAAGAAAGGATTCTGGTTTAGCTTACCTATAAAGGTGCTTCTAAAGCTTAGTGATCAGAGGATCTAGCCCAGCAATACAATCTGTGTTGTTGCTGAGACACGAAGCAAGACAACCACAACAGCCTTGCTTGAATACTGTGTTTCTTAAAGCAAAGGTTAGGATTAGAAATAGACTCACAGAATGGTTTGGGTTGGAAGGAATCTTGAAGATCATCCAGTTCCAATGCCCCTGCCATAGGCAGGGACACCTTCCACTAGACCAGGTTGCTCCAAGCTGTGTCCAGCCTGGCCTTGAACACTGCGAGGGATGGGGCAGCCACAGCTTCTCTGGGCAACCTGTTCATCACCTGCCTCATCACCTTCACAGTGAAGAATTATGTTACTTTCTGTTGCAGATCCATGTTTATATATTCCTCGTTTTGCACACATGCTTGAGTTTGGGGATAAGAACCATGAGGTGTCCATGACGGCTCTCAGGCTGTTGCAGAGAATGAAGCGGGACTGGATGCACACCGGCCGCCGGCCCTCTGGGCTCTGTGGAGCAGGTATGTCAGACACAGAGTGTATTGCTTTCCTGTCATGGGTTGAATGGTAGAGCCTGGGGGTTGGAAACAGATGAGGAGTTTCTCACTTCCTTGGCGATGCTGTTTTCTCTGGGGTTTGTGCTGTGAGGCACCTACAGATTATATATGTCTTCAGTGAAGTAGTTTCTGAAACTAAAACTTTCTTTTTGCCCTTGCTCCTACATTACTTGCTCACATCCTTTGTATCTTATGTTTTGGATTTTTAGCCTCTTTTCTGGTGCTCTTCTCACCCCTACTCTCTGGAAGCTCTAGCTGCTAAAAGTGGGTGGTTTTTGTCAGCTGAAATGACACCTTTATTGCAAGCCCTTTGATTTGTGTCTTTACACAGGCTCTTATGCAAGAAACACCCTCTTTGACCTGTTCTGTGAAATTATTTTTCTCTCCTTCTTCATTTTCTTCTGGGATCCATTGCTGTCATGATACTTGCTTAAAACCTACCAGTTTGGGAGGGCTAGGTTAAAAGGTAGTCAGTACCAGCTAGCAAGGTTGGAATAATGAAGAGTGTAGACAGTCACAGAGTTCACATATGGGCTTTATTTTATTTGAAAGATCTTACGTGTGCATGCTGGAATGAGAAATAGCACTCAAACCTTAGGGAGCCCAGGACTATGGCAATCTTCTTGATTTCTAGTCTCTTTTTGTTAATAGCACTTGCTTATTGCACATTGCTATAAATTTTAGTATAGACCATGGGAGACAGGCCTGGTCTTTGATTCACTGCAGAGACTGTATCTACACAAGCAGGTAATTTGATTCAGTAAATACAGATCAATAGATGGAAGCAGATGGTGCCAAGTCCCCTACTGCATATATGCAGTTCACATGGTGTACTGTGGACTGTATGACTGGGTTTAATTTGATTCCTTGGCCTAAACGTCTGTGCCACACATTGTTTGAAGGGCCAGTCCTTACTTCAGCCCCTGATGTTCCCATTAGGAACTGCACCACTTGAAACACCTACCTGTTGTGGAGCTCCGGTTTGGTTTCTTATGAAAGGAAGCACTTTTGCATGCTTCAAAGTGCATGATGAGTGAGGGTAGTGATTCAAAACAGAGCTAGTACTCTAAATCAACACACTAACGTCAGCACAGCCAGCACTAGTTGCCTAGCTGTGTGGAAGGTCTTGCAGGAGGGCGCTTGGGCACTAGCAAGGTAGTGACAGTGGTGACAGCGATGAGGATAGCAGCTTAAGCAGACTCAGTGTTTTGCTGGAGATCTTTCTATTCAGGAATAGTAAATTCTGCTAAAAAGATGGGAACTTTCAAAATACGGGATCAATGAAATTTTCTTGTGCTGTAATTTAAGTAGTTGACCATCATTTCCCAAATGTTAAAGCACAGAATTTTTCAGGGAGCAATTTGCAATCAGCTTAATATTACTGAGTAGGAAGTAAAGTTTGTAAAGTTAAGTCAATCACCTGTATTCAGGGACACAGCTGAGCATAAGCATTTACAGCTTTTTTTAGCTGAAGGCAGGGACAAGGAGAAGTTATAGTTGCCTGCTTGTTTTCTGCTTTTCCTCAGGAAATTTTCTGCTTTATGGTACTGACTTTCCCTGCTTATTCTCTAGCTCTGCTGGTGGCAGCAAGGATGCATGATTTCCGACGTACTGTTAAAGAGGTCATCAGGGTGGTCAAGGTTTGTGAGTCTACATTAAGAAAAAGGTCAGTGCATTTTTACTGCTTTTATCTTTCATTTATAGTACTGAAAAGTGTGTAGTCTAAAATGAACGTATATCAGAGAAAACCAGGTTCTTTACCTTTTCAGAAGGGCCAGGAATAAAATAAGTACAATGTTTTTGCTGTTCATTTTTAAGTACTTAGATCTGTCTCTTATGTAGGGCCTCAGATACTTAGCAGAGATGGCGAGGAGCACTGTGTCCATTTAACAGGTGAAGAGTTGAAGACAAAGAAAGTTGGGTCAGAAATGTTAACAGCATTGTCATGTCCTCGGAAGAAATGATTGATTCTCAAAGCTGAGGGAGTACTGTGGGAATTTTTTCTCCTTTTTACTTCATAAAGATTTTACTTCATAAATCCAGAGTCCAGTGCTGGGAAGTCTTGTCCTTTAACTGTTACTGAACAGAGCTTTTCAAAATATTTTGCTGAAGTATTAATTTTTGATGGTTTTACACTGCTAATAAAGAGAAGACATTGCAGTGAGTTTAACGGTAAGTTCACTGAAGAGGTCTGAAATGGAATTATTAGCAGAATGTGAGCCTGAAATTGGGAATTTCCCAGGTATCTTTGAGGTTCCCCTCATTTTAGCTTTGAAAAATTGCAACATTTTCTTTCCCCATAGTGTGAGTAAAAACCAGCCTAACTGAAATACCCTGCTTTCTGTTGCCCCAGTTGGAGTTTTCTGTACCACCAATATCTTCTGAAGTTTGTTCCTCCAAGGCCTGTCTTTAGAAAGCTCCCTTTGTGTCTCTCATTCTTTCCACCTCACAGAGACTAGCTTAAGCATATCCAGCTGAGTCAGATACCTCTTAATAATATTCACTTCTTAATTGTGAAAAACATTTTTGCTCCAGATCTTCATCTGTGGAACGGGAATGGTAGTATTTCCCTACCATGCATGGGTGGTACAGGGAAAAATTTTAAGTGTTAGAAGTGCTTCAGGGTACGACAAGTATAAGGATGGAGAATTACAAATGCCGCTTTTTTTCTCTGGCCTGCAGGTCATGTGTTTCAGTGTGCAATTTGTATGATTAATGATTTATGCACCCACAATCTACTTCAAGATGCTTTGGCTAAATAGGTAGAGTTTGTTCTTACAAAAAAAAATAAGCATAATAAATTAGAGTTGGAAGGAAAATTAATTTGAACAATTGTTTCAAGCGAAGAGATCTTACTTCAAAATTCTTGCTTTGAAATGTTTACTCAAGTCACACATGTCAACCAAAATGACAGTGTTATTTACTTTGACAGGGTAAACGTGACAGCTGAATTATTTTCAGGCAGCTATAATTACAACTATTTATCATGAATCTATAAATTTGATTGATGTTTTTCAAATAAGAGCACGTTATATAGTATTTAATGAAGGCAAATAAAAAAAAATACCTTTGAATAACTCTTCCTGCACTCCAGGTTTTTTTCCTCTTCTTTCAAGAATTCCTCTCAAAATGCCATTGAGTAGAAGTGGTTTAAATTAATAAGAGCTTTTTTCATATTCTTAAAGATTTATTTGCTTCTCACTTTGTACAGTTTTATTTCCTTTGAATTATTACTACAGTTACTTCTGTTTGGAAAGAGCTACCTGTGCTTTGTGTATTGTGAAGGTGTTGAGTATAGTTAGGTGAATGCTTGTTAATGGATGATGTTGGTGCTGAGTTCACTGCTGATGGCTTTGTCCTGACAGCTCTTTAAGTGAAACCAAATTGGAGTCCAGATAATGCTGAAACTTCAGCCCACAGGTTCTGGAGTATGGTTTGATTTAGCTCCCAGCTGGCTACATGGCTCCTGGGAAAGTCCAGGAAACTGTGTTGGAAACCAGATTTGGTTCTGGTGCTAATGGACTTCCATAGAAGGAATCTGCAAGGCAAGGGGCAGCACTGATGTGATGTGCTTCTGCTGCCCTTTAGAGGCAGCCCAGCAGACTGGGGGACAGGGTCTGTGTTTGTCCATGGCTTGCTTGAGGGTGCAGGAGTAATGCTTTTAAAGAAAGCTCAGGTTGTCTTCCTGTTTTGGGAAGATCCTCAGCAAGGGGTGGCAGCCCTTGGCAAGAAAGGGCACTATTTCTAATCCTGTTACATGCAGCTGTTGTGACTGTAAAAAGGGATTATTTCACCCTGTTGCCCATCAGCTGGAGAGCACCAAAGCCTGTGTGGCTGTAATCTATTGCCTCTTCCACTACTGTGTACCAGAGGAGTAGCTCTTAGGAGGAGGTTCACAAAAATGTGACATACCTTCAGGTCATAAAAATGAGTGACCTGATCATAAAAGGAATCTGTTTTGGAAGGAAAAAGAAACAAAGCATGGCCCATGGACCCATTCTGTCACTCATCTTTGAATCAAGAGTTCTTAATTTAACCATCTGTTTGATTTTTAAAAAGTGTGTGTTTGTTTTTAATATGCTATGCATTTTGGTAGGATCTTGGTAAGAAAACTTCGTACTTGCTTCACAGCGCCTTCTCACTGTATGTTTTGAAGCACACAATTAAAATGTAAAGATTGTTGCTGTTGTTGAAAGTGAATGTATTAAATATTAATAAATGCACTGATAGTTCTATCTCATTTTTCAGTCTAATTGAAATGAGATTAACTTATATATCACTTTATACATTCAAAGTACTGTATAAATATTAACTGATTAGTCAAATTGTTATTTTATGTGTCATCATCTGTGGAGGTAGCAGAAATTAACTTTTAAGCATCCCAACCCTATTATTTAGTTTAATCCTCACATTTGTGCCTGTGTTCAATGCACCTGTGTTCACTACTGCCTTTTTAACCTTTACATTCTCTACCCCTTCATCTGTTTATTCACTTGTTGCACACTTTCTCTGCATACTAATTCTGCCTTATCTGCAGTAAGAATAATTTTTGTGATATTTGTCCATTGTACATTATATAAGAGTGTTTGAAGATCTTAGGCACTTCTTCAATAAAAATAAAATCAGCTTATCTTTGTTAACACTTGAATTTTAGTTCTTTGGCTTACTGTCTTTATCTTTAAATTGAGCTGCTTTTTACATTAAAAAAATACTTGTTTTCAGTCCATAAAGTACTGTCTGTTGAAAAACCTATTTGTGGTGAACTTCAGATGAAGTGAAGCTTCAATTAGTAGGAATTGGAATGAAAGGCCAGAATGGGTTTAAAGGGTTCATTTTTGGGGTGAATGTTTTTTCTCATAGCTAAATAGCATTTTTGAAGAAGAAATACAAGACTTGTTACGAAGCAATGCCATTTACCAGTTGGATATGCTATGGGGACCTTCATAAACGGGGTCCTTTGCTCATATCCTGGGGATTCTTTCAATGACTGCTTAGGTTTTTTTTTCTGGAAAAATTAAAGAATCATGCAAAGATGAATGTATTACCTGCAGCTCTTCTTATTTTCATTTCTGCAATATATAGCTCGCATAAACTTCATGTCCAAGCTGCCAGTGCAGTCTCGAGCTGGGTGTGAGTGCAGGCAAAGCAAGGAGCACATCAATACTGAATGATGGGATCAAATGTACCCCGATGAAGTTTGTCATGATACCAAACTGAGTGGGGAAGTGGAGGCTTTGGAAGGGAGAGCCACCCTGTGGGAAGACCTTCTTTTGCTGGAAGAGTGGGCTTACAAGAACCTGATGAAGGTCAACAAGGATAGGCGTAAGGTCTTGCACCTGGGTAAGCACAATCCAAGAGTGCAGCACAGGCTGGGGAGCAGCTCTGTGGAAAGGGACCTGGGGGTCATGGTGAATCAGTGATTGAACAGTGTTCTGCTGTTGCAGAGAAAGACAACAGGATGCTGGGTTGCATCAGCAAGGCATCACCAGCAGAGGTAAAGAAGTCATTATCCTGCACTATTCAGTAGTTGTGAGGCCACACCTGGAATACTGGGTTCAATTTTTGTCCCTGCTGTACAAAAAAGATGGGAACAGGCTGGAGAGTGTACAGAGGAGGGCCACAGAGATGACCAAAGGACTGGGAAGCCATGTGATGAAAGGCTGAAGGAACTGAGCTTGGGAAGGCTTGTGAAGGCTTGGGAAAACTTATCACCATGTTCCAGTATTTAAAGGGTGGCCATAAAGAAGATGGAGACTCTTTTTACAAGAGGTTGCATGGAAAAAAACCCAGGGGTAATGGGCACAGGTTACTCCCAGGAAGATACCCTTTGGACACAAGAGGAAAATGTTTCACAGTGAGAACAATCAGGCATTGGAATCATCTTCCCAGGGACCGGTGGATTCCCCAGTAGTGGACGCTTTCAAGACTCAACTGGACAGGGTGCTGGGACATTTAGGTCATACTTTGTCAAGAAAAGTTGGACCAGATGATCCTTGAGGTCCCTTCCAATGTGGTATTCTATGGTACATGAGTCCAGTGTCAGGATGGGAAGAGAAGGTGACAGGGGCATGTGTAATTGCTAGGTGGCTGTGAGGTTATGTTTTCCAAACTATCAAGCTGTATCAACGGAAAGGGAAGGGTGTGAAGAACTCTTGTGTTCAGCTGTGATCCAAGTAAAGCTGTTCTAAAATCCTGTGAAAGGTATATGATGAATAAGTGAGAGCTATTTACCTAAGGTATTGTGAGCATGGAGAAGGGTGGAGGATGCTCAGTATGTCAGAGCTGTAACTACTCTTGGCTGAAGTGTGATATGAAGCTTTCAGAGAACTGGGAAGGTTACTTCATGTAAAGGAGCTTGTGGTGTGTCTGCTCTGATCTCAGCTCAGCAGCCCTGGAGCTCCCTCACTGGCTGCTCTTATGATAAGCTAAGAAAGTAAATACAGGAATATTTTATGTCTCCAGTTAAATAATTTCAAGTGGCTTAGGTGACTTCTAGAAATCTTTCTAGTATGGTGAATAAAATACAGCTTGATCCACGCAGATTGGCACTGTGTACCTTTGTAAGTTGGATTGTCTGGTTTAATGAAAAAAGTTTTATTTTTGAGGAATCCAATTTCACAGGCAATGTTCATTTTTATAAATCTGGCTTCTATACAGCTAGAAAGCTAAGACATTAGTTAGATACCTAAAAATATTTTCATATTTCATACTTAAAATGTCATTTTAGAATTATTTAGTGTTTTACTTTTGAAACAATAATCAGCACTAACTTGGGCTTAGATTTTGTAAACAGCTTTCCTTGTGTTTGACTTTCTTCATCTGAGTGGCTGTTAAGAAATTAAACAGCACTCTACTTCTGTTTTCTGGGACATCATAAAGTGTTTTTGACAGACCACAGTGGAGGAACCATGCTAATGAAACAAAATTTTAAGGAATGCTAAAGCATTTTGTTGCATTAGCATGGTGTGAGCACTTGAACTGGGGCAGGGGGGAACCACTGAAAAAAGCCAAGAACAAAAAATTCCAAGGATTTAGACTGATGGACTTTTGGAATGGCAGGGAGATCTGTTGGTGGAATCGTTGGTGGGCTGAACATGAGCACAAGTGATAACCTGAGTTAACCACATGTAATCGCTTGCAGAATATGGGCTTAAAAATTATGCTAATTAATTTGTGACAATTTGAAATCTCTGTTTTGGTGTAAGCAAGTAAAAGCAACTAATTCTAAAGGGTGCTTTTGCTTGGTACAATAAATCTTTCAATGTGCCCTTTTTTTAGTACTTAGAAGAGTGACTGAGATTTGCCAGCAAATGAGCACCATAGATTATGTCACCAAGTTGATTTGCAGGAGATGACTGTGTATGCTCTTAGTCCATTGCAGAAAGAGGTGAAATGCATTAATGTAGTACACCATGGAAGTTTTTTAAGTGAAAATACTTCTCTTTACAGTTGCATTGGGCCAGGAACACAGGCAGACTAATTTAGCACAGCCCAGGTGATAATTTGTAAGTTGTAAAACCACACTAACTGGATCACCTCTGATTTTTTTTCCTTAGCTTTAGTAATGAGATACTCCTTCATACAGGCTTTAAAAATACCCTTTATATTGCTGAAAGTACATGTAAAATTATATATGTACAATTATTATATCTAAGGAGATTATACTTCTGTTTATTTACATACTGGTGAATACTGGAAAACATTTTTAATGTCATTTAGGAAGCATTTAATAACTGTTTCTGATATATGTTCTAAGTATCACTTTCAGGGTATGTGCTTACATGCTTCCATAAATAGTTCACGAGTAAACATTGTATGGCTTGGAAAAAGGTGGGAGAGGAGGGTGATGCAATAGACTGGTAAATGTGTAGTTTAAGAAACAGCAATGGTCTGCCACATCAGTGCAAATTCTGAACTTCACTCCTCTGAGCGAGTGCACATGTTTAGAGTGATAGGCACCACTGGACACAGTGGGAATGTACTGCAATATTTTGATACTTCATTAAGATATAAATCCCATAAATCCTGCACTTTTCCAGAGTTTCCAAGTGCTGGAGTTGTCAAATCAGCTGATCTATTACTAGAGTATTTGTGATTGATACGGCAGCTAAGATCATGTAGATAACATGTAATTTAGGGTTTAGATTATATTCTTAATGTGAGAAAAATCAGGGGAACTTAATTACCACCACCAGCTTATCTTGCAGTTTTTTTATGTATTCCTGCTATCAATGCACCAATATTCAGCTTAGTATTTTTTTAATCCATTAATAAAATATTTTTAATACTTGTAAAAAGACCTCTCACAGCAGGTAGCTTAAAGGCTGACTGCTCAGTCTAAATTTTACGTTTGCTCTTTAAAAACACAGTTGTCTCTGAAGTTATAATTTGTTTGCTCTTCTCTACAGAGGCCCAGCACAAGATACCTCTGCTTTATGCTGGTGCTTTCTAGAGCTAGATACTGATTGTGTATACATAGGAGGATGCCATGGCTTTTCCTAAATGGTCTCTCCTTAGAAGTTCCTCTTGGACTTTGAACTTGGACTCCAGAAGCGTTTGTGAATCGGACTTCAGAAGACCTTGTTCTTCTACGTGCTTTGTCATGCCCCACTGCTGCAGAATTTCACTTAAACATTAAACCCGGGCAGCTAGCTGCACACAGGAGTCTTTTTTATTCCCTTGGCTGTAGACTGGATTCATAAGTCTGCACTGGATGGTATCCCTGAAACAAAACCAAGTAAAAAAAACCACTGCTTGGAACTTCAAAATGACTGACCCATTTTCCCTTATTGGGAGCTAAATTAAGTGTGAACAGAATCGCTTTACTGTTTTGTACACAAAAGTGCTTTATCAGACGGTGAGGTGTGGTTTTGTCCATAAACGGATGAAATAAAAGCTGTGGAAATTTTTCTTTATAAAAAAAATAAAGGGTTGGGGTTAGGGGCAGATGACATCAAGCTCTGGAAAAACTTTTCTCCCAAAGGAATTTGCTTGAAAGAGTTTGCTCTGGGAAACTGTAAGAGGAGGGTTTATACTGGAAGTTGAATTTTAGCCTGAGCTGTAGCGGTTGTTCTGCTTTGACTATAAATAGAAAATACTTGTCTGCCAAATTTCAACTTTTAGAGCCTTTTTGAATTTGTGCCAAGGATGTAATATCTTAATGTGGGTATCTGTTTATTTTCCTCCTTCTGTGCAAAACTTGAAATGGCAACTCTTGCTAGATTTTTTTAGATGAACAAAAGTGCAAAGCAAGTATAATTTTTTGGGGGAGACTTGAAAAATAGCCCGTAGCTATTTGTTTTCTTGCAGGCACTCCCTCACCCCTGAAGTTACTGTGTTTATAATTGAGGTTGTGTCAGTTTTTCTTAGCTGCAGAACTAATACTACCTTGTTTTGTGCGGCGTATACTGCTGCGTGCATCAGTTTGTTGCCTTGGTGGCATGTGTCCAAACACTGGATAAAGTTAAAGAAATGTTTTAAAATATGTAGACAGGATATCAGCCAATGTAAAATGTTGAGGCAGGCAAGTGGTTGGCAAACACAGGTATTTATTTATATCGAGTTAAAGGAGAAAAATGAGTGAATAGCTTGCTCTCCCACAGAGCTGTGATCCTGACTCAGGGATGGTTCTTCATTTCTGGAGGATGGTTTGAGCTTTGTGGGTAAGACCAGTGAGAAGTGAATAAATAATGTGCTGCTCTAAATTTGAGCTTGCCACTGGCCTGTGCGTACAGCATAACACTGGCAGCCCTCACCATGGGCATGCAGCCCTCAACCCGTTTGGCTTGGCTGAGGAGTGACGAAGAAGAGGGCATGGGCACAGGACTGAATGCTTGTGGCTGGGTTGGATGGTTGAACTGTGCTGTGCTGTTGGTTTGAGCTCCCTGGAAGCACCACCAGCAAACATGACATAGGTGTGCTTGTCCTGGTGCGGATGCACTGAAGGCCTTGGGAGAGACCTGTGCTGCTGGTTTAGCTCAGGGCTGAAGCTGGTGCTTGAGTTGCAGGTCATGCCAGCTGCTTGCACATTGGCTCACATGTGGGATAACGAACGTCTGATGGGGGCAGGGTATGTGACGTGAGCCACATGACATGGTGGACAAGGATAGGGGCAGACAGAGCCTCAGGTGTCTTTGAGGAGATGTGCATGGGGTTAGGTGCTGAACCCCAAGCATGGTCATCTTGTCCCCAGCCTTGCTTCATGAGCAACTGGTTTTGCTGCTAGTTCTGCGTGCCCAGGGTTGTGCCATTTTGGCTGGGTTCAGAGTCTGGCTGCTCATCTCAGAGTTAGTAAGCGTGGGATAAACAAACTGGGTGACTTTGCCAAAGTGCATGTTGGCTCTTTACAGTGGGAGGAGAATTAATACTGTAACGAGGTGAGGCTGGCTGGGAGGAAAAGTCTTGCTGAAGTGGGACTACCTGTGAATGCATGATTCATACCAGGGAGAGATGGATGACTGTAGTTTAATGATGGTGACTGAGAAGATGCATGCTCCTAAAATAATACATGGGTTTGGCATTAAGTAAATCCTGAATTAAAATAACAGTAACAGTGCTCTAGCCAGGTTTTCCTTCTAGCCTGATAGATGAGGCTCCCTTCTGGAAGGTGGGTAATGCACACTGGAAGCCCCGTAACACTGGGAAGGATTTCTAGTCTGTTAATTAAAAGCTGAGTGCTGCTGCTGTGAATAGCATCCTCTTCTCCTTTCTGATTTGATCCAAAAGAGGAGGAGGGAGCTGGTCCCTGGTACTCTGAGGGAAGGATTTGGGCTGTCAGTTGCTCTCAAATGCATGGCTAATTTGGGGCTTTGTGGAGATGCCTGAACTCCAAAAGTGAGACTAGGTTTCAGAGGCTTTCTTCTCAGCAGTGCTAATTCTGACTGGCACACCCATGAGTGGGCACAGTGTGCTTTTGGTTGTTCGTTTTACATAGAGGTGCCCATCTCTCCTTGCATGTTTTGTGGGCCTGTAACCTGTGGTCTGGGAGCAGGGTGCTTCCATTTAAAGTGTCCTGAAGTTATGGCATGTCTGCATCCCTTTGCAGGGGGATGTCTTGCCTTGCTCCTCAGTTTACAAAAAAGGAAATAAAGGTACTGATGAGGATACAAGGAGAGAGTGTGGCCCTGGGCTCTTGAGTTTGTCCCTGGAGTTGTTTGGAGACTAGATTTCTGTCTTAGAGAAAGTTTCTTCTTTGGAAGGAACTTTGTTTGCAATTAGAAGTAGAGAAGAAAACTGTGACCGCATTTCACAGGAGGAGAAATGCTGAAAGGTCCTGTGATGGAAGTACTGAATCACCCTTTTCAGTTTCCTAGCTTTGCAGATGGAAGCTGTTGTCAGCTTTGCTTCCTCTGGAAGATGGGAATATTCCAGTGAAGCAGCTGCAGACCTATCATTGCTGTTTTCCCATGGAAAATGTTGATATTATTAAAAGGGCACTTTCTGTCAGAACAGCATTCTGCCAGATATTTCCTGATCTGCCTTTGTGCTTAACCTTTTGTCTCACTTTCTCCATCTGTAAAATGGATGTGTTCATTGTTAACCACCTGTATAAAATGCTGGAATTTGTGGATGAAGTTATGACAGTGGAGTCTCATTTAATATTCAGTTCCTTTGAGAGACTCAGCTGCTTTCATGGCAATTCCCTGTGCAGCTAGTGTTCTCTCTCCCATAGGTAGGAACTTTTAACATGTGAACATTAAACAAAAGTTTATTATTGTAAACTATACATATTCATATATTCTATTTGTGCTATGTGCGGATGATCCCTCTATTTTATTACTGCTTCTGTGTGTCCTAGGAAGGTTCATTCTTGTCCCTCTTCTAGTCTGCTGAAGATATGTTACCTTAACATTTGCTTAGTATAAATTAATCATGCTAACATATTTTTGTTAGCAATATTTTTGAGCATACTCCTAAACTATGATGGCAGATATTTTAGTTTTGAAATCTGTTTCGTTGATGCTGCTGATAACAAAAGCAGCAAGACAGGAGAAATGAGCTGCATTTCTTGTCTTGGTTTTGTCAGTCTGTACTTAATTGACCATATTTCTGATCTGCAGTATTTCTAATCAGTCTTAAAAAGTGTGTAACATATTGTTAATAAATCAAAAGCCAATTTGTGATATGAAAAGAGACTTTTGTTGCAGCAGATGAAACAAGTAGTGTCACTTCAGTTTTAATGTAGTCTGTATTTGAGCCATAGTTTCTCAGGATGACATGTTTATTCTGTAACTTAGCAGTTTAACAAACTTTATCGCTTTTAAAAGTGTTCATAAAGTTGTCATATTAATGCGTTGTATGCTTTGGTAGGTTGACAGAGTTTGAAGATACACCAACAAGTCAGTTAACCATAGATGAGTTTATGAAGATTGACTTGGAAGGAGAATGTGATCCTCCTTCGTTTACAGCTGGTCAAAGAAAGCTGAAGATACAGCAGGTGAATTCTGAACCGGATGCTCTCTCCTCTCTTCTACCTCTCTTCTCTCTTCTGCTTCTGTATATTCCTTTTTGAATCAGTATATTCTAATTCCTAACTGACCAGCCTTTGATAAGGCTTAGTTACATTTATTTTGAGGTTCTTAAGAGAAGGGTGAACGTTAGTGCATACGATACCCATTAACTAAAGGATATTTTTTTGTTTTACTGACATAGGGACAGCTTCCAGTTTATATATATATATATAATTTTTTCTCACTCCTCCAGGGAGGCATGCTTTTTCAGATTTGTAGCTTCAGATGTACCTTTAAATATCCCCTGATGAGTGATCAAAGTATGCCTGCTGTCTTAGCCAGCTGCTGTGGGAAGTACAGAATCACTGCTCTTGTTAGTCAGACTGGGATGTCTGGGTGGCCGAGTAAATGAGCACCAGCTGAGCTTCTGTGTTGTGCAGCTACCAGTGTTTGGTGCTGAGCCCATGACTGCTGTACTTACTGTAGGTGAAGGCTCAGCACACTCTGCCTAGATGCTTTCCCATTTGCAAGCTGATGCAGTTACACTAAGCACTGTTACCTCCTTGTGCTTGCTTTCCTGCTGTATGTATGTTTCCCTTGTGCTTTGACCTTCTACCAAAGCACCAAATCTTTTCATCCTCACAAAACAGGAGGTTCTCATGTGACAAGTTCAGCTGAGACGGTGGTGTGGAGATCTTGAGTAGCTGTCCTAATATCCACTATAATATCCACCTAATATCCTAATGTCCATTTCCCTTTTATATGCTGAATGCACCTTTCTACCCCGGTTAGCAAGGATTGGGGTTGCAAAGGAGTAAGCTTTGTAATTGGATCAGAAACTGTTGGGGAAGTGCCATTACATATAACTTCTTTTTTTTTTAAAACACATATGAAGACAATAACCCAATTGCTTTAATGAGGCTTCTGGGTTTTTTTGTGGTACAACACCTGCTTCCACAGAGATAAGTTCTCATGTGGCTTAATTTCTTTACAAAGCATGACCTAAAGCTGGCACCAGAGGAGAAGATTTTACTACAGACATAGCCTGTTCTTACATTTATTTTTTTTAAGGTTTTTGTTTTTACTGCTCCATATATGCCATCATTTAAAGGTCTGTAGGTGTGTTTATGATGTTCTCAAGAGCCTGATAGTTGCTGTAGGTCTTCACTGTCATTGCCTGTGTGCTGTGTCTGGCCTAGGCACTGAAATTTCAGTGCTGTCCTTGCACTTGCTTACATCTATAGGCACAGTCATAGATCTGGCTGCTGAAGAATGGGACTTTTTATTTCAGTTTGCCAGAGTGAAGGCTCCTTTTGAGATGGGTAAGATAACATTTGAAATTGGTCGGTATTTTGAAACTTGTCTGTCTTACCTCTCTGACACCACAAAGTAATTTGAGTTGAGGTTCAAAACCTGCTCATTGCTTTTAAAATACCCTACCATTCTCTCTACATATATAGGGTTTGCAAACAGTACAAACTTGTGGGGGCTTATACTAATGTCATGTTTATTTTCTTTATTTTCATTTCAGCTTGAGAAGGCGCTATCAAAAAAGCTGGAGGATTTTGAAGGTATAAATTGTGTTTAGTGTAACATATCACTCATTTATTCAAAATTACATCAGTGATTGCTGAGTTTTACTTTTATTTCAATACCACAGGTGAAATATCGAGCTATCAAGATGAAATAGAGATTGAATTAGAAAGCAGTAGACCAAAAGCAAAAGGCGTATTTGCAAATTACACTAAAGATGGTAAGTCTGTAAAGTCTTGTGACTGATAATAGTAATGGGTTTGGATCCTGCAGGCAGTCTTATGTGTATGAACTTTATTGTGATAAATGTGATCATATATATGCTTGTGTAGTACAAGTTCTCCATTGCATTGGGGTTCTCTCTGCAAGTCAGCTGGTTCATTTATCGGTCTTCAAAGCAACTGCATTATTCATTACAATGACAGTTCATTAATGATTTCAGTCATGTTTTTTTCTTGGTGCACTATGAGCTTGGCACTGGCATCTGAAAATGTTCCTTTTCATCACTGAGAGTGCAGTGGACCAATATTGGGACCCTTCTGTCACTGAACCCCTCAGTTGACTAAGCGAAGGAAGCGCTTTGTGCACGTTGGACTGGCTATTGCTCTTTTTGATTATACCAGTAAGTGGCCAGCTTCTCTCCCAAAGCCCTTTTACCTGCCATAATTTGATAACACAGTACTTCTGTTTTACATGATGACTGTATTCACAAAAATAATAGCCAAGGTAATGAATTTGAAGAGCATCTGAACACTCCATGTATTCATACATTGTACTAAAATATTGTGTATTTCTTCTGTAGATTTTCTCCAAAAGTTTTCATTCTTTATGTGATCACCTCCCTTTATTTTCTGTAACAGATGGTATGATCTGTTGGTTGGTTTGTTTTTTTTCCTTACAGATTCTATAGAAGATAATACGTCTAGTACTCTTGCAGAGGAGGATGCAGAAGATGAGGAACTGGAAGCAGCTGCTAATCACTTAAACAAGGACTTCTATAATGAACTTCATGAGAATGATAGAGTAAGAAAAAATGAAGATGAGAAATGCACAAATGGAAATGAAATTCTTGTAAGACCACCTGCACTGGAATCCTTGCTTGGCCCACTCCCCACTGCAGCTAGTCTTGGCATAACAGAGTCTATAAAAGAGTGCATATCCACTAAGGACCGAGAACCTGGTGAGTAGGGGATCAGCTCAGAGTGGAAACGGGACACACACAGCCAGTTGTGGGTTTGTTGTGTAATTTCCATGTATCTTGATGGTTACTGTGAGACCAATTCTGCGAATCACTGTAACATCGAGGTAAAGGAGCTGTGAGGCTGGGTGTGACCAGTGGTCTTGATTGCTGATGTTGGTCATTGGCATCTGCTCCTCAGGAAACTTCAGGAACATCTGGAATGCTTAATTATTTTCTAAAGCCTGAGAGTGTGTATCTCTTATACAAGTAGATTTGCAGTTATATGATGGCTGGTGGGTATATTTCAAGCCATACAGTCTCAATTAAGAAACCAAAGGAAGCAGATTCCTGCAAATATGAATGGAAATTAAAACCCAAATGTAAGAATTTTAGATCAAGGCAGACACTCTCAGGAGACGTTTTACTGGAGTCAAACATGATGCAGTCTGTCTCGCTGATTGAGAAACTTTGCAAATGACAAGTATTTAAAATGTTTGTAAGAGGGGATAACTGTTTGTATGCTTTTTTGGTGTGTGTTGTGCTGGGTTTGCTCCATTTTTCTTAAAAAACTCAGATCTATGTGTATCATATTACTCTGAGTGTTACAGTGGGAGCAGGGTTGATCAGCTAAGGAAGACAATTTTGCCAGAGCCATTAAAGCAGACACTACTGCAAAGAGCCAGGCAGGTTTGTTTTCTTTTTCTCCTGTGTGCTTGAGTTGTATGGAGATGGCATTTTTTATAATTTTGCATCTTGATGACTTCGAGAATGGAACATATCTGAAAGGCATTTTATTCTTTATCACAGTTAATTTTTCCGTCATAAGGCACACCTGTGTGAATCTGTTTTGTCAGCTTACTTGGGGGTCAATGCAGCAGAATGTTTTGTTATCCAAACTGTTCTGATGTGAATTTCTGTTCAACAGCACCTACTTCTAATAAGGCACTCCCTGCCTCAGTAAATGAACTGAATGCATTCGGATTCTTATGAAGTTAGTGTTCACATTCCAGAAACTTTGCAGGTTGATTGCACATTTATATTTTGTATGAACGAAATCTTACAGAAACAGATGAGTGGTTTTGGTTTTGGATTAATTATGATTAGGAAAATGGGTAGCTCATGGCTCGTCTTTCTCCTGGAAATCAGCAATTCATGTCAAAGTGAGGTCAGTAATGGCTAGAAGCTGTTGTTGTCTGGCTAACCAATGACCTGTGAAAATGAGTTTCCAGTGATGGACATTTCTCAGCTGACATCGCTATTGACCATTTTAATGGACAGGCTGAGGACCATGTTTAAAGATGAAACTAAGCTGGTACAGCCAGGTATGTTCCTCTGAGTTGGGCTGAAGCAGGGGGGCAGGAGAGTGCATGGCTGCTCATGCTATGGCTTGTCTCCCTTTGCTGTTTGTTTTCTTTCAGAAGTGGAGGATGTGCCAAATGAACTGAATTTCAAAACCAAATCAGTTTCAGTATGCTCCTTCTCTTCTAATCAGTGCAGGTGTTTGAACAAGTACTTATTTTCTTCACATGTTGTGAAGCTGATATGCTGAGTTAATGTTTTGGGTTTGTTTTGATGGTTGATCCCGCCCCAAACTTTTCCCCTTTCTCTTTTTTTTCCCTTGCCAGTGACTCTGCTAATTTATTTTAATTATTGAAAAGTTTCATGTTAAGGTTATGTCCCTACTGTGGGGTGGTCATGCTGGGGTGCAGTTCTCAGTCTCCGAGCCATTGCCTCATGGTGCCTGTGTGGTGTGGGTGCATCACAGTGTGTCCCCACTGAGGACCTGGTTTCCTTTGAGAAGGCGTCTGGGTTCAGGAGCAGTAATGGAGCCTCAATGTGTTTTGAATGGTTGGGAACCAGGTCTAGCAGACAGGCTGGGAGTATACCTGGCTTGCAGCTGGCATGTTATTACACAGAGTAAAGAAACCCTCTTGTTAAGATGCCTCCGTCACCTTTGCAGTTTAGCTCTGAACCACAATGAAAACCAGTGTAGATCTTGCTGTCACTTTGGCAACGTCTTGAGTTCTGCCTCATAGCTCTGGGTAAATCTGGAAAACCTTGTACCTGGAGATAGTATCTTCTTCTATCAGACCAACTTGTGTAGTTATAAAAATCAGTTTCCAGGTTTCTTCCAAGTCTTCTTTGAGTCTAAAAAAGAAAGGGCAGTTTTTAAAACTAAATACAGGATGAGTGAGGTTGCTCAGAGTTTGAGATGGCACAATTTTAGATTATTTTGAAACATAAGTAATTGGTACTTGTGGAGGGAGGAGGAAAAGATCATAAAATTTTCTGCATTTATCCTGTGTGTTTGAATTTGGTTTAATGCAATTTATATTGTGAATCTCAGCTGGCCATAGGTTTGCTATGGTATTTCTTATTCCAACACCTAAGTCCATTGGAGATGTGAGAGAGTCATCTTAACACTGTATGCTTAAGGGGATGTTTTGGTCCTTCTCCACAGCTGTGTAAGTCATAAACCAGGACCCTTTCCCTTCCCTCAGCCCTTTCCAGCCCTGAGTCATCTTCCACTGTGTGGACCATCTGAGTCATGTTTGGCTGTAGACTTTGGGCAGGAAGATTTTGTATCTCCTGTTGGGCTCCAAGCATTGTTGGGTGGATGCATTATGTCCACTCAGTGCAGCAGTTGCAAGTAGCATGCCTGGTGCTACATGGTGAGGATTCCCAGAAAACCCTCATGGCGATACGCTGTTTGTTGAGCAGGTGGCTATTAAGTAGGACCTCAGCAAGCAGGTGCAGTATGTGCAATGTTTGGTCTCCTTAAATGCAAGGTGTCTCCTCTCCTCTCTGTAATGATCTTTCTTCCTCAGAAAAACCTCTGCTCTAGGTACCTTATATAAAGTCTTTTCTTCTGGCTTTTGCATATGGTAATTCAGTTTATAATAGCTTACATCAGCTGCTTTGGGAAATCTTGAACCTTTGTGCTGCAGTGGCTGCAGCAGCAGCAGAATGTTTCTCACAGACTGCTTATGCAGATAAGGCTGAGGTTCAGAGCCCAAGTATTAAGAAAAATTTAGTGTATTTTGGTCCACTTACAATTGGTGTTTGAGCAGTGTGGGCTTGACTATATGAATATTTTATGTAAAACATAGTATTTTAGCAAATTTGCATTATAAAGAGAGCTTGTAAGGTACCAGATTAATGAGTCTGAGGCAGTAAAGTGCTTCGAATAAACACTACATTTGACTGGTGTTTTTCCTACAAAGTGTCTTAATTTGCAGAGATATTTAAACTGCAGTCTCTTTCAGTCTTTGCAAACTGCTTCTTTCTTATTCTTAATTATAAAAGTGCTTTATAACGAGATCTCAGTTTCAGAGATGGAGATCAGGTACATCAGTCTGTCCATTTTCCTGGCCATGCAGTATCCCAGCATCCTCTCCATGATCTGTGTACTCTTTCTGGTTCTACAATTCCTTGAAACAGGCCACTGTTTCCTTTAGGAGTCTGCCACAGTCAAGTATCATGACCGTGTCTTCAAGAAATAACATTCTTTGGTGTAAAATTTCCCATTTGGAGGGTTTTTTATGTTCCTTTTATGCCATTTCAATTAATTTATCATCTTTCTTAGTGTTTCTGTGCTTCCAATGGTTTCTGGCTTTTACCCTATCCTTCCCATGCCATGCTGCTAAGCTGTACATTGCCAGTTCATCTCTTCTTGAAACATAAAGCAAAAATCATAAACTTAAACTTTAGAAGTAAATTTTAAACAGAGCTAAAAGTGAAAAAGATCTGATAATAACATAGATAATCTTGTGAGGCTCCACCTTGAATACTGTATTCAGTTCTGGGCCACTCACTACAAGAGACATTGAGGTGCTGGAGTGGGTCCAGAAAAGGGCAACAGAGCTGTTGAAGGGCCTAAACCCAAGTCTGATGAAGAGCAGCTGAGGGAACTGGTTTTTTTTCACTCTGGAGAAGGCTCAGGGGAAACCTTATCGCTCTCTGCAACTACCTGAAAAGGAGGTTGTAGTGAGGTAGGGGTTGGTCTCCCAAGTAACAAGAGATAGGACAAGAGGTAATGGCCTCAAGCTGCACCAGGTAGGTTTAGCTTGGATATTGGGAACATTTTATTCACCAAAGGGATGCTCAGACATTGGAACAGTCTGCCCAGGGCAGTGGTGGAATCACCATCTCTGGGAGTGTTCAAAACCCATGTAGATGAGGCCCTCAGTGACATGCTTTACTGGTGGTCTTGGCAGTTCTGGGGTAATGGTTAGACTTGATGGGCTTACAGGTCGTTTTCAACCTAGCTGATTCTATGATTCTGTAATCGTAAAATATAGGGTGAAAGTTACTGACTTATATAACTTTCCCTTTGTAATCCATGTAGTATTTGAGACCTGATTTGGGGGTTTGGTTTGCTTGGATTTTTTTTTTAGTTTTTGTTTTGAATCAAAATTCACATACAGTCATTTAGGGCAGTAGTTTCAAATAATGTGTGTGAAGTGGCTGGTAACTTGCTCCTGCATGTCCTCATGAAAGTAAATAGTGCTTTGCAGTGAGAAATCACTGTGCATGTACCATCTTGTGCTTGGTTAGGCACCCAGCAAACTGCATTCACTGCTAATTTCATAAAGAATACATAAGAAAGGTTTTGTGTTTGTTCACAATTAATAGTTTGCTCATTTCTTGCTCCTTGTATTTATGCCTCCGTTACTGCTGCAAGTATAATCTGACATGGGCTGAGGTTGAGAGATTCTGCCATTGATTTCTGTGGATGTTAAAGACCCCAGGCAGGCAGTGTTCATTGATTGGATAGTTGTCGTCCCCTTGTAGCAGTGCTTTTCAATTTATTACTGAACTAGAATGTGAAAAGTGGCTGGAGATGAAGTTACATGAGACAGGGACGGGATCATCCTCCAGGATCTTCCTCTTCCTCTGAATTTCATCCTCCACAGCTGCCAGCTTCCACTTCATACTTCATCCTGGCTTTGAGGCTTCCCTGATCCCTCTGTGACTCATCTCAGCTCCCTCACCCAGAGGGGAAAAACTTATGTGTATATGATACCCCCTTTTTCTTGGCAGCAGCAGGTGACCAGTGCTGGCAAGGCTGGGGGCATGAAAGTTTGCAGAAATGTGAGATTTCCAGCAGGGTTTGAGCTGCTGTAGAAGGATGTTTAAGGGTCCACAGGCTGAAAATGGTTGGTAAAAGCCAGGGAGAGTTGTCCACCCCATTCGGTATCCCAGCTCGGATTGCTGCATGGCAGAGGGCAAGCTTACTGCTTACATACAGATGGGTATTGACCCCCTCTGTGTACTGGCTGCTTTTTTTAGCATCCATCTCTCTTCCTCAGATTTTATCTTCGTACATCAGTGCCAACTGCTTGGAAATATAAAAATATATATGTGCATATAAAAGTATACAAAAAGATACAATCCGTAATTAGAACATTATGAAGCCTTATTACATCGTAATTACTGCATACATGAGAAATATAGCTGCTGAGTTTAGTGCTAATTGTGTTACATATGCAAAATACACTTGGCCATCAGTGCAAGCATGCGTGTCCCCATCCTGCTTGCTCTTCTTTTGGCTCTGACTTCATTGCTGCTGTTTCTTTCGTAGTTTTAAGGCCCACCTGTGGAAATGAGCAGCGTGTATGATGTGCTTGGTGCCACCTTCCTTGTGTGATGCCTTCCGATCAGTGCTTACTGAGAAATATTTTCTGTTACAGGACTAGCTCTTTCCCAATGTTGAGATCTAAGCAATAAAAATCTTGGTACTAACTAATCTTTCCAATCTAGCCTCTGTGTTTGGTAGTCTTGATAGACTATCCCTGATTGAGCCTTCATTATGCTGTTAATGAGATGTGAAGAGCTTGCTGCAGCCAGCATGGTAATAGGAGACCACCAGCTGCTTTGAATGCAGTTTTTTGATACCTGGAGTCTTGGGTATGAATTACAGATTACATGATTTTCTCCCTTGACTATGTATGTCACTCGTGAGTATTGCATGTGCATGTACTACTCCAAAATCTGTGTACACATTTTTTTCATGAAGGATCTTTGCATTTCATTAAAGGATAGGAATGATATAAACTCGTTCCATATTCATGCCATGAGTAACTGGGAAGGTTAAGGGATGAAAACTAATCATACAGTTTGGCTGAAAGATTTCCAAACAAATCTAGAGAGGAGTTTTGGCGAGAAACCTGCAGCTTATTAGAGCCCTCAGGGAGATAAACTTGAGTGAAAGCATAAGCTGAATCACATGAATACATTTTTAGATTTTTTTTCAGAACTTTCCAAAGGATTGTTTTATCAATACAGACACTCCTTATAGGAAAATGTGTGTTGTTTCTCTCAGAAGTCTTGGCCAAAAAGAACTGCCCCAGAGTAATGGGTGCTGTAGTCAGGAGAAAGGTACTGGAGAGTGGGGTTCAGGCTCCTCAGCCAAATGGAGCAGATCTTTCTTGGCTGTGTCCACCGTGAATGAGTGCCCTTAGCCCCTGGCTGACCAACGTGGCTGTCATGTTACCCTGTTTCAGAGAAGGAACTCTTTCTGCCCTTCTTCCCGTCCTTGTCCTTCTTCTTCTTCTCCTTTTTGTCTTTTTCCTTCTGTTTTCCTACTTTCAGTTTCATAAAATTCTGGTCTGGAGTGGAATATGTTCTGCAATCTTGAAAGCTTTTCCAGGCTTGAATTTTCCTTTTTTTGCCTGACTCGTGCCTCATTCCACCAGCTGAGTAGGCAGTGGGCAACGTATCTTTTCTGCCTTGAATTCCTCCAATAAAAGTGTATGGAAACTCAGCTTTATTTTCAGTTTGAGTAGTGTAAAAGCCTCACATTGCTCTTTGACGCTAATCAACCACTTAAGGCCTCATCCTCCTTTGCTTGAGGGAAAAAGGCATAAAACCTGCTTTCACCTCTCTTGATGCTTCAGCTGGCTGCTGGCTCTTTGGAGAAGGAGGTGGCAGCAGGGCTGGGTCTCTGGTTCAGAGATGTGGCTGGGAAAAGATGTTGAACATGCTGAACAGGGGCTCTGGTGTGTCATTCTGTGTGCTGATAATTGAAATGTGTGCTGTGGCATTGATACTTCTTTTTGATGGAGCAAGGAGAAGCAATCAGCTCCAGCATGGTTTTATGCATTATTTTCCCTTGTATTGAGGGGAAATCCAGGTCTGCTGCCTGCTCTACTTAGGCTTAAGGAGGTTGAAATGTCCAGGAGCATGGTGTGGGCAAGGAGGAAGAAGAGGAGAAGCTCAGATGGAGCTTTAGAAGTGGTCCTTTTCCTGTAGCTAAATAGCAGAATTATGAAAACAGTTGTTCCTCAAATACTAAGGGAGGGTTGTATTTCATGGTTGACTTAGATGCCTTAGCATTTGTAGGTGCCGGTCTAAGGTTTTGTTTCTGTTCGGGCTTCTTTTCAAGGTTTTCTCCTATGTGCACTCTCTAGCATCTAAAAAGATGCTGGTTCTCTGTGTGGGAGATACACAGGAAACCTGGTTAAAAAACCTGAATAACTCTCTTGTAGTATGAGAAGTATATGATACTTCCTTCTCTGCACCTGCCAGAATTTGAGCCCATTAATCCTCACTGTTATTTAGTTAGGTGGCCAGTTTGCAGAAGAAACGGACATTCCTGTCCTACTCTTCTGCCAAAAAGTAAGAAAGTCTTTCACCAAAAAACTCGACTGAAAGCTGAAATTGTTCATTAGAGAGTTGTGGAAAATGAAATACGTGGAGGCTACAGAGAGGATGTTAAATTTGTAATTTGCGTGGAAAGCTATCTGCTCAGGGGATGTTATTTGAGCAATTCATCACAGTATCTAAAATGTCAGGAGTGGAGGCCTGGGTTCAGTTCAAGGAGTCTTCATGGTCTCAGTTGTTATTGAGAATAAAGACTTATTAACCTAGGTCAAGGAGCCACAAACTTGCCCTTGGAAAGAGGAAATACAGCACAGAGAGATTTTGCAAGGCTTAGCTACTTTGGGTTTAATATGATGGATAATAAATCCATGTGCAGTGCTGTAGTGGATCCTGACCACTTCACATTCGTCTTGCATCTTCTGAAAAATCTAAAATAATCCTCCATTTAGTACTTTATTCTTTTTATGGCAGAGGTTCAGCTGTACAGGCAATGCTGCAAACTGAAAATCCACCCTTTGAGTGGAGTGCCAATTCTGTAAGGTCTTAATATGTCTGTGTAGCAGTTTGTTGTTTTGTTTTATTCAGTAGTTTGAATTTAGTTTGAAAATTAATTCCTGTATCCTCTTAAGGATTAACATCATCACACCCCTACACACTTCATCTGTTTTGTTTGTGGGTCTGAAATCGGCGGGACTGTCAGAGTAGTCAAGATGCATGGGCTGCACTATGCCTTGATAGATGGCCCTTGTAATTAGGTATTTCAGATAAGGCATTACAGACTGTTGATGAAAACAGTAATGAGTTTAGTCTTGTATAATTGTAGCATAGCATTTTTGGTTTGCTGAATACTTTCCTAACTAAAATGGATGTATTATCCAATAGAGGAATAATGTTGACACTGCTGGCAATTAAAAACAATTTTGGAATTTTACTACTTCTGATTGCTTTTGAAATAATTTGTTTTTCAAAGTTACTTTAGGATTGGTTCATTTATTAAGTCTCTTTTCTTGTGTGACAATGGGATAATTGCTGTTTATTTTTTATCCTGTAAGCAATTACAATCAAAGCAGCCAAATATAGTCTGCTGTGACCTGCAGTCAGAGTGACCCGTCAACATGAAGCTACTGTAGTTTTCAGCTTTATAATTTAATTTTTTTCATATGCACTCACTAGAATGCATTCAGTAGGGCTGAAAAAACTGTGTTTAGAGTTTTCAGTGTTCATTAATTACAGTGGTGCAAAGCTGTAGAAACTGGCAGATAAGAACAAGTTTGGGTTGGTTATTAATAACAAAAATCATTATTTTTGTCTGAAGCAGTCAGAGGAAGAGATGCAGGCAGGCTGTGTGTGGGGGTACCCAGAAATTAGTGGGAAATTGCAATGAGTTAACCCTTGGGATTTTTTGCAGTCAAGTTTTGCTGAGGGGAAGCAGAAAATACTTTATTTTTAAAGTCAGCAGTTTAAGGTCAGGCTCAGCTTTCATGTAGAAATGTATGTGTGCACCTGAGACTGTAGAAGTTGTTTTCTGTGACAAAAGACCTGGACATTTACAACTGTGTAGTAGAAATGAGGGAATGAGTATGAAATGGGAGAGAGTAAATAATGCTGTAAAACAGTACATGCAAAGAAATCTGGAGCAAGAAACAAGGCTCTTGGGGTAGGTATAAATGCAGAAACCAGAAGTAAACAGCTGTACAGTGGGTGAAAGGAATATCGTTTTTCAGCAAATTTGTTAGTTAAATCCCACATTTGATCCAGTTACAGTGGGGAGGCCACCATGTACTCACAGATGGGAAGGAAGTAAAACAGTTCTCTGTGACCAAATAATTAACACTTATATAGGAATAAGGCAAATGACTGGTTTTTGGAAGTTATGCTTAATGGTCCTTGCTAATTTCCTGCTAAAGGTAATTCCTGCAAATCTACATTGAAGTAATGTATTGAGATGCAGTAACGTCTGTATCAACATGAAATTGTGTCACTGGTGGTGGTATTGTATGCTGGCAGTGTTTTTCATTTAATAAAACGTACTTCAGTGAGAAGTTGCTTTTCCATAAAGTCTCTCTTTTGCACTTCAAAGCCATAGTTTTTGGGATGCTCAGTATGAGTATTGCTTTCCATGCTGATACCATGTCTCATGGCTTTGTAGCTTCTGTAGAACTAATATGAAACTCCTATTCTTCCTCAAAAGCAAAGATAAAAGCCCGGGTTTATACTGCACTGTGTGAATGTGAATATACAGGTGTGTTGGGATGTGGTACTGTGGATGCTCTGTTGGTTGAGGTTAAGTGTCTTGCCTTACTGTCTCATTCCCCTCCTATCTGCTGGCATTAGTACACATGTAGTTGCCTCCCTCACCTGGGTCTGTCAAAAATGTCGCAGGCTCATGAAGCTGTTTTTAATAAGAGGGTCATTTTGGCAGATGCATGCTAAGCAATGATGCCTTGCCTGGTACAGCAGCAGGCAGGAGGGAGGCAATATGTGCTGTGGAGGGAAGGGATGTGGGGCTGAGTCTCTGGGGGCAGAAACCAGCTCCTCCAGTTCAGCTGGGGTTGGAGGAGCACTTTGCACCATGTCTTTGTGGCAGCAAAGAACGTGTGTTTGAACATGGAGAGCAGCATTTGTACTTGCACTGAGGTATCAGTGCTGGACAGGTTTAATGATCCATCAGTGACTTGGAATGGGCAGTTTCAGAGATGCTGTTGCCCAGAATCATTTTATATGCAGGTTCTTTGTGGAGGGAGTAAGGTTGATGCTTGAGTTCAACTCCAGAAATGCAACACTTAGAAATCTCAGAGCAATGAAGAAGTTTGATTTAACAAGGTGGAGAGGGAATTCAAAAAGGCATTCTGAATTCTCTCCTCAAAAACCCTTCTTTTAAATTTAAAGTTTACTGCTTTATCTTGATTTTCAGAAAGCTTGCATGAAACTTTCTTGCCTGAGAGCTTGATAGAAACTCTTGAAGTCCTTTGACTGAAGCAGAAAATTTAATAGTGAGGCATTTTGAACATGGAATGATGTTTGTGGGCAAGTAATTTAAACAGGTACTAATATGAAGCAGTATTGTACTTGAAAGACTACAGTTGGTGTACACACAAAGTGGGTAGAATATCACTGGGAGCAATAAAATTGAGAGATTCTTTATTGTGCTTTCATTGCAAACAATTTTTATGGTAAGGCCTGTGAAGCAATTGAAATGCGGAGAGCTGGCACATCACTAGATTGATAATTCCTCCTGCTCCTTACAACTTATTCTCAGTACAGATGTCCCCAATTCTTTTCTTTCCATGACATTAAAGTTTCTTGTCTGCTTCAATTTCATGCCAGCCTCAAACGTAGCATTTTTTTTAAATTGTCCCTCCAATTTATTTTTCTTCTCCTTAGAAGTTTATATCAGATGAAATTTAACTGCTGTTTCTTATCCTAGGGTTTATGCTTAAACTTCTAACGAGCTTGTTTTTAAGAACAGTCTTCCTTGAGAGAGCACTTGGCTGATCCATCAATAATTATGTAGTAATAAAGCAACTGTGTAAAAATGGCACCTACGTTCCAAACCAGTTGGTTTGCAGAGCCGTTGACAAAGACGAATGCTTATTACATTTTACTACTTTTGGTTCTGCAGATGCAATACTGCTCATTTTATTTTTGGCGTAAGCATCACACAAAGTAATTTCCAATTGTGGAATGTTTATGATAATAAGGATGTATAACTTGGGAGAGCCCAGATGACTTTCAGATACCAGCGTGAGTTTGCAATGCTGGTGGTTTAGGAAACTAAAAAAAAAGAAAAGAAAAAAAGAGGATTTTTTATTTTATTTATTTGCTTAACAGATTTTTAAGCAATCACTGGGGCAAAACACACAGGGAGCCCTACAGTGTCATGTAGTTACTCTTTTGAATTAATTGCTGTTATATTAATTGTTGATTCCCCAAAATTTGGCAAGCTTCCTCACTCTCCTTGCTGCATCCAAAGATTTCTCCTTTTAATTTTACTACAATATGGAGGAAAATGTAGTGTCTAAAAATAACACAAAAGCCTGAAGTTGTTGTTCTTGTTTCCTTCCTTTTTTTTTTTTCTTCTTTAAGTGCCAGTACAGTTAAGGCTGTGATTGAGATGAATTTGTATTCTTCAAATCTGTCCTCTTCTTTTGGGCAAAATGTGGAATAACTTAAATCAGTAAGTCTTTATGGCCAGTAGATGCAGTCATTTTGGTCAGTCAAGCTGGTTGATTGCAATGTCACCACAGTAGTGATATTGTAGCATCTGAAAATCACCTTGAAGATTAAACTTTTGTGGATGCAGATACTGGGATCCCTGCCTCAGCAGCCTCTGGCATGGTCTCCTGGTACTCCTTGTTGGGTTTCCCCAGGATGATGTTTGTGGGTACTGGTACCTTGGCACAGCCACACTGGCTGTCTGCCAGCAGTGTCCTGTTTGTAAGGTGCTTTAATTGATGTGCAAAGCTCCTCTTGGCAAAGGCCCAAAGTCATGGATTCTCTGCTGTTGCTGACAGAGTGGCTTGGCCTTATCTTGGGTCTGTTGTGCCCAGTTCAGAGTGAGGGGTGCAGTTAGTCCTGCTCCCAAAAGATTCTCACATGGCATAGCTCCACCTTCACCCCCTTCATCCCGATGGTAGAGTTGAGGTCCATGTGTGTGGCTTCTCTCAGCAGGAGGCGGGGAGCTCTTCTGCAGACCGATTTGCTGCCACAGCCTTCAGTTCTTTGTGGCAACTTATAGCTACGTCAGCAAACACTTTCAGCTCAGATAATTCATTTCGGTTGGCAGACATCGACAGTAACGTTTCTTTGTTTGGCTTTATTTTAGCATTTAAAGATTTTTATGTTGGTTTTGATGGCTTGAAGGGAATTGTGTGGGAGTGTTTTGTCTGGACTTTAGTATTCTCTGCTTTATCTTGCTAGTAAGATTCAAAGTCTTATTCATGAGACTAGGCTTTTGTCTGTGAACCTTGCTGACTCTTCCCTCTTCAGTCCCTTCTGTCAGCCCATTGTCCCAGGCTTATTTCACTGCACAGTTAATGATGCTTAAGTCTGCTGTGGAAAGGGTTTACCTAGTTAAAGCTAACATAAAGAACAATCTGTCCTAGTCTTATCAAAAGAAGCAAAAGGAATAAAGAAATAAAATATAAGTAAATGTCAATTCCATAGGAAAGGACAGTAGGTCTGAATTTGAAATGATGATCTGGTGAGTTGGGTTTCATTTTGTAATGAAATAGGAAAAAGTATCCAGAACTTAGTTTCAGAAGCTAAATGTGGTTTAGTTACTTCACAATAAACTTCACTGATTTCAGAGAAATCAATATTGCATATAATGCTGAGTGTATTTAAATGAATTGGTACATCAAATGCACATCCCTCTCTCCAAATGGGCTGTGGACATGGTAGTCATGTTTTTGAGGACTGGTGCCATAATACAGTATGTTTTGGTGAACTTAGATTAAGCCTCATGGGAAAGCATCATGTTCAGTTAATTGAAGAAGAACAATTTTGATACTATGCCATATGCTGTAAAATGAAATGAGTATATTGTAGAAAGAGCCCTGAATCCTTTTTGTCTGCGTGGAGGCTTAGCCATGATTTATTATTTTCTTTTTGCCTCTGTGTTACTGTGTTAAATAGAGGCCTAATATATTTAAATAAAGAATTAATTACATTTGGATGTGGGACTTTATCTCTTCCAGTGCTCTCTTTGAAGTGTGTTACCTATCTGTCTGGTTCTTGAGACTTACTAAAATCTTTCCAAAGTCTTTCTTTGCTCTGCATCTAATCAGCATTTAAACAGGGTCCTTTGTGTGCCTGTAACCTGGAGAAGACTGGCAGGTTGGTGAGAAACTGTAAAGTCAGCAATATGTAACCTATCTAAGATGACATATTAAAATATAGTTCTGTTACTGTATAAACTTTATATACAAGTCAGATGTTGAGATTAATCAGAATGACAGGTTTTACAAGCATATGGCTGGCCTTTCTGATAGCCATTAGCTTGAAAGGCCGTCTTTGAAACCGGCTCCATTATTTATAGGTGAATCATGCTGCTGGGTTTTGTCAGGAAAAGGTTATTTCTCCAGCTCCACTGAAATGTCCTGTGCACAGAAGTACCTTTTTCCACCATTCCTGGAGAATAAGATGAATTATTCTCCAGGAACTTCTCCACAGCTTTCTTCTTTTGGAAAGTTGTGGTGTTGGAGGGCATTCCAATGCTGTAGTGATGGATCTCAAGCATATGGAGTACACATGCTAATTATGCTATGCTTACAGTTCAGTTTATCCAAATGCCAAGGCATTGGGGCCTCAGAGCTGCTGCAGGCAAAATGTTAAAATCCTTCACCACTGTCTACTGTGCATCTGGAAAGAGGTTCACTGCAGTCCCTAAAACATCTGGGGAGAGGAGGAGGGAACACATGTACGTTCCCTAGAGGAGTTTATTGTGCTGTCTGCAGCAAGGTTGTGCTGCAGTTTGGCCGGATGACCAAGTGAGCTTGCTGTACTCCCAAGCCTGTATTTTGACTGCAGAGATCTTTAGATGCTTCATACAGTTGCCTAAATAGACACAAAACTGCTTTGGTCCCTGGGGCAGGACTCCTATGAGAGCTCTGTTGGTGTCCAGAGCAAGGAAGTACTTTGCCACTTACCTGTTTCTCAGCCGTTATACATGTTCAGAGACAAGGCAGCACTTCATCCAACAAGAAACAGCACAACCTCTGTGGTTTTTATTTAAAAGCATGGTTTGTGCTAGCCGTGGCCATTTGCTGTGTGATGGGCTCTTAACATCGATCTGTTGTTTCTGTAGCTGCTGCCTTACAAAAATTCAAACCCATGTCCCCTACTTCGAGGTTTGTCAACCTCTGGTTCAGATCACTGAACTAGAGTCAGGATCTTATGTGGGTGATCTCTCTCTGCGCCATGCCTCTGATAGTCCTATTGGCAAAAAACACTGCCTGTTAGGTGCTCTGAATCCAGCCCCCATCCACTACAGAGCCTTTCTCTTCTGGGCTAGGTTCCTACCTAACTGCTTCGTTTACAAAGCTTTTGCTTTTTGCAGTAGAGCTTTTGCTCTTGCCTGTTACTCTACTAGAGTAATAATAAATAATAATGATAATAAACCTTCATTTTTTTTCTCCCCATCTCTGTAATTCCCTGCTTGCTATTTCTCATTAGCAGTGAAGGAAGAAAGAAGCTGGGTAACAAAATGAGAAATTGCTTACCTGATAATTTTCTCTCAGTTAACAGCTTCTCACCATTCAGCCCACCTGGACAGTGTGGTAAATGGCCAGGACGCAAATTGATTAATCTTTTTTCCTCCAAACAGACTCAGGTAGTGTAGTTTCATACATTATGTTATGGTGTTGTTATAATGCTAATATTTCCTTGCGGAAGCTTTTCCATAGCCCAGGTGGCTTCTGGTGGCTGGTGCTGAGCTTGTTTCCAGACCTACTGTAGACCAGCTCTGAAGCTCAAAGTAGGAGGCAGAAATTTGCCCACCTTTGCTGAGAAACAGTAAGGGCAATCAGAAGAAAACTGAGTGAGTTACTTTGCTGGGCCGTTTTTAACTGGAACAGGTCTTTGGTCCAGACCACAGTACTGGGAGCAAGAGAAAGACAGCTTCTTTAATGGGAGAGCTGGCATAGGCCAGGTGAGGGTGGAAGTGAATCTGTGGCCTTCAGTGCTGGCCTGTGTGCCTGTCCCAAAGGTGGGGAGCTCTGGGGTGGGAGTGCAAGGGAAGTGTAGTAACTTTGATGTGGTGAGAGGTATGCCGAGTTAGGCTGGGCTCTAGTTTGCACTTCGTTATGGCAGTTCAACCACTTGTACTTCTGCTAAAGAAAAATTGCTCTAATTTTTGGGCAATTTGGACCAACCGTGACTTTTCAGTGATGTCCTAGGAAAAAAAGTTGGCTTTGCTTTTGAGTTCCAGTCGCTCAAATTAGCCTTTAAGTGTTGTATTGTGAGCCTCCTTTAATTTTTCCTCTGACTTCATAGCTTAAGAACTGTGTGTGTATATATGGCTGTGTACTCTTAAAGATTTTTTTCCTGGTGGGACAGAAGTGGATTTTTGATTTGAAAATACATAGATAAAAATAATCCAGGCAAAAATTCTATGATTTACTCTGTAGCGCAGAACTCGCCATCTAGTCTTATCTGGTGCAAGGAGGGCGGCACATTACAGTGTAGATGTACTTCTCATTAAAACATATGTCCTTCTGCTGGGGTGGCTGAGCACTGGCCAGGCAAGGATCCTGGGCTGGCAGGAGCAGACAGCAGAGCATTTAGCGCCCACAGCAAGACCTGGCTACTTAACCAGTGAGCTGCAGTTGCAGAAATGATGCTTCAGCACTTAAACATGAAACCGGCTGTTCCCTTTATGGCTGGCTCGGGTGTAAAGTGCTCTTGCTGTTTTACATAGTGGTCTGGCAGCATGGGAGAGGCGAGCTGGAGATGGATCTGAGCCCAGCTACCTTTGCTGTCGGCTCTCCAGGGCTTTGTACAGCCCTCAACCTCTGCAAGAGGTGCTTTGTGGGGAACTGATTAAGATGCTGGTCAGTTCTTCTCCCTGGCCTCTCCCTTTATATAAACTGTTACTGTTGGATACCCCTGCAGAGATAAAAAAAATGCAGAAAATACATGCCAGAAGGCACCAAAAAGAAGGAAAGGTGGGGGAAAGGAAATGAGAGAAAAGATGCCAAGCACAGCATAAAAAGCAAAGGAGGAAAATATATCAGGGAATTGGGGATCATAAGGAAAAGAGCAGTAAGTAGGGGAAATCTGTCCTTACAGTCTCCATTTTAAAAACTTCTGTGTCCATAACTTCACAAGCGGGAAAGGGTAAATATGTGGATGAGCACTGAAATGGGAGTGTGTTGTACATTTGGCGGGGGTGCTGTGATTGGTCTTGGCCTTACTGATGCAGAAGTAGCAAGCTGGAGAAGACTTGTGTCTGTGCATGGGAGCTCTTACCATTTCTGGGCTTTGGAGCCAGAAAATGTTGCTTCTGGTTGCTAATTAGTTGTGTTCCTGGGTGAGTATTTGTCAAGTTGATCATTGATGGTTATTGGTTTCATCAGAAAAAATAGTTTTTTTCATATTGTTTGGAGCAACCATCCTCTGAGCTCTTGGTCATGGCAGCAGGGTAGTGAGCTTACAAAAGAATGATGAGTTGCGTTAAGTAGGTTGCATAAAGGATGCTCTTTTTCACTCTTTTCAAAAGTGTTGCTGGGGACTTCAACATTATTCAAAAAAAAGAACATCTGCTGCTGGTTTTGAGGACGGTGTCATGATGTTCTTTAGTCCAAACCCTTAACTTCCAACTGTATTTTTCAGGAGGTTGAAAGGATTTTTTCTTAAGGGCTTTTTATATTGTTATATAGTTCAATAAGCATGAACTTACCTTTTCAAAGAAATATCTTCAGAATCAGAAAGGCATTGTTTATTGCTGCACTGTTTTTGCACTACCTGCTTTTAAAAAAAACATGTATTGTGTGGAAGATTTCTGGAAAGAATGAAGTGATTGTTTTTCTGACGAATGACCATCCACGTTAACAAGTTTCCATGTCTGTTAGACTAGTGGCATAACCTTTAACTGCATATAAACTATGTGGATGTGGTTTGGTTAGATCATCCGTGGACTGTGAGATGAAACAATAGCATTCGTTTCAGTGTGGATGTGCTGCCAGAAAAGCAGCAGGGTTGTTGGGTTTTGCTTTTTTTTCCCCTTAAATTGAAATTTAATGTCTAAGAAATGTGTTCAGTATCTAATAAAAGTTCTGTGAGCAATGACTGACAGTAGGAAAAGCTTTTTTCATCATTCATTCCCATATATCATTAAGCACACAAATTTGAAATTCTGTTCCTGTGACGGGGTAATTGTTCTGTGACCACTGTGTGAAGGCTGCTTATGTGGGATGTCAGTCAGCTGCTGCAGGACAGATGTAGCACCTGGAGCTTGAATCTCAGTTTGAGGAAATAGAAATGCGGGTGCTTAATAAAGGTAGGTTTGTAGTTCTGTGCTAGGCTAAGGCCAGGTCTTGAAGGAAAAGCTCTTTCTGCCTGGAGGGATGTGGATAAGCCCAATCAGTAAGTGCAAACCAGCTGGGGATTTTTAGCTTTTGTGCCTCTTTGCTGTGTGAGAAGGTCCTCTTTTCAGCACATAGGAGCAAAGAAAGAGCTAATGAGCTCATACATACCTGCTTTTGTACAGCCTTACCTTGCATACTTGCTCTCTCACACTTTCAATAGTAGGCTATGTAGCAGATATGTGAAATTCCTTTGCTTTTATTAGGTTGTGTCTTTTCCCTCTTTGCTCTCATTTGCACCCTTTGGGCTTTGCCTCTACACTATAGCCCAGTGTGAGGAGCTGGCTGGTGGGCACTTTGCACTGCCTGGACTGTTTGTCCTGGAGTTGCTGGGCAGTCCAGTGCTAGTGGCGATGCCTCCTGCCATCCCTCCATATCAGGAGCAAACGCTTCTGGGAAGAAGGGGCCACAGCCTGTGTGGTGCAGTGTGTTTGCTTTCTCTGAACTAGCAGGCTGGAAACTTGGCTCTGGCTGGAGAGGACCCCTTAACCTTACCTTGGCAGAAGGAAATCAGAAAGTGAGAATCTTAATTTATCTTTATGCTGTATGTGTGGCCTCGTGAGCTCCGTGTGCTGTCAGACCTGAATCCTGGTGTTGAATTGGCACTATGAAGAAGCAGGTTGTAATTTTCAAGGTGGCTTCAGCTACAATAAAATGAAAACTGTTTTCACTTAAATATGAGTGTACATATCATGAATTCTATGACCTTATCTTGTCAGTAAGTGCTATTAAGTTTGCCTTGTCCTAACGTTTTGTTTCTGTGGCATGCTTCTGTTATGATGGCACATGATGACATTGCCGAAGGTGACTGTGAGGTACTGGAGCCCTTGGCAGCCACAGGGTGTATACTGTGGTATGGGAGTATTGTGGGGAAGGCTGGGATTACACCTAGAGGTGCTTTATGTGGAGCAGGAGATTGGAAACAGTTCAAAACTGCCAAGATAACCTCCTAGCCCCTTACTACTAAAACTAGCAGCATAACCTGCTTGTCATCCCGATGGACTCTTGCATACACCTTGGTGCATGGCTGGTTCATTCGCACACCCATCGATCCTTGTATGCTGCACTTCATGCCATGCTGCTGCATTTTCACATCCATTTCTCTCCTGTACCTGATTGCTACAGCACTTTGTCTGCCTTGTGCTGCTGCCGCTCCCCTCCTAGTTACCCACACATAATGACTGTTCTCTTCATGCCCCTCCGTAAATCAGTTATCTTCCCCTCCAGATGGGTTCTTGTCCACTCTGATCAGCTAATCAATTATATCGTGGCATGGTTGTGCAGTGCTTTTTTGACACTAAGCTGCAGCCTTCCTTTCGTGCTTCTTGCAGCTCCCAAAGTGGCACTGGCACCACTCAACAGATTTATCTGCAAAAGTGTTTCTTCCCTGTCAGGTTCCTCGATGATCTGCAGGAACTTTCTGTGGCTCCTGTCAGTTTTAATCCCTCCCTGGAGAGCAATAATCAATCCTACTATTTCTGATGCCCCAGGCTCAGGTTGTTTTGTTTGCTGGTTAAGGATTTTTGTTAGTGAAAAAACCTCTCCCAATTATTTTCATGTTTGTTGTGATCTTGACCCAAAGTATTTCTTAAATGCTGGAAGTGCTTAGCATCTGCTGGTGTGCTGAATAGGTGGAAGGGTTCTTTGTTTAAACTCTTCGGCTCTTTGACTGATACACAGCAGTGTGAAGGAGAGTGTATTTGTTCCATGGGACCAGAGAATCAAGTGCCTTCTATTATATCTGCTCCAGAGGATTTCCTGGGAAGTGTTCAACCTCCATTTCTGTCTATAAGGAAATCCTCTTATCTGGGCAGAGCAATAAATAGTGCTGCCTCCTTTAACAAAAACAGAAAAACACATTCTTCACGTTGCTGTTTTTAAAAATGTGGGGTTTAAAATATTCTGTCTAGAATGATTCCTCTATAATAAATTCACATAATAGTGTGCAATGTATACGTAACTAGCTGAACAGAGGTAAAGAGAGGGGGAGATGGTGTGTTAAAAGAGGGTTTAGCCTGCATTTAGTAATGACAACAGTAAGTAATCCTACAGGTTTACAGACCTAATCCCCAGTGTCTGATTGTAGCCCCTGTGTCTACCAGAGTCGGTTGGAAAGATGTTAAAAGGCTGTAAAGAAAGGGCCTTTGGGGGGTTTTATTTGTAAATCCTGGGGGAGCTCTCTGGGTGACTGATAGTTTCAAGTAGCATGAATGTAGTTGATTTGGGACCTTGATGGAAAGCTGTAGAAGTGCCTGTCCTGCTCTGCTTTGCCACGCAGATGTTAGGTGAGGGTGAAGTAGTCTGCTTCTTGCTACCTCGCTCTGCACTCTTCTCAATAATACTTTCCTTTAAGAACTGGCTTGAGGGGGTGTTGTTTTTAACACCCAGCTTACTTTTTCCTCTGCCCTGCAGTAAAACGGTTGTTTTTCTTAGCAGAAGAAATACATGTCTAAGAGCCATGCCACGTGACTCTACTGCTTTTATAAATAAGCTTTTAAGAGGTTGGACCAGATGTTGGCCACATCTGTGTTTTTATTTCATCAAAACTTTTATTCCATCCCTTTTATTAAAAGAAAAAATGATCATTTAGAAATTGTTTTGAAAAGTTTAGCAGCTGGGAAGATCTTTCTGGTATACAAAAAAAGCAACGGGTTTACTTTCTGTGTGCTGGAGTGAGCCGTGTAACATCAAGCAGACAGGTATTTACAGCTGGGAGGTCTACTCATGTTGGAAATGATTGCCATGGAAATTTTCACATCAAAATGGATGTATTCCATTTTGAATTGGCATTCTATAACAAAACACTTTTTTTTTCTCAGTGAAAGCATTAAACTAGGGATTCTGAAAAGCCCCTTGCATTTAATGAATACCTATTGCCTTGGCAGGAAAAAGGACAACTTGCAGGCAGAGGGATATCCTGCAATTACTCCCTCTACTGCTATTACGGGGTCTAAGAAATGTTTGTTACATATAACTTGCTTCTGGATTCTTCACTGCAATTTAACAGTTGGAGAATGAGCTTTCCATCCCCATTGCTAATTGATCCAATGAGAAAAACTGGCACCTAATTCAGTAACAACTTATATTTAAAATGACATGTTAAATTGTCCATGATGCCTGAAATGACATCATTTTCAGTCTGGCATATTAGGGCTGTATAAGTGAACAGGCACCTACTGTACTATGACATACTAAATTTTAAATCTCTGATCCAAAAATATAGCAGGGTACAGAAGGAGTGAGGTGTTTAATGATGAATAAAAGCAGTGGCAGCTTGATTTCAGTGGGATTTTTTTATTGTTCTTAAGATGCTGTGGCAGTTTTTACAACAAATAATTTTGAGATGCAATTTCATGTAAAGTTGAGCAGTGACATGTGTATTTCTGTTGATACTTCCAATTTTTGATTTTCTAGCCTAGAATTTTCAGAAGTTACTGGTGATTTTTGAGGATGGCTCATTTTTTCTGTGTCCCTAATTCCAAGTCTGTGTAGATAATCAACATTTAAGTTTGTCTGGTGCAGTGAACATGGAAGAAGAAAAGGAACCCTTTATTTGCTCAGATAAACCAAATTGAAAGTTGGGGGTGTTTTTTTACCCAAAAACTTTGAGGAAACAAAAGGTAGATAACACAAAGAAGGGGGAGGTTGTCGTCCCTTCTGCCCTACAGCTTGGTGGTTAAAGTGCTTTACCCAGAATATGAGAGTCACTGTGCAAGACCCATTTCTGCACAAATGGCTTACGACCTAGGAGACAGGTCCAGATTCTGGCCTGGGCAAGCTCTTGCACTCTGCTGTTGAACTATTTTAGTTTGTGTAATGAAACATTTCCTGGACCCAGGTAGACAGTCTCCTGGGAAGATGTCTCGGACATTAGACGACAGCAATTACTCCTTTTCTTGGTGAATATTTAAGCATTTTGCTTACTGGAAATTTCTGTTCTTGCATAAGATGCATTCTGGTGCAGAATACTCTGGTATTCCAGGGGTGATGCAGCATACAGTGATTCCTCTCTATGCTTTGCTAAAAAATTCCAGTGAGTTGTATTAAAGAGGAAGCAAACCACTGGGATGTATTGTGTCACCTTGCTTTTCCTCTCCAGTCTTGAGCTAGGGTGTGCTTTGCCATGTCCTTGGGTCACATCCCTGCCTTCCTGGCAGGGTGCCTGCAAGAGGAGCTGGTGGTCCTGGTGCAGAAAGTTCTGCTCTTATGGCACTGTACAGAGACCAGACCAGAATTAAAGCATATGTACTGAATATATATAGTAGTTATAAAATCTTTCATACTCTTAAAGTATTTTTGGGGCAAAAAGTTTGTAAAATAGATCTCGTGCCTGGGACTAAAGTGCAGTTGATTTTCAAACATAACAGCAATAAGAAATGTTCCTTAAGGCATATTAAGTCATATTAGCATCACATTATCTGAAGTGGTAGAATTGATATTATGAAACAATATCAGAAAAAAAATCAAATCATGGTGTTACACTGTTCCTTGTGACAGGAATGGGTGAAACCCATTTAAAATATGACTTAGCATTGAAAGTTCAAAGCTTTCTGTTGGTTGTTCAAAGTGGTTTTTGAAAAGACATCTGATACTGATAAATGTCTGTTGAGTTGAGCAGAACCATCTCAAGAAGCACAGCATATTCCTAGTATATTCACAGTATATTCCTAGCCAGGTGTTTTGGTTGTATTCCTGACCCTGTGATTTCATATACTTTAGGCAACTGGTTCAAATGCCCGAATTTTGCAAAGAAAAGCATCATTTGTGTCTTCTGGGAATACTCATAATTCCTACCTTTGCTTGTCTTCCACCATTTGGTTGCCATAACCTGATGTTGGATCAAAGAGCTGCAGCTGCCTTCCTCTGCCACTGATCCAGAGCTGTACTGCTCAGGGCCTCTGCTCCTTGGGAAAGCACCAGACTGGTCAATCAAACCATTCAAAGGTCTTGGTTTGTGGGGAGCCACATCCTCAGGACTGGAGAGCGGGAACTGTGAAGATGCTGCGCTGTTCTGCACCATTTTGGTTTGAATATGTTATTGCAGATTGCTGAAATGGAGTTTATTTGTTTTTTTCTGCAAGTAAACTGGTTAGGTCATCTCTTGTCTAGTCACGATTAGATGTAATGGAGAAGACCAAGAAGATTGCTTCATTCCCAAGCATAAATCTTAGTGAATGATTTTTCTTCTCTACCTACACTACATTAGCACTGTATTACTGCTGTATATTAAAGTGATGTGGAAAATCAGGTTTTGCTGCTGTATACTGTGCCAGTCCCAAATTAGGCCTAAGTTCTGTGTTGTTAATGCTTTTTAATGCACAGAATATTTAAAAAATTGTTTTCAGAAGATGTCTTAATAAATGCAAAACTAGAAAATTACAGTGAAAATGTAATTACAGAAAGTAATTATTGTTTCACATTTATCTAGACCTTTCCATAGCTTTTAAAAGTTATTTTAAAATTTGGAAATGTTTTAATAATTTCCATTTTACAGATGGAAAAACTAATACACATCTTTTTACAGAACTGGTGTGAGCTAAGAGGTTCAAATGATAGATCAGAATTAAGATGAAAGCCGTGGTACAACTGTTGGCATAATATGTTATTTGCTGGTTCATGCTGCATCCTTGAAAACAGAAAATATTTTCTAAGTCATAATTTACAGATAAATTGTTGACTTATAGGCTCAGACAGATGAAAGAAAAACAGCCATCTTTTAAAGATGGTTTCCCCAGCTTCCTGCTGAACATTTGTGCCTGTAAATTAAAATGGGGTAAAAAGGCAAGTGGAAGTGTCTGACAGATCTTTAGTACTGAAAAAGAATATGCCGATTCCTGAATTTTAAATGGATTTGTGTGTGCCTGTACCCCAGACTGAAAATACTCAACAGCAAATTAAAACTCCTGAATTAATGCAGAAGAATGCAAATATCTGAAGGGCAATTGTTAAGTGTTACTTCACCACAGGACTTGAATTGTGATAGATTGTGAACAAACATCTGCCTGATTAAAATGTGTTCTTTTCTGTAGGTGAGAATACAGGAGATGGTGAACTAGATCTGAGCGGGATCGACGACAATGAAATAGATCGGGTAAGGTGTGCTCTTACCCTAGGTGTCTCTGGAGTTGGATATTCCAGAAAGACAAAATGATTCTTACCTAGTTTGTCCTCTACCCTCATTGTCTCTTCATTCTGATTTATAGGGAGGTTTGAGTGATTTCAGTGATCTGAGATCAAAACTAATGTTTACATAAGCCTGTGATACGTGTGTTCCTTGCCAAAGTTATGTTTTAGAATATCCTTTATTCTGAAGAAGGACTTTTAGAAGTCTTTGGTGGAGCTCTAAATGCATTATTTAATAAAGATATGTTCAGTATAGAAGGCTGCTATGGAAACCAAACTGTAAGACCAGCTTCTGTGTTCTTTTAAAGATTTCTGTAACATTTTCAGGTTTTATTATTATGTGTGTGGCAGCAAAAGATACCCTTTACCTCATAGCCTGAATATAACAGACGTGTGGGAATGGCTTGTTGAAGGCCACAGAACAGGTCACTGCTTGAGCACGCGACAAAGTCTGGCTCTCCTGACTCTGAGCCTAATGCCCTCTCCAGCGGCCACCCTGTTTTTAAAGTGTAATTTGGACAGATAATGCCAAAAAACTCCTTTTAGGGTACAGAGTCATTGAGAGCAATGATGTTGCCCAGGGGTTACTGATCTGCAGAACATTGTTGGCAGGGGATGAATGCTCAGCTTGACTTCAGTTGTGAAGCAGATTTTGCTAGGCTGGGTGTTAGGAAGGGTCTTGTGAATTGAGCAGATATGGTATGGAGGGAGCGGGGAGGCTGAAGGTTTTCAGTATAGCCGGTCCCTAATTTAAACAATCCTAGGGGAAGAATGAGCACATATTTTCCTCCTCCCAGGCTCTGTGATGAGCTATAACTCTGATTTTAAGACCTCATGTTTATTTCTGTGGCAATAGACTGTAATATTGTGAACATGAGATTACGGACTCTAAAAACTTAAGAAGGATGGATAACTGTGCTAAGAGAAAGTGAGTTTTCCTATTGTGGCTTCTAATAGAAGCAGATGAAAGAGTGAAAATATTGGTCTGATAAACCAGGACTTGCATAGCTGTTAGGTTGCCTCACTTGTCCTCAGAGAAGGACTTCTCCCTATATTAGCTTCATTTGACTGGAGATATCTTACTCATAAAATCCTATATGTACATTTTACTTTAGAGAATATCTCAAATGTTCAAACCCGTAAGATGGAGAAATCTCAAATTGTTTTACAAGTCTTTGGTCTGCTGCTTAAAAATAAAGTTGGGTTCGTGAAGAATGACCCAATTTGTCTTCTCCCTTCTGCAAAAGTTCTTCACTGCCAGACAGCATTGGCTGTAGAGAACTTTTGTTTCACACAGTTGTGCTAAATGCTAGGTTTGATTTTGCAGTTAAGCAGTTGGGAGGAGATCTGTCTACCAACCTGCTAGCCTATTTATTTATTTCTGTAATTCATCTGAGTAAGTCTAGATGACTTTTACAACTCCATACCTACTAATGAGGTTACCAAGACTAAGTGAATTTAACTGTAAAATGCCTAGGTGTGGTCACTGAACCCAACACTCCAAAATCTAGGGGACTAAACCTACAGCAGTCTAAGCTAGTTTCTTTCACACAGATGTGCCCATTGCACTAGTAACCTCAATAACTGTGCCTAAACCTTCACAGAAACCTATCCAGAAGACACATGTTTCTGTTTTGGTGGCACAGGGAAATGGTTCCGCTGCTGTTTTGAATTACAGACCACCATCAACACACAGAATTACTTGCAGACGACCACATTGTCATGGTGCCCTCTAAAATATCTGAAGATGATCATAAACTTGGGATCATTTTAGGTTAATTACAGATCATGTACAATGACTCCTGGGTGGTTTTTGGTCACCCCATCATACTTTGGAAACTAAGAACTCTTTTTTGAGCACATGTTGTTTTTGTCAGTTTTAGAATTTACTAGAAATGCTCTGTGATTGTCACATATCAGCCATGTTTTATTAATGTATTTTTAAAAACAGAATGTGAGTTGACCTTGCCAGTGTTTTTTCAGGTCAATTTTGCTATACGGTTTTCAAGTTTATTTCTGAAAGTAGATAAACTTGTTTTGTCTTTTAGTATATACTTAACGAAACAGAAGCTCAGATAAAAGCAGAGCTATGGATGAAAGAAAATGCAGATTATTTGAAGGAACAAAAAGGTAAGTATTATGACTGAAATTCTCCTTTTGGCTAGTGTTACTGTAATATGCAGTCTACATAATCTTCATACTGGTTACCCTTTTGTCATCTTTCAGAAAAGGAAGCAAGAATAGCAAAAGAAAAAGAACTTGGAATTTATAAGGAACACAAGGTATTAAACTGTGTGCTAATTGTGTCTGTTTAAAAATGTCCTGGAAATTCATTACAATTGCTTATCAACTCCATGTAGGATATACGGGCATATTGGTACAGGTCGCCACTAAATGAGCAAAAGCTATTGTGTATCTGCCTGTAATTGAATTATGAGGCTATAATTTTTCAGGTGGTGAGTAAAACTAATGCCCAAACTTTTATTTTAAATTACTATTATGAGAAAATTCTGTGCATGGCAAAGTCAGAGTTAGCTCTTTGCATTTGTGATTGCTGTCCTAATTGCTTGCTTATTTAAATACAGGTTTTAAGACATGCCTAATTTTTTTTTAACATGTGCATGGGGAATTTGTTTGTACTTGCCATAACTTCAGTAGCTTTCTTTACTCTTACAATAATGATTTCTTTATGAAGAACTGAACAGATCCTTGTTACAGTCACTTGAAAGAGTATTTTGTTCTACCTTTCATAAAGAATGCGACAGTTATGTTAACAAATGGCATGTCCTGTCTCCATGTTTAGCAGTTTAAAGCAGCCTAATTGGCTGTATATTCACAATTTACGGCATTAGTATTTTGTGTAATTGAGCAAGTGACAAGTCAAATCTTCCACATGCAACTAAAATCCATGTTAGTTCTTAGTGCATATGTCCTCTTCTTTTTTTTTTCCCTGACTAATGCAAAAGACAGAGTTTCCTACTTCCCCTAGGTATTTCGACAATAAAAACAAAACCAGACAATGAAACACTGTTTCATGCTTCAGAGTTTCTCATTCATCCTGCGCTTACACAAACATGGCAGTCTACCAGCAATTTACAAAATTGTATAACTCATTGACACCACCAAGTAACCCAAACACCCACTTTTTTGTTCGGACAATACAGGAGTTTGTCTCAAACTCGGTATTGTTTCTGACAGCTCAAGTAGAGCTTGATTAATATAGGACTTTCCAATTTCAAGGTAGCACTTGACCCACGTAGGTAAACAGAGGGGCTATTATCCATTAAAAAATAAATCTCCTGCAGAACTTGGTGTTAAAACCTGCCTTTGAAAATGAAATGCCAAATGGAAACAGAGGTTCTGGGCTTTTTTTCATAACTACCCAGGGGTAGTAGTTGTGACATATGGGTAGAAATGTTCTCTTGTGTCATTTCTCTGTTGTTTGGCTCTGCACATCATCAACCTCCACAGCCCAATGCTGGGCTTGGGCTTGCAGCGTTTGCCTGGGAAGGGCAGTTGCAGGTTATGTTGCCGCTGCGCGTGTGTCTGCAGCCTCCTGCTTTCTGTCCATTGGTGTTAATGCCAGTCCACACATAGAAAGCTGCTGGTAATATTCTTGGCCTTTTTCAATGTGGAGGGGGAGTTGAGTAGATGCTCTTCCGGGCCATACTCAGACTTGGTATAAAATACTAAGTTTTGCAGTTTTGATACAGAGTTGTCAGTGTTTGAGGGAATCATGACCCAGCTGGACTGTAATAGCAATTTTAGCAGGGGAATTTCTTTATTTTCATGCTGGGTGATGCTGCAGGGTCCCTGTTCCTTTTTTTTTTTTTTGTGCCTGAGAAATAGCCCATGTTTCTTCTCTGGCAGTGTTACAAATACTAAGTAAAGAATTTGTAATAAACTGTGGACATTTGGCAAAAGGCAAACACTTATATTTTGGAATAAGAAGACCTCTTGGTGCCATTGAGTGGCTGGAGAGGGAGTGCTGGCTTAGGCCGGCTGCATCGCCTGCATCCCCACATCAGCAGCAGCTGAGCCAGGACTGCTGAACTGCAGCTCACCCTTCTGCTTCATGGAAACTTTGTTTGTATTTACATCACTAATTTTATATTTTAATTAAGCCAAAGAAATCTGCAAAGAAGCGGGAGCCAATTCAAGCCAGCACAGCAGGAGAGGCAATTGAAAAGATGCTAGAACAGAAGAAAATCTCAAGTAAAATTAATTATAATGTGCTAAGGGACCTGAACAGCAAAGGAAGTAACACACCAAAGAAGGAGGATGACAGAACTGATGACAGCACCAACACCAAGAAGCTGTCAAGAAGAAAATCTATTGCCAGTAGGAATATAGCCAACCCTGTAAACAGTGTGGGAAAAAGGTACTGCAATTGTTCATTTATATCTCTGTCTGTGAGACTGTCTATGTATCTTTCTGAGACAGACAATGTAGGGACTGAAGCATTTGTTTGAGGCTAAAATAATGTCAGGGCTCTGTTTTTATTTATTTTGCCTGCAGTGTCGTGGCAGCACTTTATTTATAGTTCATGTATCAAAGGTCTGCTTTGGTGTGAGTTAATCATCCTGAAGCCAACAAAAAAGAATCAATGGAAATTCATAAACGTGAATCTTCCAGCTACAGACACATTTTCTTCGGACAGTCCTGACATTTGCTGTCCTTCCTTTCTGCGTTGTCTGTATCAGCTGACACAATACTAAATGTTCGAAAGCTTTGGCTTTTTGCTTGATTTGAAAAATATAGTTTCCATCTGTTTTGACAGCTAGCTGTTTTGATTAGCTTTTATTTTAGTTTTATTCCAAACTTTTGTTGTTAATTGATGACACAAATATAAAGCTTTACAGTAAATACTCTTGTCGGTTTTCTGGTCTGCATTTGCAAATGTTTTATAGTGTGGTGAAAGCTCCTATTTAAATGAGTAAAATTCTTGACTTGCTGGGCAGATTTGTAGTGTGCTAGAAAGTGTATAAGGAGATTGATGTGTCCTATCTGCAATATTTACCTATTTTATTTGTCTTCAGTTTATGAAATTGTGTTGGATGATCATTTGAATTGTGTCTATGTGTAGTAATTTCTCACTTAGATGTTACTTATTTATCTACATGCTGCCTAAAAGACATAGTTTTTTGCTTCCAGAAGTATAGGCCAAACACCACAAGGAAACTTAGGAATTTAACTGAAATATAAGACAATGTCTTTGCACTGTAGTTCAGATGTAGGCATGTGTTACAACTGGCTAAAGGACCAGGGAGGGCAGCCAGCCAGCCACAAGGTGTGAGAAATCATCTGCTACTGCAAAGACAGGAGTCTTAGAATAGTTGAAAAAGTGAAGCTGGGAGGGATAGTAGGTGCCTGTCTCTGAGAAGCTAAGCATAATGAGGATGACTAAGTCTAACCTCTTATTTTGACTTTGGCAGCGAGGCCAGAGCATGGTCAGCTGAAATTGAAGACCACATCACTGGTCCCAGTGTTGCTGGGATACAGGTTTTTGCAGAGTACCAAACATATTTTCTTTCTTTGCTGTACCTTCTTTATTCTGTATTTTACCAAGATGGCTTCATCCTTGTTCAGCTTCTCACAGCTTTGTCTTCCAGTTCTTCTTTAGAGCTGTGTAAGTTGCTACTTTAGGTGATGTCTAACAACCCAAGCATGTAAGTTTTCCATTGGTGAAGGAAAGTGAAGATACATTGAGGATTAACTAAAAGCTTTTTAGCCTATGCTTTAAGCAGTCATATTTTGTTATTTTTAGTAAAACATAGATTATTTCAGTCCATGGACATGGACTGAAAGCATGGACATTTCAGTTGTCTGAAAAGCAGTGCTGTGATGGGAGATAGGTGCTGGTTAGGATCCTAATTGTGTTTCAGAGCTCACTGGTAAGAGCCACACTGAAGCTGCTTTGCTGCATCTGAACCCTGTCACTCCTGAGGTTTGCAGAAATGTTGGGAACTCGCAACTCCTGTTGAAGTCAGAATGTTAAACTCTTAACAGGTGTTAAACTCTTTGGAAAATCATGCCGTAAATATTAAATTTAACAGTGGCACAACTTGAAAAGGTTTCTAAATAAACAGAAATCTGTATTTTCCAAAAGCAGCTAATAAAACATGGTTATTTTTCCTCTTGAGAGCCTAAAGTACATCCTTAAGATGCGTAACAGAGTTTCCTGATGATGATTAGCAGATCTCAGGTACAAAGAGTTTTGCATCAGAACACTTCAGAGAGGATTGGGGATACATGCAGATATGTGAGTTAAGATTTTGCATTCCCCAAGTAGGCAGTGTGCTTGCTTAAATAATATCAAGGACTTGGCAAACCATTATTTGGGTTTTGGATTTTTTTTTCTTACAATTAGAGATTTATGACATACTTTGGTTTTTTTTTGCTAGTAGTCTAAATGCCATGCCTTTTAAATGGCATGCATAAATTTGTGTGTTCTGCATTATTCTTACATGCTATGCATTCATTGCCTTTGTTCATCATTGTTCCTCTGAGAGGTGAATGGCTAAATACTTTTCCAGTGATACAGAAATCATGGTAATTTATATGCAATTAATAATAATAAAACCCCTGAACATTGCTCATTAGAAAATGAGTGAAGCACATAATGTATCTTTATCCAGGAGGCATTTGCAGAGATCATACAAACATTTTGGTTTGCAGTGATTTATAGTCCTGTGTGTTTATCTTTTTATGTCTTAAACATTTAGTAAGCTGCATTTGATAGCAGTAGCTCCTTGAATAACCAAGCTTTGATCTGGTCCTTTAGTTCATCTGAGTAATAGATTTTAAAGAGCTACTGATTTAGTCCTAATCTTAATTAGAAGGTACCAGTGCCAAGTAACAGGGAACTTCACAGGCTAGGAAAGGAATACTCAATCTTGGTGATTAAAACAGCACTCCTATAAAGGTATAAAACTAGGAAAGTAAATTTATTTTGTAATAAATAAATATCTTTATTACCTTCCTTTTGCAAGCCAAAATTTTATATAGCTCACCAGGTTTGGACAGATAATGCAGACAAATTTGTTATTTGCTTAGAAATCATCTCCATATACAGGATATAGCACCCTGGAAATAGGAAGTTGATCTTAATCTCATCTTTGTAATTGCCCCTTGTTATAAAATACACTAGGATGTTACTTCCTTATAGAGAGCTTCAGATCATCTCTAAAAAAAATTGCTATCCTCAGCCAGACATGGTACAATCTGTGTGGTTTTTCTTTTTTTAAACATGGGATAAAGTAGCAGCTACAGTGTTAATCAGTTAAATATTGGAAAAGCTTTTGTTTACTGATGTGATAATAATAAGAAAATTTTACAGTCTTGTGAAAAGTTGTTGATTTGCAAAGAGTTGGAATGCTAGGCATTGTCCCAGGCGTGTGCTTAAACTGGATATTCTTTCAGTTGGTGGTCCTTTTAATGTCGCTTTATTGCTACCATAATCTCTTAATGGTTACTTGGATTCCAAGATAATACAATTTATCATGTTATTTCATGTAAAATCCTAATTTTGTAATCTTGGAAATGTTCGGTGTTTTCTGAAATTTTGTAAGGAAGGTACTTTCAAAGAATTATTCCAAAGATCGTGTGGATTTCTCCTTCTTAGACATTATATGCATCAATGTTTTCAGAAGCAAACTGGATTTTTGAACAGGTTTCTTTACCATGAATGCTGTGCAACTTTTTGAGTTTTAGCAAAAGATGCTTTTCTCAGACACATCTCCGAGAATTATACTGGGGTTTTACATATTGTGTCTGTCAAGATGGTAGAAGACTAGTAATGACAATGTAAGTCATTTTAGGAACTTTTATATTGTGCAAATGTGTTTTATTACATTTCTTAATGCATTTTTGTTCCAGTGGGTATCACGTTTGGTGCTTCATATGCAAAAGCTCTTTCATTTTCTGTGCATTCAAGATGTTGCATAGTGGATGTTACCATAATAGATGTTGCAACTTTAATTTCAATTACCAGTTGCAGAGTTTATCTTCACTAATGTCTTCTGTGCGTCTGAAGCATAAGAATAATATGTCGAACTTCTACAAAAGAAAGATTACCTCTTTGAGCTACTTAAAACCTGAACTCTGGTTAGAGTTCTGCATGTGCTGCAGCTTTTCAAGTCCAGTATGGGGGGGTTTTTAGTACTGGAAGCTTTTGGTTAGAAGCTTAATAATTTATTTTGTATTTACTTGAGCTGAAGCTTACAGCATTACTTGTGACATGAAATGTGTTGAACCAAGAAAATGTGGGAACAAGAAAGCTTTCAAGTCACTACTTTTTAAAAATTTTAAGCCTATTTATTGCTATGTGCTTGAAATTGGTAATGGTATCAGAAAAGACAGGATATATTCTCAGGGGAGTAAATGTGTCAGGTTAATCTGAAGAATTTGCCTTGTAAGAAATGCAGCAGGACTGTGAAGCACAGCTGAATCCATTGTAATGAAACAAGGTTGTTCTGAATAGAAGCATATGAATATTATAATAGAAAACCAAATCATGCCTGCTATGAAAATGACAAAAGCCCTTGATAGGGATCTCAGATTTTATTAGATTTGGAAATTCACCTCCAAATCTTCTCCACAGTCTCAGTTGTTTTTATTGACTACCCATTTTGCTAGTATACGTTGGCACACGGCTTCACCTTTGTTTTGAAGCCATGGGATCTGCAAACAATATGTTTGCAGTACCAGAGACTTGTTCTGATGCTCAAGTTCCTGCCCTGAGATGCACACTTTCAATTAGCATCTGCTCTGGCTGCATTTTTGTTGGCTTTTTAGTGGGTGTCATGACCACAGAAAAATCTGCTTTATTATGACAGAGAACGTATGTAATACTTTTCTACAGTATTCAGCTTATCATTTAACATGATAAATGACTTGGTACTTTCTTGGTTCTAATTGGAAACATGTTCCCCTGGGGGGTAAAATATGGGTAGAAATATAATTTAGGTGCTTTGGATGAGCCTGATGATCCCATGCTGCAGAGGGAGCCTGGGGAGATGGAGTTGGCTCCCCACTGCAAGGCAGTGGAAGCACTCCCCCAGTGCTCGCCAGCTCCGACCCTCATCTACAGTTGTCCCTTTCTAGTGTCCAGGATGGAAATACTACACTTTAAGGTGGAAGTTTGTTTTGAGCTCATTGTCTTTGCCAGATTATTTTTGGTAACACTGTGCAAAGGAGGGGGCATGGGGTTCTGTTTATCACACCCAGCCTGAAAGCTTTCTCCTCACTTGTTGATACTGCAGATGTTCAGCAGAATCTCTGTTTCTTTCTCCTGGCGAATGAGGAGGGAAGAAAGCCCCAAATTAGCTTTACCCTCACATGCAGGATCAATGATTATGATAAGCCCTTTATTTGTAGTTTTAGGGTTTAGGCAGGTGGAAGTGTTTGCTGAGTGCTGTGCCACGTCCTGGCTGGGTGCTCCTGACTCAGCTGCAAGTCCAAATGTCCTGAATGCTTATTCTGCATTGGCCATGGCTTATAATTAAGTTTTATAAATGAAAGCAAACAGGTTTTTTCAAGTACAATATTTTTAGTTTGTTTTATATTGTGAGACTACTACTTGTGGACAAGAGGAGTGTGAGCTCATGTGTTCTAGATTACTTAGATCAATCCAAAACAGTGTGAAATAAAGCTCAGCTTGAATAACCCAAGGAATTTCTGGGTACCCAAAAAACTTTTATTCAGTTAGAGCCAGGTGATTATAAAAGTTGAAACTCTCAATTCACTGTGTCAGGAAGGGCATTGTTGTTTCAGAACCTTTTTTCACTAGGAAAAATGACATTCTGGTAATGGTTTAGAAATTTGGGAATTGGTATCTTAAAAGTTCATCGACTGTAACTGATGCAGTGCCAGCTGGTCAGTGTCTACAGCAAGTTCTATGTGTTAGCAATTCAAAATGAAGCAGAGCTTCTAAAGAGGGACAGATCCCCATGTTTGGCAGATGCAAAGCTTTTGAGAGAGTGTCTTTTCTGTTGCTAACTTTGGTGTTATACAGTCTCTGTACAAATTGGCCCTTTGAGATGGGATCTGAAGAGTATTTTAATATCCTTAAATTTTCCACCATATATCTTTATTTTTATTTTTCTGAATTGCCTTCAGCTCTTTGTCTAATTTACCTTTGATATCCTGTTTTTCTTTCTTTGCTTTGAAGTCTGTTACATGGTTTGGAGTTTATATGTATTTACTCAAAGTGAAATGCTAAATTTAATTTTTGTCTTGTGCTGCTTCAGGACTTCATTTATATGTGACTAAAGTGCTAATACCAATTTCCTAACTAGAATAAAATTCCTTACAGAAGATACTGGGAGTATTTGTTGAGGTGGTAGTTAGGAGTTTCTTCTATGCTTAATTACTATTTAGTTGGTATTTTTGGTGTTTCCTCTGGAAGAAGTCTCATTTTGCCTATGGGATTAACTAGACTGTGTTTCCTGTGTATGCATTTATGTGTATGTGGTGGAAGCCTTCCTGTTGGGTGTGTAGAGTCAGCTTTTGGTTTGAGTATTATGTATGTGGTAAGTAAACTCTCTAACCACTTTGAATAACTGTTCTCTTATGTGATCCGTTCTTTGAGATTTTTTTTTAGTGTAATTTTATGTATGTTTGTGCTTTGCTGTGTTATATAATCATTTAAATCAAAGGTTAATCAAAATGATTAGTCATTTTGAACAGGAAACCGGTGACATTTGATAAGTACCTCCACTTAAAATAAATCTTACCAGTATTTTCCAGTCTCATAACTTTCAGAGGGACAAGCTTATACAAATTATGTTTAGTATTTTATTTACAAAAAGCAAAGCCAAGAAAAAATTAATTCAAGAATTCCAAGGTTCTGCTTTTCAAGTCATGCATCTCCTTATTAAAGTTAGCTGCATGGGGGAGAGCTTTACAAATGACCTTGAAAGGAGCTGACACATGCATTTACTTGTTCACAGTTGATTTGAGGAGTTGATCTAGTAAAGCCTGTAGTAATGTTGTAACCTGGCTAATGCTGCGGGTTACTGCTGTTCATAAGAGCTAAGAAGCCTTTTGTATTAAGGAAATAAATCAGAAGCAAGAACTGGAAAGAAACATATCTAACCCAGCATGTTTTAAAATGAGTGTGTGTTTTTAACTTCCAAATACTAAAATGTGATAATCAGCAGCCTTTTTCATTAAGTGAGGAAAATTGCATTGCTTGTGTGTGTAGCACCATGCTTCTGAGAAGAGAGAGTTAAGCAAATGCTACCTGAGGCGAGAAACTGGAGAGGCAGGAACCAGCACACTGTCCAGGAATGGTGAGCAAGGTTATCCCTTTAGCCTCAAATTCATTTCTCATGACACAGAGATAAGACAGGATGGGGGGTGGGGGGAAGGAAAGAAAAAATGAAGAAAGAAAAGAAAAAGCAGTTCCCAACCCATCCAGCTGGAAGCTCACAGGTGTTTGTCAGGATTTGATGTTTATTCTGATTATCCTTTTTTTTGAAGATCTGTTCCCCCTGATTCCAACTATAGCATTTTTCTTTCACATCTGACAGCCTCGATACCCCTGAAAGCATTAAACTCTGAAACATGTGTGAATATTGTTTTGCATGGCTCTGCTCTGCACTGTTGAGAAAAGAGCTCCTTTCAGCGCATCTTGCATCCCCAGCCTGCAGGGTCTGCATGCAGTTGTGCTGCTGCTACTGCAGGAACTGCTTCTGCCACTGACTCCAAAGTAATTTCACCAGTTACTCCAGCAGCTCTGTGCTTTTCTGTTGTGCAGCTTTGGTTTGCTAGGGCAAGGCTACAAAAAAAGTCATTTTTTCATCCTTTATCCCTCAGTCCTTTCCTTCCTTCTGCAGGAGGTGAGTTAAGGAATCATTTTCCCCTGTTATTCCTGTTTTGCAAATGAATTAAGAGAAATTAAGTTAAAGGTTTTCTAGCTTTATATGTTATTAAAATGAAGTATTTTTCATAAGAATCCCAGTTTTGGATTTTTATAGGTTTTTCCTAAGAATCCCAGGTTCGAATTTGTTAAGTTTTGAGTACAAGAATTTGGTTTTGAGTACTGGAACAAAATGCCAAAATTTCAGTATGGCAGTTAACCCATCTCTATTTTCACTCTGTAAAATATAATTGGAGAAAAATGCCTCTGGAATATCTTAATGATAGGAAAAATACTGTAAAGAAGCCTTCCCTGTGTGAACTGTACCAATTCATGTAAGTTCAGTGATGCTGCAAATCACCTCTAGGTGTGCATCTTTCATTAAGAGCATTCAGATTTTACAGTACAGGCATTTAATGTTGTCAAAATTTGGTTTATTGTAAAGGTAAGAGAGCATGATCTGCTGGGACTGCAGAGGAGTATTCCTGAGCTGTCATTTATTTGGACTTACGAGAACCTTTGCAAAATATATGTAAATAAACCCTTCAAGATTGGACGAGGACACATTCAGGCTTGTGTGACTGTTTCAGCAATAACAAGCCTCTGCCAAATCCAGTACTTGGTTCCATTTACCCCAGATGATTAGAATGCCTTCAATTTAAAACTAAAAAGGCATTGATCTGGCTCGACCTCATGGCTCAGACCCAGGTCAAGTCTCCTTATTTTTACAGCAGCCTTCTTGTTTGTTTAATATAAATTGGATATTGCTTTTCTGCCTCCCACTCAAGAAAATCATCTTGTCGGATTCCAGGGGAGGTCAGATGGGCAGTGCAAAAATGCAGAGGGGATTTTTGTGACTGTCTGAAATAATTCTGTCTTGTGTTTTAAGACCAAATAGGAACAATTTTAGCCCAGAAGATAATTTTGTGTGACAGTTGGATTGTGAGCGCCTTGTTTATCTATGTTCTCATTTTCAGGTTGGTTACAAGGAAATACTCTGCAAGCTTTTTTCTTCCAAATTACACTCAGTGGGTCTAGTGGGAGATTTCATATAAATATGTATGTGCGGTCTCTTGAACTTTAATAGTGTGATAGCAAAAATAGTTGTATGTGATGTGGAGGGTGCCAGGAGTGGGAAGAAACAAAGAGATTGTGGAAGTGTTACGGCTCTTGTTACCAAACCCTAGAGGTGCATGTCCTGCTGTCACAGCTGAGAGTGCTTCAGCACTGTGAGATGCTCATCCTCAGTTTGTATATTTTTCTGATCTATTTCCTTTGTTGTTTTTTTTTTTGTGGGTGGAAAATGGTTTGTTTCTGAATTCATTTTCCTTTGGCCCTAGTCCTAGCAGGGTCTGTCTGCTTGTTGATCTTTACAGTATATATCTGCTCATTTTTTTAGTATAAACCAAAGGAAGCATATGTCTGATGTGTTTTAGAGTTGCAAATGAAGTTGAGTCTTTAGCCAATGTTTGTTAAATGTTGTAGGAAGAGGAACAAAACAAACAAAAAGTTTTTCTCACTGCAATATGGTGTACATTATTTTACCAAGACTAATACCCAAACTAGGAGAGCAGTCACGTGAAGCTTCTTTCTGAATGCTCGCATGCATTGCCAGACCAGGTAGCTGGTAGTCATTATGTGGTTATGACTGCAGTTCTTTCACTATGGCTGGGTAAAGTATTGGAGAATTATAGCAGTTTGTTGCAAAAATTGAGGTGTTGTTTGTTCACATAATATTTAACAGCATCTACATAATTAGTTTTAAATTGGCCAGTGTGCTGTAACTTAGTCATTTATATAAGTGCTGTTTCATTACCCAGTGATGCTTCTGGTGTGCTGAGTTCATTTTTACCTTACTGCAGTTGTTATGAAATATAGGATGAAACAAACTGATATAACATCTAACGGTGGTTTTGGAAGATGCATGCAGCAAATTGAACTTTCTCTTATGTTAGTTTCCAATTTATAGTGAATCAGAAATTTCTGCCCAGCATTTTCCCTTTCCTCCAGTGCAACACAACGACAGACTAAACAAACCCATTGTTCTGTTTAGGATATGGGAAACTTACCCACCTGCTTTAGAGCAGCCTTCTCTTCTCTCATACATACCCATTTGTTGTGACCCAGAAGGAATAGAGGAAAGCTGATAACTGGCAGGGAAAGGATACAGGGAGGCTGTTATAGCCCACAGCATTACTTGGTTTGGTGGATTTGAAAACTGTATTGATACTCAGGGTTGAGTGTAACCTTGATGAACTGGAATGCTGGAAGATGCTTGGACATGGAGATCACTCTCAGGCCCCATACTGAATAGAAGTACTGGACATGTATTTAATAGTTGGTTGTCTCTTTATTCAGAAACTAGTTTAGATGTGGTATTTATGTGAAAGAAATATACAATACTTTACAGCATAGTGTTCTTTCAATCTGAATTTTTTGAGATCTGAAGTATGAAGGGCACGCATACAGATTTGGAAGTGGAATGGAATGGCTGACATATTTATTTTATAAAGTTATCTTTGCCTGTCTAAAGTGGTGATATGGGAATTTTAATGGAAAAATGGCTTTGCACACTTCTGTACAGATTTTATCATGCAGCAGTAAAGAAACAAAATAATTTGTACTCCTAACTGAAACTGTTGTTGCTGAAGTTGAGTAAGACAATCATCAGATTAAAGATGTTTTTGAATCAGTCATCTGGTGAATTAATAACAGAGAGTCAACAGTGAATCAAATTATTAGATGAAGAGGAGCAAGAGAGAAGTCAGGGTGGTTTGAAACATTCAACTGATTATTACAAGGCAGCAATTCCTGCTGGCCAGCTCCTAGAGGCAGAGACAGGCTCTTCCAGTTGGGGCTTTAGTAAGTCAATTTAAGGGTTAATTCTGTGCCTAAAGGTGCTACTTAATTGATAGTGGTTTAAGATACTTAGTCTTTATTTCTGCCAGATGACCTGTGCAATATTGGCTTGAAAAATTGATATGCAAATATAGCACATTTTAAACATGTTTTCACTTTTTCATTCCTTTTGAAATATTACCGAGGAAAAAAAAAAAAGATGTGAACAGAGTAGAAGAAAGGTGAACTCCTTTTTGTAGGTTGGTTGTGAAGCAAGGTGGGTAGGAGAGGACCTTGGGTTGCTTCTGTCACTGATGGATGCCTACTGTAGGCTTTCTCTAGATATTCCTACATCAGACTGTACGTTCTGCAGTCTTTAATCCTCCCCCTCTTCCTCTTCTGAACAGTGCCCAGAGATAAGGATCATCAATGGCTTTCAGTGGAAAAAAACTACCTGTTGTTGACGTTCATTCTTGATACTGCCTCTGTCACACCTCTTCATATCCTCTAGACTCATTGGTGAAATAAGAGCTTTCTTTGCCTACAGCCTGGTCCAATCCAAATGTGACTTTGACCTTTGGGCGATCTGGAATATAAAAAATTGCTGTCAGATTTTATAGAACTTATTTTAGTTTTAACATATACTTAAAAATATAAGCGAGAAGCTTGCTGAAAAAGCTTCAGTCTCATAATGGGAAAAGTTCCAAGTACATATACCTTAAATTTTCTTAAATCCTTGTAGAACTACTTTTCATCCATGCATCCATATTTTCATTTTCCTGTTATTTCTTAAAATACTCTTGTTCCTTTTCACCCACAAAGCACTGGGGTAATAAAGGAATTTGGTTTAACTGGATTGCATACATTGATCTTGTGTGGCTCAGGTAGAATGTATCATGCATTTCATAAAAAATAAACCTAAATACTGCTTCATCAACTCTAAAAGCATGAAATGATGATACTTAATTCTGTTCTACAAAAAAAATAAAACCAACAAAACGAATGAAACCAAAAGAGGGAGGGGAACCAGGAAAACAAAAAAGACAAAGAAAGGGCTAATTAAGGATTAAAAGCCACTGAGGTTTGGTTGCGAGGGTTTTTTGCAACTAGTAAGTTGAGTCCGATGTAAGGTGTGGTATGTGTGAGCCATAAGAAATCATAAATCCTATATAATGCAAAGTAAGTGACTAGCAAGTGACTGACTTGCTATAGAGGTCTTGGTTGGAAGGGAAAAGTTTCCATAAAAATAAACCTCATCCCGCTGACCTTTGCTGACCCTGGCTGTCTCTCTCTTAATCTAACCTGAAGAGATCAGAAAAACCCTTAACATCAAAAGGAACTGTAGACGCCATTGTCTCCAAGAGTCCCATTGTGTTTAGGAGTGATTTATCAGGAAGCAGAAGCCTGCTCCTGCTCCGGAGCCTTCACCCGCTGGCACCAACAATGCAGCCATGGCTGTGGGTCAGGCTGGCAGCCTCAAACTCTGCCTTGGAAAAACAATGTACAGCTTTCAATGTGATGGATGCGAAACCTGACTCTGGGGTTCATTTGCCCAAACTTGTTTGGAAGTTTTGCTGTTTTTTTCTGAATCAACGTTTTTCGAGTGCTTCCTGTATTTTTTACAGGAGTGGATAAGTAACTTATTTTGTTCAATGACAAAAAAGGTGAATGTAATTAAATCCCATTTAAAGTTTGTCTTTCAGCACATTGTAATCTTCAGGTTCTGGATTTTTTTAGTATATGTATTTTATATATGTGTGCGTATATATATATAAACACAAGTTTTGCAGAGAAAGTTCTATAAACAGCTGTTGGAGGAAAGTGTGGGTGTTTTGTGCACTGATTTCTGTCTCAACAGGAGAATTGAAAGAGACTATTTCTAAGATCTGATGATTACTAGGCTGTAGTTTTCTGTTAGTTTTGGGTTGCAATTTTAAATTACTCTTTAAAACATAAGGAGGTCTTGAATTATGGAACAGTAGGAAATCCTGAGATCCAAGGCACTGAGTGGGAATAGTATATATTCCTTATTTTGTTGCTACTTCAGTAGCCCACAGGTATTAAGCACTGCATTACATTAACTTTTTGGTGAAGATGACACTAGAAAATTCAAGTTTATGGGTCAGCATTTGCTGATAGGATTTGCAACTCAGGGAAGTCCACGTTTAAGATGTTTTTTGCAGAGTGCTTGTGAGAGGCTGGCCTCAGTGACAGATGCATTTTTGTCTAAATTGCATACCATCTCTTTTCAATCAATATCTGCTGATTTCATTTTAAAACCCATTTTAAAGCAAATGAAATAGCTAAGACTTTTTCTAGCATAGTAATTAAGACCCTTAATACCCTACCTCCCTACAGACCACAGTTTTAAGAGCTGATGTTTGTGATACTGTTGCCTGTGCTGGTCAGGTTGCTGGGCATACACTACAGGAGACACAGTGGACCTCAGGGTACCAGTATTAGGCCCTGCTTTCATGTAATGTTAAAGGTTGATCAAGATTTTCAGGCTTTTATTAGAAGACTTATCTTTTACTAAAGCACTCTCAACAGCGGAGCTCCTCTTGCTTATGAACTGTGCTCCACATCACAGCTCCAGAGATACCTGGCCAGCTTCCAGTTTAAATTCACTTAATAGGGCAAATCTGAAACGATTTAAACTCTCTCAATTTACCAAATTCAGTGACCAAACTCAATAACCAAAAGGTCAAAGCCAGGAGCTATAAAAGCACTAATATTCAAGAGAGTTTTTAAAGAGTTTAATTTAAATGCAGCTGCCTTAAAAATGTCATTAAGATGAAATAGGCAGTGGTTTAGGTAAGTGATTTTAATCACCCATGTCTTCTGTTAACGGATCACCTTAGGATTTTCTGTACTATAGCATAGCTAGGGCTGGATTTTGTCCCACTGACCTCGGTGGACTTAGGTTCAACTGTCAAATGGTGGGGTAATGTGTATTTTGGTATGTATGGAGGCGCCACAAAGAATTGTGAGACTCTGTCCCTAACGAGGCAGGTGATTGAATGGATGTTCTCAGGCTTTGTGCAGGCTTTTGGAAAGAAATGGTAAAACAATTTGCTTAAGAACATCTGAATTTTTGCCACCTTGCACTGCAGCCTGATAAGTTACTAAACATGCTGTCTATCACTGCAGGTATTTTCCTTTCTTTTCTTTTGTGAGACATTTTTTTAGGATGAGCATCACCCTTGTGTTTAATGATCTTGCTTTTCTTCAGCTGTTATCAAGTGTATCTCAGTGTTATTTATTATCTTTCTGTCTCACTTAGGCTCTTAGGTACTGTTTTGACTTCTCAAAATCTAGAAAATGAACCTTTCATTTTGGATGAAAAGGAAAAATAGCTGTATTGTTCTTTTCCCTAGGGGAAAAAAATAGGAAAATGGAGAAAAAAATTCAAAAACGTTGAAAGGTGCTCACTGATTAAACTGTAGGGAACATTCACATATCTGCCATTTGGTCTCCTGGAGATCAATACTGTGAGCCTAATCTATGATGCTGCAGCAGTCTGTAATAATTCTAATATATTATCTTTCAGAGTGTTATTACTAGAATAAAAATTGCTGGTTTTAAATTTTGAAGATCTTGGGATACTCATCCTGGCATTCATTATTTCATAAAATGGATCAACAGCATTCTCTGTGTGTGCACACACAGTTCGATACTCTTTCAAAATGGTATTGAAGGGTTATCATGCTGTTTGAGTGACCCTGTCCACCACGGTTATGCTAGACAGATGCCAAAAAAAACCCAAGAGAAAACAAGAACAGAGCAAAAAACCAAGCAAAATGTGACTGCTTCATATCAGATGCTCAGCGTTACAAAGGTGTTATCTCTCTCAGTTGGGTGATAAAGGGACGGCAAAGAAGTTTTTTGTGTCAGCATGATTTTGCCCAGTGAGAGTTGCAAAAACAGCTGAAAAGTTTTTTGCATTGACTTGTGGCCTTTACATACTGGGAGATTGTAATTTGGTAAGGAGGGAGAAGCATCTTCAGTTATGTATTTATTGCTGTACTGAAAGACAAGTTACGGAGTTTGGATTAATTATAATTTCCTGTGTCTCCATAAGTGGATTCAAAATGACTTGTTGGCAGTTGTGCTGTATTAACTTTTGTCATTTATTCTTTTTTTCTTCCAAGCAACTGAAGGCCATCTTGCCACTAAATTGGGAAAGTATTAGATTTCCTTAGCCTAATTGTAGAGTCTTGGTTTTGCAATTGTTTTTTGAAACACTGGTGGACAACAGGCAGTGAAAGCAAAAAGACACAATTCTTACTGAGGAGAAATTTGGAAGCCCCTCTTAAAAACATGGTTGTAAAGCAGCCTTTACCATGCATGGTTGAAGTAGTGAAGTCTAGTTTTCTACCGGTTGCTGTAGTTTTTTCCCTTGGTTATGTGAGACTTAGCTGCAAGCAGAGATGGGTTTTCTGGTGTGAGCACATAGATGTCAGTCAGTTCATACCTGTGTGGGACATGGCCAGCTCTTTTGGGTCTCCTCTTCCTACTTCTAATTTTCACTAAGGGAATAGGAACTTGGTAATTTTTGTGACTTTCACCTCATTTGGATTTTGTGGTCCCCACACGTGTGGAGGGGTTGGAGTGGAGTGAGAGATAGATTGACTGCATGCTGCATAGTTATCCTTTTATAATAATTTTTTCCATGCACTCAAGGATGCACCTTGTGTGTGTAGGCAAAGACTTGAAAATAAGGAGTGGATTTCTATTATATAGTGGCTGATTTAATAACAGTTTTGGAGCTTTTGATGATGGGGGTTTTGGTTTTGGTTTGCTGTTGTTTGTTTTTTTTCTCAACTGAGCCACTATTTAAATGTCTTCTAGTATTTAGTGACTGTTGCTCTTTTGAGCAATTTTCAGGGTGAATCCAAAATCACAGTATTGCTAGGTAAAGAAAAATTTTTAACCCTCAAAAATGCCTACAATAGAAGTTGCCCAAGATCAGCAATGAATACATGGGTGTGGTGCATTTTACCAGCTTTGCATGTAGCAAACCAAAGGGAATTTCTCCTAACACGTGTTGCTTCTTGATGACACAGTTGCCTGTGATTGATTAAAAGTGGCAGATTTATTTCGGCTTCAACTCTTTCCATTAGCATTCCTATTGACCATCTGGCAGTGGAAAACCTCACTCGTGAGATAGATGAGAACCTTGTTAAAAAAATTACAAGATTTCTTGGGGCCTTTTTTTTGCTGGTGTCCGGATGAGCCAGGAAGTTGTCACTTTCAGCGAGAGTTCTTGTTGCATGAAGGGGTTGAGTCTGATGCTCGGTCAGCACATGACTTACTTTTAATGGTTTTTAATTATTGCCTTGTTTGCAGCAAGCAGTTAATGTCTATGCAAGTATTATTTTGTGGACTTTGTAGCTCTTCCATACCATTCAGCTGATGATAAGAATGAGAAGGAACCTGTTGCTGTTGAAGTGGGAAGAACAGAGCAAATGATTCTTTTCAAAATGGTACCTACAGAAAACTAGAAGTTTCTCTCAATTACTTGATTATTAAAAAGTCTTATCATAATCAAAATTATTTGACTGCACTTAAAATGCCTTAATCAAAATAATTTAAAGATAATGTACCAGAGAGAGATGCTTAAGGGGCAAAAAATGAGTTCTGAATGGACTGCGATATTCCAAAGCATGGAGCTGTTTATATGTCCATTACGTGATAAATACATGCACTACTATGAGACAAATGTGGAGCTAGCATACAATGACTGATGAAACCTCAGGACATTTAGTGGAGCTTCTGCAACTGTACAATGCATTACATCACAATCTGAAGTGCAGCAGCTGCTCTGGCCCTTCTGTCCCCTGATGAGTAATAGTGTATCAGGGCTGTCTTTGGTAAACAGCTTTATGGGGCTTTTCTGCTGCAGTGTTAGGCATTTGAAATTGTAGTGCTGTCTCTGGCTTCCCACCTGCAGCATCCCCTGCTCCCCAGAAATACTGTATTTCAAAATAAAGGCGTGAAATCTTGTGGTTAGGACCCCTTGCATCTAGATTTTATAGGGGGCATTGTAAAGATTAATGTTATCTATGTATTGCAGAAAGGTGAATTATGGACAGAGGAAACGTAGTCTGTATGCTTTTCCGTACATCTGCAGAATTTGCTTAAAACAAGGCTTTTAAGTCTTTGTTTAACATATATTTTTGAGGGGGGAAAGTTTGAAAGAAATTTTGCAGAGTGTGATAGATTTCTGGCCAGGATCTCCAGAGCTTGACCTTGGTGTCTGTACATACTTTAAACGGTTCCATGGATATTTTGAGCTTGTGTCTTGTTGAGGTGTAATGCACAAGGGACTTTCTCCTAAATGGGCTCCTGGTTACACTTAGACTCACACAAACATTGCAGCAAGTGAAGGTGTTAAAAAAATATGCATGAAGGTCAAAATAACAGGTCTTACTAGGAGATTACTGGCAGTAGTTCTCTTGAAGAGTAATCTCCTAACAATTTATTCTCAATTTTGTATTCAATTTTGGAAATTGTGTTGAGGCAGCATCAAGATTACATAGATGGTAGTTACTTGTGCAGTATTTAGCATTAGAAAAGAGATGAATCCCTTCTGGTTTTATTTTGCATCGTTAGTAATGTTTATGCTGGGGGAGTATGCAATTTCTGAAAATGAAATGTTTTTGGACAGTTAGCAGGGATTATCTGGAGCACATACATAATGTATAGTGTAATTCATTTGAAGGTCGCCTATGTTATCCTTTTTTTGGTCTGAAGTAAGATAATATTGGAGTAAAAATGGGGAGGAAATTTATTCAGCCACTTGAAGGCATTTTGTGGAGGATTAAGATTTGTTTGGGTTTAAGTGTTTCTCAGAAAGTGCTTCTCTTGTCCCCTGATTTAATTGTGCCATCACATCTGTGAAAGATTGTTATCATATTCTTTTATACAGGCACGTGTCAAATCGTCACTCACATCCAACCATCTGTAGACTGTTTGATACAAATGCTTCAAAAACGGAGCTAATAGACAGGGCAGCATCCTTGTATCAGAAAGTTTCTTAAATTTCCTCACCTTTTTTGTTTGTTTTTTTTTTGTCCTACTTACTGTGTTTTCTTTCAGAAACAATGCCTTTTGGCAGCTCCTGTACCAGGGTTTGGGTAACTGGCCAGACTTACTCACAGCACCATCTCAGTGCACTCTTATAGATCCCTTGCCAGTTGTCTGCTTGAATACCATCTGTTCCTGGCAGGAGTTACCTTCAAATACCTAACAAAACAGGTCATGGGAAAAACCAAAATCTTCCAGGAGCTAATGGTGTTAACATACACCACTCCTCTAATGCCACCAGCATTTTTCTCATGGCACTTCAGGAAACTGTCCAGGTAGATTCTCTTACCCCAAGAGTTTTCCTTTTGAGTACCATATCTGCCCAGGCAAACAGCAAGGAGGGTGCTAACTTGCAAGATGTTTTGTGGAAAGCTTGAACAATGTGTAAAATTCAGTCCTACTTCATAATGAGATGGAGAGCAGTGCTAATGAAATCTGCAGGAGACAATAAAGTGAGTCATACAGCAAAGATGAGTGAAAACGGCCGTGCAAAGCATTGCCACTAAGAAAAAAAATATAACTGAGAGCAGGAAATAAAAAAGAGCAGCATCTTGGAAAAAATCCAGGCTAATGCATCCAAAGAAATATAATCTGAAATGCAGACATACATGGGAGTAGAAGCTGTAAAAGCCATAAGGCTGAAAGAGATAGAGAGATAGTGGACTGCAAATTAGATATGAGGCTCTACAAAAGGACCAATTTGGGCCACGGTGGAGAAGCAGCACATGACATATTAGAGAGGCATTAGGCCTGTCTTGGAGAACCATTTGCTTCTGTGGAGGAGAGCATTGTGGTCATTAGGGAGATTTCAGCAAGAAACAAAATAGTGATGATCTGGAGGAAACACTGAAATGTTATCCGTAGTGTGATAGGAGCCTATGCGTAGTGGAGTTGAAGCATTTGGAGCATAGACGAGGGAAACAGCAGCATATGGCATGGCAGAACTGAAGAAAAGGCTAATTTCAGTGGGACAGCAGGAGGGAAGTCTCAGTGGCAGTAAGGGTGAGTGCCATGTTTGAAGACAGCAGTCAAAATACAGGTTGAGGGCCAAATACTGAAGTGACATAAGATCTTTGGTTTTGGAGCTGTGTCTGATAGATTAAGTCTGAATTTCTTCCTTAAGGCACTCACAGATGGAGAAAGCGATAAACGGTGATAGTGGAGCATTTACTTACTTCTGTGGGTCCTCTGTAGATGGACGTGAGCATAAACTGTGTCAAAGCAGAGGGTACTGCATGTCCTGGTCAGTAATGGACAGAGGAGGGTGCCAGGCTTGCCCGGTTTCATCTCCCTAGGTGGGAGTCATCACTCTCTGACTTCCCCCCCCCTGTTAACAACACAAGTAGAAATGCAGAAGGGTTTGTAAACATCTCAAAAGAAGTTTGGAAATCACTGGAGCTGGTTTGTTTTTCCTGCAGGAGTGTAGCTGTTGCATGGTCCTTGGGGTAGGGGCAGCCAGAAGCTTCTGCCTGTGATTTAGGGGAACTGCTGGTGTGAAGGGGAGTTGTCTTGACCTCTCTGCCATTGCTTCTGTTGACCCTGCTAAAGTGGGTTTAGTCCTAAAGAAAAAATCTTCAGTTAATTATTTCCCCACTGGGGTTGCCTTTCTCGTAGACATTTTACCATTTTAAGTCAGAACATTCACTTTGAGGTTTGGGGGTGGATAAGCCGGCGGGGGGGGTGGGAGGGGAGGGCAGTGGTGTTGGTGTTGGTTTTATTTTTTTCTCTTTTTTTAGTGTAGCAAACAGAAGGGAAAACTACAGTCTAATTTTCTGTGATCCTGGATGCAGGTTACTTGTTCATGTTGAAAAGTTTATATGAAAACAGGTTACTTGGTAATTTTGGAAATGGTCCAGCTTGCTGCCTTTGGCAGAGCCTGATTATTCACACTCTTTTTTCTAATATTAGCTTTAATTCCCTTATAGCAGTATTATAAAGTTGCTTATTTCTCAGTCCTTTTAAATGTGGGAGCCTGTAAGCACAGCAGACGGCTTATCAGCTCAGCAGCCACTGCTGCTTGCCAACATCGTATGTTTAGTAAATGCTTGCAAGTCAGCCTTGAGAGTTTACGGTCCTTGGCTTGTGTTTCTTCCTCTCTGTGTTTCACTGCACTGTTTAAATAAAGAGTATTAAAAACCCTGCTAGATTTAGAAGAGAGAATCTGCGAATATGTGAGCCCTGCTTCCTCCCACAGCCAGCACGAGCTGGAGCCAGCTGAGGTGTGAGGGGGCTCTGTATTTTGGGAGGCTCTGCACATGTACTGGTTCTGTGCGTGCAGAGTGAGCCCAAATTTAATTTATGACTTTGTTAGAGAAATAGGGAATAAAATAACCTCCAAACCAGCACTTTTAATAGCTCAGGGTGTTGTGTTTTGTTTGGCGGTTTTTTCTCCCTTCAAATGCTTTTGTTTTATTATGTCTGACACCAGTCAAGGAGAGAGGAGGCTCTTTAACCTTAATGCAAATAAAACAGTAGTGCTTTAGAAAAAAGTTGTTCACTGTGTACCTCTAGGCTGGTGGTTCTGACAAAACCCAAGATTTAAAAATAAAATTACTCATTAGTTGTGGTTTGGGTTTTTTTCTTAATCTATTCAGCTCCCTCAATCCATTTGAAGCCTGATTTTTGCTTAGGAGGAGTAAAAAATTACCTATAGCAATAAATCCATCTGTCTGTCATGCTGTTTCTCTGTCTATCTGTCTATCCCCTTAAGACTTTAAAATGTTGTTTTTTATTTCTATACTGCTGCTGAAAATCAATTGTGACATTTTCTGTTTAGGCTGCTAAAGGTTTTGGCAGATAGAACATGGATTTTGTCTTTTGATGATGAATTTAATTTAGCACTTATTGCAAAGTCCTCAAGTGTTTAAATGTGTGGTGATAGGCAACTAAAACTCCTGCTGTGCTCAACTCCACTAGTTCTCTTCAGTAGTTCTGCTATTCAAAAAGAATTGGGACTTTTTTCATCTGTTTTTAATAAACGTGAGGTTTGCATGCTGTTTATGTCAGAACTGAAGCCAACTTTTTGTTGCAGTTTGACATGTAGAGTCTTAACTTTTTAGCTTTTGCTCCTAAAGACACCTACTGAACTTACGATGTTGTTATCCATTAAAAAAGGTGGGGGTCTTGCACGTCATCTTATCTGAACTGTGATGTTGAAATGTGTACATGAAAGCAAAAGCTGGTCTGCAAAAATGCTGGTCATGTGAGAGGGTACACACCTGCACTTGCTTAGTGGCCAAGGTGGACACCAGCATCTGGGAGCAGTTGCCTTTGGCTGGGTCTGTCTTGCTGCTGATAAAGCTGGGGAGAGTCTGATGGACTCTCCTTTGAATACTGCAAAATGAGAGGAGGACAGAGCCAAGTTCAGTGGGTCAGGCATCAGCCTGGTATCTCCTGCATCATCTTGGAGAAATTGTTTAGATGGTGTCTATGGGGAAATGTTTGGTGATCCCAACCTCCTGAGCCTGTGCCCTGAGCTTCCCAGGAGCTGTAACATACTGTAGGCGTGATATTGTTTCTGCATTAAATACTGTCAGCTGTTTATAGGGCCCATGGAGGTATCTCAGGGATCAGTGTATGGCAGATGAGGAAAGGCTGTTCCAATGTGATTTTGCTAAACACGCTTGTTGTGCCGCCAGGAGTCCAGGGTGCAACCAGAGGGACAGCACTCTCTCAATGGCTTCCCCATATTTCTTTTGTCGAGAGATGAGAGAAATATGCTTCAGGGCTCTCTGCGTGGTGCTACCATTTGGTAAAAATGCCTCATTGCTCATATGCTGTTTCTGGAGTGTATTTTTCACTTTTGTCTTACGAGATGGATGGGGAACTCAGATGTTCAGACTGCTTGCATGGACATCAGAATTCAGTGGGAAGATATAGAGGCAGTAAAAAAGTTCAGCATTGGATGGATCAACTGTGTTGGCAACTGTTTTTAACACCGTGTGTTTGTGGTAGAAGCATGTGTTTTGTGTATGAGGTTTCTGTTTTTCTTGTTCATCTTTTAAGATTTTCAAATAAGGTATTAACACTCAGAAGCCCAGAGGTAACAAGAACCTTAGAAGAGCTTCAGCTGTAATATTCCCATTGAGGCCAGGCAAAACATAAGACTTCTGAACGAATACATTCTTGTTCTAAAAGAAAGGCTGAAAATTCATATCAAAGGGTCATAAATCGCTACCAAATTAATTTCCAAATGTAAGTCTCTAATGCATTTGTTTAAATTTGATTCAGTTCCTTTAAGACAGTTTACTCTGAAAAGCTTTTTACATAAAAACATGCACAGTGAAAAGTGTTTACATTACAATATGGCACATTGTATTAAAAAAAATACTTTCTACATCTATTTATTTGCTGTAACATTTTACTAATTGAGCAAAGTAACACAGGGATCTGTGGTGTCATGCTAAAACCTCAAGTGTTAGGTTGCCAAGTATTGATGTTCTCACAACACTTTGTAGACAAAAAAAACTAAGGCAAACTGGGATGATGTTGTGGTGCTGATAAAGGAAATGCTGTGTATGGAGATTTAAACAGCTGAGAGGCAGACATGTATCACAAGTGAGTCTGTGCCGACTGTTGTCTCATGGGGCCAAGCACTTTCTTAGGCATTTGCTGCATATTTTCACCAAGTACAGAATGGAGGAAATCTAAACTTAATGCATGCAAGACTAATGTTTCTTTTAAAAAAGGGGTGTCACTGGTTTTTTTTTATTTAGAGCTTTTTCCTTAACTGATGCTTCGAAAATGCCTTTACAGAGCAAAATGAGCATGGTGATGAAAAAGAACATAAGCAAACTTGCTTGTTAGACTTAGTGAAAGCTGAGTTGATCATCAGTACAAATCTGCATTATTTTCCTAGCATGGCATTCGGTAACAACTTTCTTTGGTGTGCTTTTGTGTCAGTTGACATTTGCTTCAATGGCCAAGTGAGTTGGCAAATTTTGTGCTACTGGTCTTTGAAGTTGTGACTTCAGCGCAAACAGCCTTCTCTTTGTGTACAGCGGGGAGCCCCTTTGCTTTGGAGAGGGATGCATGCAGCACAAAGCCTAGAAATGGTCCCTACATACCAAATCTCACAATACTTCTTAGCACATAGCTTTAAGTAGCTCAGGTCTTGCAGGAATATTGGTTTATTTTCTGTGACTTTTTTAAGACAAGGAGTTAAAGTTCAAATTTTTAAAAACACTAAAATTACAGGGTTTTTGTTGATCTTCAAACATAGGTTAGTATTTAGAAGGATTTAAACTACAGTGGGAATGTACTCTCTTCTCTGTTTGATACAATTATTATTTCATGACAGGGTTCAAGTGCAAGGTCTCCTAGATACAGAGGAAGAAGTAGGGATTTACTTGAGATGGGTAGTGTTTGTTTCATGTTTTACTCCTTCTTACTAGAATTGTACTAAAATCTATTGTATGTCCAAAATTGCCTGCAAAACTTCACAGAATACAGTGACAAAATACAAATAATAGGGTGGAAAGGAGGACTTTATATAAATAAGGCAGTGCGTAAGTATCTATTTATTGTAGTATTTGCATGTTTCACGGTCAGTTGAACTCTTTTTACTATTCACGGCCCATATCTTAATAATTGTTGTAGGAATGTAGCTTGTACAGCATGTATATTGCTCCTTCTCAGATGGCCTGTTTCATCTGTAGCTGTACATGTCCAAGGGAGCAGCACAGTGCTGAAAGGCAACTGCAACTGTTAGAGCTTTTTATTATTGCTGTGTACACAAAGTTGAGGTTGTGGATGAGCAGTTTTCAGATGGAGCCTTGTAGCTACAGTAATTTTCTTTTTAATACATCTTCTGTAGCTTACAGTGAAGAGGAGGAAAGGACATTGTTCTTTCTGGCTTTTACATTGACCTTTCTCAGATGCTGCATTTTTGATGGCCAAAAACCTAAGCACTGGGGGCCACAGTTTCTTGGAAGGGATAGGTAAAAAAATGAGGTGGAGCAAAGGATTTTTAAACAGATCTTGTCACATCAGGTTTGCTGTGATTTGCTTTAACAACGGAGGACTAATGCCCGTTTAGGCCATCTGAATGTGTAAGATTGGGGTCCACCTTCCATCCATCCAGGTGAAGACTTGGTGAAGAGGAGGCATCAGGAGCCATCTTTCCAGCTGAATTCAGCTGCTTCCTGCTGTCCCTCAGATCTGCCGGCTAACCTGCTTTCACAAGTGCCCTTTAACAAACTTCAGAAACTCCAGCAATTTCAAAAGGTAATAGTCAGCAAAGGTTTCTTTGCTAACTTGTTTTGCTCCTTATTTTGACTGAACCAAATTAGGGACTGGTGGCCCAAGCAGAGCTGTCCCATTCACCAGCCCTTGCAAATGACTGCAGGTAGCATGGGCTTCACCTGGAGAGGTTTTCAAATAGATCCAGTTAAACCAGCTTGAGAGGCATCTCCTCTGCAGTTTGAATGAGGTTTCTATTGGCTACCTTGTGTCTGTTAACACTAGTATTAAACTGTATTAAAGCAAGCCACTATTAAATAAGTCTGGTTTACATGTAGGATCCCCTACAATAGCTATCCTAACTTAGTTACAGATGTATAATGTGGAGCTTACACAAGACATCGGAGACGATGGTGCTGTTGGCTCCTCACATGAAAAGTAGTGTCCTACTTTTTTGGAAGGAGTTGCACATATTGTACACAGATTTTAAACCAGCAGTTAATTTTGTTTTTCTTCCTAACATTTTCCACTTGGAATTTTCTTTCTGTCAAAAATGTGGCTGAATTTTTACACTCATCTATTTACATGTACGAAATGAATTGTGAAGGAGATAGGCTTTTTATAACATGAAGTGCTTCTGCCACCCAGTTCAGTGATTCACTGATACATAACAGTATGTGCAAGCAAGCATCTATAGTGTGTAGCAATGCATCTTTTAAACTTGTGTCATATTTTATGGTAAATAGCCATTTTCCAAGTGATTTGTACTGGTTTTGCACTGTATTATCCATGCTTACTTACACACAAGTAGAGATTGCCATGCAAGCAGCTTCCAAGGTTGGAATAAAAGGGTACAGTTTACTTTTTTATGTCAGTAGAGTTTAAATCCAAAGGTGTGAGAGATCTTTCTGAATTTGCTGTTTTACAGGAACTTTGATTTTGAGAGATATTCTTTCAGTAGAGGATCCTGTTGGATTTTGGGGATGGGATGTGGGATCAACTTCATTTTAGCTTTGAAAAAGGCCGTACCAGATGAATGTTCACAGTGTGATGACATCTGGCTGATTAATGCACTGGATCCAGTCTGATCTTTCATGTTTCTGAAATAGTGCAATTTCGTCCCTCTGCCGTGTTCTCTATTCCCTTTGGTATGGTATCTCCTGGTGAGGTGAGGACAGGTATCCACAGCATACTTGCAAGCAGGAGGGAAGCCAGATGCAGGCACACAGGGCATCACAGCATCAGTGGTAGAAAAGCTCAGTATGCCAGCAAGGTATGGCACAGCTGTGGAGGAAGACCTGACAGACCGGTCCTACAGGCTTCATTAAGGGGCCAAGTTTACACAAGACAGAAGTACTCGGATGGTTACACAGCAATCACATGCCAGCCTGACTTCAGCCATCAGCAGAGCATCACTATGGTTGTTAGCTAAGCATTTCAATAAAGTGTGTCTCTACAAGTTACAATTATAGCCAAGCCTGCCCCTAGCTAATTACAACCTTGCTTAGAAGTATAGTTTATGTAAAGCTTTTAAAACTTTATATAGGGAAGATATACATCCATAGGCATAATAAGAATGACGCCTTATTTTCAAAATTAAATTTATAGGCTTTGGTGTCTGTTTCTTCCTCCCTTTACAGTTTTGCGCAGGCTTTTTTGTTGCATCCTCATCCAGAGCTTTTGCCAGAAATATTGCCCAATTTTCACCAACATCAAGCTAATGATTTCTGAGTTTCCTTTTGAGTGTTTTGTTCTAATTTCTGAGAGACTAAAACAGATGTTAAGATGTCTTTGAGCCTTGTATTTTTGAGAGCACTGATAAATAATACTTAGATCTCTCATAAAAAGAGGATAAGTCTTGAAAGCAGTGAAGCTTTTTGTTGAACACATCGCTACAAGTTCTACAAAAATAGTGATCCATGTTTGGAGACTTGCTGTGTATTTTCTGTATTTGCTTAGATGGTGCTGCACCTGTACATCTTCAGCTTGGAATAGTGATACTAGCAGCATAACCTCACACCCTGAAGCAGCAGTACGGGCAAGCCTTGGTGATGAGACAACTTGTGAATGTGACACACTTTTGCAAGTTGGGCAAGTGTGGCTGTGGGTTAGACATGGCATTACCCGCACCCAGGTGGTTGTTGCAGCACCACATTCCATGCACTATGCCAGCCAAGGCCACTTTCTGGGATGGCTTTCAGTAACTGTATGACAAAGGCAAGACTAGATAGTACTGACATGGTTGCCACTGCCTTTTGGTGTTCTCTTTGGTTTTTTTTATTGTTATCTTCCATTCCCTGCTTCCAAGTGCTGCTCTTTCAGGCATGAATGGTGTCTCAAAAGGGAAGGGAACACAGTGGAGCCTGTAGTGCTCTTGTGCATTTGTTTTTTTTACACCTTTGGTACAAAGGGATACTCACATAGTCTCCATCACTACTGCTGTTTGGGAATAAAAAAGTGGAGTGTCTAACCCTCATGTATGGTTGAGGAAAGAGAACTCATGAGATAACTCCTGCAGCTGAAGAATTCCTTTTCCTTGTTTCTGTCTAGCCATTTTTTGAGTTTGGTATTTAGTTGGATTATTCAGGTCAGATCAGATTTAGGTCAGTTGTGATGGATTTTTTCCAAATCCAGTTCCCTTGATTCTTACTGTAAACGCTTACCAGATGACACAATGTGAAACTGGAACAGACTAGAGCTGTGTGATGACCGAATAAAATCTCAGTGGGAACCACTTCCATGTTCCTCAGATCATTTTCTCATGTCGTAAATTCTGTATCCAAAATTGTATCAAATACTTTTCTGACAAGAGTGAGGGTTTTTTCCTGACGGACAAATCCCAGCAGAGCTATTTTTAAGAAGCCTCTCTCTTGTATTTGCACTCACATGCCTGTTACTCAGACCTACACTGAAGAACAAATAGAAGTAAAAACTTCCCAGTATCCTCACCAGTGCTTTTCGACCCACCCTCTTTGGTCTCATCTGACATCCTCCACTGCATTTCTTTGGTATTTTTTCTTGGGAAGAGTTGCTGTAATGGTAACCACCATTAAGGACCTCTCCCCAAAGGAATAATCTGGATTTACTTGGTGATATGCTTTTCTTTGCAGACTGTTTCATGGCTTTGTTCTGCTTGATCCTCTCCTGTCCATGAGGGATGGGGAGGAGTGATCTGAGTGCCATCCTCATACTAAGTGCCATGCTATATGTTGACACCATAAGAAATTTCACCTCAGCATGAGGAAGAAGTGGTTTACATTGAGGATTGCAGAGCACTGGAACAGGCTGCCCAGGAGGGTCATGGAGTCTTCCTCTCTGGAGACTAGATGCTCTCCAGAGGTCCTTTCCAACCCTGACAATTCTGTGATTCTGTGACAAAGAGATGCTGATGTAGCAAGCGTCTGGGCAGTGCATTGTGGTGTCCTTTGGCTTGGGAAGAGGAGGCCAGTCTGTTTCTTGAACACAAATCCAGGCACAATAAAAGCTGCTTGAGTTGGTGTTTTTTAGTTTTAGATTTAGAGCTGTGTTCTTACAGTGTTAGTTCATAATTAGAAAAAGCCCTGAACCTCTTACTAGACCTTCCTTCTCCTGTTATAGCCTCTCTATTCATTTCCTGATAGGGTAAAGGGGAGCCTTGACACCAGACTTCCCTGTGTCCTGGCTTATGTATTGCTACATATCAATCTCTTCTGCAGGAAATCAGATGGATGAGACCTGTGTTTTCAGTTTTAAAAAGTTCTGGTGTACATGGTGCACAGGCGAGAGCCAGTTCTATTGCAATTGTCTCCTTGCTGGCTGCAAAAGCCACGTTAAATCATTATTCTACCACTCAGCTGCTTGATTAGACGTTTTGTGCATACCTCAAAATATGTGATGTTTTAAAGCTAGATTTGCTATTTAAATAAGAGGTTTGCCTTAATTGGCTGTTACAAATTACAAGCAAGAAGGAATGATTTATTGCTTATAATTAGAAATGAGTTATGAAGGGGAATGTTGGTAATCATAAAATAAAGCTTGGAATACATTGATTTCCAGATGGCTGGCAGTGAAATTGCTCTTTAATGTATCATAGACCAGACACAAGGAAAAAAAATGTCATCCATATTTATTCCTTGATGGATTACTTGTATGAATCTATAGTTAACCTGAATTTTGGAATATTAGTTTGCCTGCATAATCAGATGAGGGAAACTTAATTCACACAGTGGTATTGCTATCAGAGGTTGTGGAAGAGGTGAGTTACTGTTTTGCCTAGCATGATTTTTGTCCTTGTAATGTCAACGGGGAAGATCTAACAATAAATCTGGCATCACCTTTGGATATAACAATCTCAGTGGATTGTTCTGAGACTGCAGGTTACTGAGATGTTTTTCTTTTCATCTTTTTCCTCATTAGCTGTTTTTAAGAGGTTGAGATTGATCAAAACACCTGTCCAAAGGCAAATATCTGTAATCCTCTTGCTTGAGTCTAGAAAAATATATTTGCACCAGAAACAGATGGCAGTGCTACTGCTGAGAACTTTCCAATAGCATAATCCTTCTGTTGAGATGATAGTGTGTTCATTTAATGTTTTAAATTTAATTTCTGTTACTATAGTTCCAAGCATGATTTAGAAATTATTTAATTTGCTTTATGTGCTAATAATGGTGCTTTCTGCCATAACAGATGCATTCTGCACTGTTACCATTTGAAAGACTGCTTACAAGATAGTTAGACATATTTGGATTGTCATCACATGAGTTGTCTCACACTCGTGTTTTGGAAGTGACACTGACATTAGACTTGCTTAACTGAGACCATCATGATTACTCATTTACCTTCAGTAAAATGCTTCATAGCTTCCTGATTTTAAGTAGCTTTTCCTAGCAAGGTGCAGATTTACCTTGCAGCCATTATTTCATCTGGAAAAATTTTCATAATGAAAGGAATAGCATATTTTCAGCTAATATTTTCCTGACCTGTGGAGAGATGATCTCATCAGTATCTTTATTGACAAACCCAGGAAGAAGGTGTGTCAACCAGAAATATTAGATCAGTCAGCCTTTCTTGTCCTGGAGCAATTGTAATTTCCCATGGTCTGCAGCAATTTCCTTTAGAAGCAGATATGTGCAGAGATTGTTTTGGAGCTGCTGCAGTAGCCTAATTTCATTTGGTCCCAATAAGGTGGCCTCAGATTTCATTCTTTTAATTTTTGCTGTTGAAAATCTTTTGGTTTAGGCCGTGGAAAGAACAGCAAGTTGCTATTTTGTAGAATCAGATTGAAGAATGAGTGCTGCAGCTATGCAGAAAAATACTGCCTGCTCTCAGTCTGGATATTGAAGACAGATATCATGGCCTCTGCCCCTCTCTGAAATAGGTGTTTAGTTCACATTATGATAACAAAGTTCCTTCTGTTCAAAAGCATATCAATGGCTGATGTAGATGCTTAGTTCCTTGCTGATAAATATCTGCTTTAGTGAATGATGGAGATTCTTACTTTTTGCCAGTATATTCCTGTAGTTTTGATCCTTAGATTCTTAAGCCTGGGAATTTGCTAGAAGAGGCCAGTCTCATTAGCACTAAAGATGTACTCAGTGCTGTGTTGTCTGATGCTTCACTGATGAAAGCGAAACTCCTCTGATCCAGCATGAAAGAGGACTGAGTGAGAATCAGAAGTGGGAACAATTTCTCATTTCACTGTAGTTTTTGTTGTCACTTCAGCTTTGCTTTTCTTCTGCTTGAAATGGCTCTTTCTGTGGCATTGCTTGCTCAGAAACAGGCAGAAAATACTGGCTGTGTTGGTGGAGTTTACACTGCCACGTTGGAGCAGCGTTAGAAGTAGGTGGCTCAAGCACTGCTCAATGCGTCCTAGTCTTGCTGGCCAGGTGTCTGGTAGTATCTAGGAGGGTTTGGACTCTGCCTGCTGCTCCGTCAGTCACATTTGTGCAGCTGGCAGCACTGGGGTTAGCCAACTCCAGGAGACCTCTCTGTGTGTGAGCTGGGCCCATTGCAGTGTGGACGGGCTCTTCATTTGGTCTCTTTTGCTATTGGTTGGGGTCTCTGTGGCCTTGTCACTGGGGAATGTGATTCAGGGAAAAAAAGGTGTGATTTGGGGTTTCAAGATGTGAGCATCAGAGATGGTTTGTTTTGCTTTGCAGCATGAAGTTGTTTGTGGTTGTATCTGGGCTTCTTCTGATGTGCCACAGTGCACTCTTATGCCCCAGCCCCTGTCCTCAAGACATTCATTGGTGTCACATCCAGCCATGGTCTTGGCCATGAGCCTCAGTTTCCTGGAGAGGGAATGGCTCTTGTGAGCACTTGGCTCACAGCCAGAAGCAGATGTAGAAGGCAGTGGGATCCCCAAAGAGCTCTGGGGTCATCGTCATGACTGCAATCTCTGTTTTGCTCTGTGGAAAAGAACAGTGATTTGAGTCCAGGAGGGTCACCCCTTTGTCCTGACCTTATGGCAGAAAGGTGGGTCAGTATCTCCTGATGTTGTTGTATTTCCAACAAGAGCATTAAATCCTTGCAGGGAGGTAATTCCCAGCTTTCCGGTAAGGATAACATTGACAGTACCTAATTAAAGGGTACTTTTAGCCTGGATAAACATTTATATTCATTTCCTTCTTACGCAGATGTCTGGTAAACTGACCTCCTGAGGCAAAACCATCTGGCCTCAGGTGGGAGGAGGATCTCAGCCAGCCTGGAGAACCTGACTGGGCTCTACTCACTCATTTCTCAATAGCTTTTTCTGTCACAGAAGTGACATACATATGAAAGGCCTGTGGTATGGATGTTCAGGTTTTATGGGCAGTTGTCTTAGATGACCTGCATAATTACACTGCTGGCTTTGTGGCTGTAGGCTCAGTTGTATCTCTGCTTTCTGTCACGTATTCTGGGATCATCCATGTATAAAATTAGTATGGGCAGTAAGCAGCAGTAAGATGTTCCCTACTTGGATGGATTAAATTACAATTCAGTAAGAAACAGAGCTTTGAGTGAGTTTCTAAATTACTTGCAGGATTGCACTGAAGAGATTGTTATGGTATCATAAACCTTTTTGGTGGGCCAACAGCCTGATGCAAGTGAGACAGTTTTGTTACCTCACAGCGCTCTTTCTATTTTATGTACTATGTATGTCATCTTCTGTTATTAAATAATAAGCAAAATAAAAACAACTGTTTGTCACAGCAAGCCTGTTTTTCAGAGAATTTGCTCTCTTTGGAAGTTTAGTCTGTGTGATCTCCTGCCCTGTCAGGTGCTATTATATTGAATCTTCTTTTAAACTGTGAAGCTGGAAGACAAACCTAGACGTTATCGTGCACATCTCAGCTGAGAGCAGAGCAAATTCAGCAGGGAGCAGCTTCTGATGCCATGTACGATGCCATTAGTTTTTGTCGTGAACATGTGAAGATTCTCTGCTCCCAGTGTTACGTATGTTGGCTGACATGAGCATTTGTAGAGCTGCATAAGTTTTGAAGTAGTTTAAAATGTGGATATAACACTTGGAGCTGTGTGAAATCTTTCTCCTTTTACGCATCATATTGCTGTTCAGAATGTTGCTTGTTCTGTTACTGCCTCACGTGAGGTATTGGATTAATTTGCTAAGTTAATTTGCAAATGGAAGTGCCCCAAACTAGAAATTATCATGGTAAACAACTGCTGAAACACTTAGGAAAACCAGTTGCAACACTGCATTTTCAATAGAGACTGTTGGTGCTTTGGCATATATGGGATCATATCCTAATGCAGGATATTATTGTTATTTATGGAACTTTGCAACCCTGAGTTAAAACTGGACTGTGATGGACAGGATTTTTCACTTACAGTGTGTGTGCTTGTTTGTACCTTTGTAGCCTTTTACAGATGAGATTTTCATGCACATTGAAAGTTGGACAAGATACTTCAGTTACTTGTTTTTTTCTAGATGCTTTCTTGATCATTAATACTCAGGCCTATCCCAGCCTCAAAAGCAGTCATATTCTTCCCTGAAGACACTTATTTCCATCCTGTGTGGTGCAGCCAGACAGCAGAAGGAGCCCATATCTGTAGCCATGGCAGCCAGTAATTTACTGCTCCATATGGCTGGTGTGGTAGCAGCTGCTCTGGTTTAAGGAGGTCAGGGCATCAGGACATTTAAGAAGCAAAACAAAACCCCACTGTTTTGCTCATAATAATGGGATTCTCCATAGGTGTAAGGAGAGCCAAGGGTGAGAAGTTAACTTGTCTTTTTATACATTTATAATTTTAGGACATTTTAATCAAAGACATTATTTCAGAGGGAGGGAAGTGTTTGTGTCTCCTTAAGATGGTTTTACCTTTTTCCCTGTTTTCATTGCTACCATTTGTAGGTAGGACATCATACTGAGGCACAGCGAGCTGAGATGTTGTGAGTAACCCCTTTGGATCTACCATGCAGCAGATGCTGAACAGCCAGAGCAGGAGGAGAATCCTGCTTCAGGATGCATTTGATACTATGCTGAGAGAGAAATTGTATTGCCCAAATCAAATGGCAACACTATATTTCTAGTAGTGAAGATGCGTGTTTTGTGAGCAATTGTCATGGAACAGAAATACAAGTTTAGTTTCAGTTTGGCTGTGAGAGTCAGTTGCTGCTGAAAAATGGTATAGAAGCGCTCTTGGATTTAGCGCTAAAGTGTGCAAATAGGCTTTTCATAAGCATGAATCTTTTTATTTTCATTAGGGGACCATTTTAATTAAAACAAAACTCTTTGCTTCATATAGCTGTGTTTGTTTACTCTTTGCTTCATATAGCTGTGATTGTTTTCTTCACTCTATGAGCTCATGTATAATTTGCTCTAAAAGAAATGTCAGCAGTTTCTGATTACCTTGTGAGTCTTACTCAACAGCTTGATTTTAATTGGGGGGAGGAAGGATTTCAGGGTGCTCCAGGGAGGTCTGATGTCTTTTGGTAGTTGGAGGAAATAGGTGCTATCTTTGGTACAGTGTTAATTGCAATAATCACTACTACTGGTTTAAAATAAAAGTCCTTCATTACTTACCCCTGTTAGGGTGGATTTTTTTTCATTCATGTCAATGAAATACAGCCTGTTTGGTAATTAGCATCCCTCGGCTACATAACTTTTTCACATTGTTGCATCTGAATGCTTGTAAGCATCTGAACAGGGTGACTTTTGGAAAACAGTGATTGACTATCGATAGGATGGCTCAAATTTTAGGAAATTTTTATAAGGAAGTATTTTGCATTATGAGGGTGATGAAACACTGGAACAGGTTGCCCAGAGAGGTGGCAGATGCCCTTTTCCTGGAAACATTCAAGATCAGGTTGGAGAGGGCTGTGAGCAACCTGATCGAGTTGAATATGTCCCTACTTATTGCAGGAGGGTTGGAACTAGATGACCTTTAAAGGTTTCTTACCCCGAACCATTTTGTGATTCTGTGAAAACTCTACAGTTCGGGTTAAATAAAGCAAAGAGGCCAGGCACATAGGGAACACTGTGTCCATGTCCTCAGATGCATTCTCTCTAAGCCCAGAATTCTACCAGGATTTGTAAGTAAGAGATAGTTTATGTGGGTCAAGAGTATTTCTTTCTTTAAATTTTTTATAATTATGAAATACGACAAGAAGTATCTGTAGCAGAATAATGTGTTCTGTAGGAGAATAATGTGTTCTGAATCATTCAGTGGTACAGCTCTTGAAGCTTTCCTGTGGATTCTTTTTGTTTAGATCTACTGTAAGGAGGCATCTTGGACTACTTTGTTTGCTGAAATGCCTTTTGGATCTTGCAAAGCATTTCAGAGATGACCAGTTTCTGAACTTTTTTGGAGTTTAGACAATATCTTGTGTTTTAATACTGTCGTCTCCATCAGAGATAATGATGTGAGTCTCCCCTACTTATTCTTTGGAGTTTTGTTTCCTCCTGCTGATTATTTGAAGTAGATAAGAAGGAAGACAACCAGTAACTGTGTGTGAACAGGGAAGAATGACTAATAGAAAAATGAGAGGAAAGATACTGTTTTATCATAAAAGACTCTACCTCTGGAGTCATAAATTGGTATTCATTAAGTTGTTTGCCTAGACTTAGTTAAAAGACATACTTGAGAAGCTGTCTGAGCAGTGTTTCAGTAGAAAGCAAGTAATTCTCTTCGTGACTAGATACATCTAGATGAAGAGAAAAGACCAGAAAGCAGCACTAAGTGATGGATTGAGAGCGGCTTTCATGGCAGTAAGGAGACAACAGGTTATGAAATGTTTTTCAGAAAGAACAATATTTAACACTTAGCTGTAAAGCAGTACTGATCTGTCTTTCCTCCCTGTATATGCAGGTCTTTTTCATATGCAGCATTTTTCAAAATGTTTATGTTCAGGTTTTGTCGTTTCTTATTCAAAGTATGCAGGGTGCCCTTGGTTTTGATGGTGATTTCTGTAGCTTGAAGTATAATTTTGCCTGTGATTATTTTGATACCCTGCATGTATAATCTTACTGGGTATCCTGTATATATCATCAAACACAGGGAATCAGTTGCAGAGTGGTGCTGGACATTTCAGAATGTAGCTTGGTTTTACCATGGCTGTATTCTTCCAGAAAAATCAGTTGTCTTTTGACTTTTGTAACATGTGACATCTATTTCAAAGACCTTCAGGATGGGCTCAGGCTGCAGTTTGAGATGAGATTTTGCTACTGTGCTTGTTGACTGGCATCTTATTATCTGGAACTGGGGCAGATGCTTACAAGGGAACGTGTATATTAATTATTGTGGAATCTGTGGCTGTCCACTCTTTATCTTATATCTTAAAAAAAGTAATTGCACAAGATAAACCTAGCAAAGTGCTTTCATTGTCTGAAGAGTGAGTACTCTGTCAAACTCTTGTGCATGTTATAACTTTTCTGATGTTCACCATTTTATATTTCCTTGTTTGCAGATTAAGACCCTTGATTTCAACACAGCTCGCTAAAAAGGCTGCCACTGAAGAGGTATGTAGAGTCCAGCACTTCTAGTATAGCAGTTGAGTCTGGAAATTCTCACAACCTGGCTCTAGTTATGTGGTACATAAGGGCAAAAGAAATGAATCTTGCGTCTCTGATCACACTGGGAGCTGGTTACTGCAAACACTGCACAGCTAAGGTTACCTGTTTTCTAACTAAGATATGCCCTTTCTTACCCATCAGTAACATCAGCACAGCCTCATAATACCTGGTTAGACAGCAACAAAAAAGCTCCCTGCAACCATCTAAAAAGGTATATATCAAACTGGAGAGAAGGAAGGGGCAGAGTTCGTGCCTGTTTCTCAGCACTTAGATGGTCCCCATAGAGAAGGGGATGATGCAAAACATCACTTCTGTTCAGCCAGCGACGGCCCAAGGGAAGGGCTGGGCTTCTGTAGGAGGCCAGTGAGGAAACACAAAGTGACAGCTTATAGCATGGCTTACTCCTTGGCTGGTTTGTTTGTTTAGTTTGAAAATATAATAGTGCCATAGAAAAGTTAGAGCTAGTAACTGGCCACCACCAGAAACCCTCTATGGGTGGCTTTGTGCACTTGCATTTTCTCCTGAAGAGATCTTGATTATTATCAGTCATAGTGATAACTGCTTTCTTTCACTATTATTTTCACACTGTACAGAGTAGACATAAGCATTTTGTGTATGATAAAATAACTGTCTACTCATATCTAAAATTCTGCTCCTAATAAAGATATTTATCCTACTTTTCCCCCAAAAACATGTGACACTGACACACTTTTGAAAGTGAACCAGTTACCTTGGGGAGTTTAACGTGCTTTGCCAGTTGTCCATCCAGCCATAAATATATGTGCAAAACTCAAGTCCAGGATGTCTGGAAGTAAATTCAGGAAGTTCTATTTAAAGGCATTATTTGACTGCCTTATTTTTTAAATTAGTAAAACCCATTGATTTTCAGAAGCAGTTTGATATCCTGCCTGGGGAAATACATTTTCACTTCTTACGCTATGCTCATTAGAAAACTCTGCACATTTTTAGAAGTATAGCTGTCTGGAAGTGGACATGATAATTAGAAGAAGGTCACATTTTAATTAGCGTGGTGCAGTTTTAAAAAATAATGACTCAATTGTAGCTCCCTTATATTCACCCACTTTTTCAGAGCAGATGGATACTTTTAAGTATATAAATTGATATATATTATGATGCTGATTCATTTCAAACTGTTGCATCTATTTTTGTTTATACTGAAAACCTAGATAGACTCAATTTGATCACTCTAGAGGCAAAAGCAGTGGTAGGAAATATAAAATAAACTGGAGGGAAGTGCCTCTAAATAATATGATTAATTTGAGCATTAAAAAATCATGAAAACCTGTCTTTGAGTGGTCTGAATATCTAAATACTTGATTTTCTATTAAAATTAATGGGTGTCTTTTGCCCTATTAATGAACTATTGGAGCAAACCTTTAGGTGACTTTGAAAAGCTCAGACAGATTCTTTAGGTTGGCTGTCATGGTATATGACACATTCAGGTACTGCTTTGATGTTTGAATAATTGGACTATCAACTTTCTGGTACAGGGACTTTCTCTGAAGTTCCTGGAGTTACAGGGATTCTGGGAGTTACTGCATCCTAAGTAAATACATTTATAAATAAATAAATAAAAATACATTAGCAACACTAAATCAGAACTTACTGCTAATGGAACTGCAGAAGATGCAGCAGTACACAGTTCCATACTGTAATTTAAAGCCTAAAGTACTGTAAGACTTTTCTTGTGGTGGAGACCAGAGGAGTTGCGGTTTCCTGATCTCCTTTGGACCACTGATTGTGAGGAGCACCTCACTGTTGTTCTTCCCAAGGAAGCAGTCCTGATCTTCTTCTTTCCTAGTAGAGGAGATGACTCTCAGTGCTGGTAACTGCTAAGTAGTGACAGGTAGTGTTAAATATTCTCTTCTCAAAACTACTTACATGACAAAATGGTGTTAATGGTTAATCTTCAGTGTTCTTCAAGTTGCCATTAATGGGGTGTCCTTTGGGGCCACAGGCTGTAGTGTAGAAATCCCAAATAGTCCAAGTACAGAACAGAGGTGAAAAGTACACTGTTACAAAGCTGGTGGAGATGGAGAATCACAGAATCCCAGGTTGGGAAGGACCTCAAAGATCATCTGGTCCAACTTTTCTTGAAAAAGCATGACCTAGGCTAAATGTTCCAGCACCCTGTCCAGCTGAGTCTTGAGAGTGTCCAACACTGGGGAATCCATCACTTCTCTGGGGAGATTATTCCAATGGCTGATTGTTCTCATTGTGAAAAATATTCCTCCTGTGTTCAACTGGAATTTTCGTGGGAGTCTTGTGCCCATTACCCCTGTCTTTTCCATGTGACTCCTTGTAAAAAGGGAGTCTCCATCTTCTTTGTAGCCACCCTTTAAATACTGGAACATGGTGATGAGGTTTCCCTTGAGCCTTCTTTTCTCAAGGCTGAACAAGCTCAGCTCCTTCATCCTTTCCTGACATGGCTTCCCAGTCCTTTGATCATCTTTGTGGTCCTCTTCTGGACCCTCTACTGTCTGCAATTTTTTTGTATATCAGGGACCAAAGCTCCTGTGGTAATTCTTCCTGGATGAGAGAGGGAGATTCAGCCTTAGAGTGAGCACACTGTGGAAGTGAGAACTTCAGAGAGACCAGAGCCTGGGCTGTACTGGGGCAGACTGTGTTGCTGCTTCCTGCCCCACTCATGGATCTGTTATTAATGAGCTAGAACCAGTATTACTTTCACCTAATTCGCCTCTGATTCCTTGAAGGTCTTGCCTCTTTTCACCCTGCCTGCTGTGTCCTGCCTAAGCTTGGAACAGCTAACTGGGGAGGTACATATACCGAATGGGTCCCATTAATGCTTAATTGGTGATCATTATTCTGATGAATTTCATAGGTAATGTTACTGGGGCTGGTTGTATTCTGTGTATTACTAACCTAGCACTCTGCCATCATATTAAGTGCTGTCTAAAGAGTGCTGTTTGTTCCATACCTCATTGTGACTCAAAATAAAACCAACCCAAGACCTGTCAAAACCAATACATGTTGGGTTTTTTTCTGATTTGAAGGGTACATTTTTGCTATCATTAAAGTGTCAATAATATTATTATTGTGTAATAGGCCTGATGTGAGTCAAGCACAGTGAGGAAAAGGTTGTAAGTTTTTACCCAGAGCTCTACTGAGGAGCCTACACTCCCAGATTTCTCCTTACCTTGTGCTTGCAAGAGGATCCTAGTTCTGCTGTTACCGTCTCTGGATATTTCAGTTACCTGGATATGAATTATGTGAAAACTGGATGTTTGTGCCTGACTTTCATTCAGGCAACATTTCTTTGAGCAAGTTGCATGTCCCCTAGAGCAGCTAAGCCTCTAACACTGTACATGGGCTTCCAGCTCTCCTGTCATTTGGAAGCTGCTAAAGTTTTATCCAAATATTGAACAAAAGGAAGGGCTGCTCTACTGTCCCTTTCCCTTTTTTGCAGGTGACTTTTCCAAGTGCACAAGCAGAAGCCACTGGCTTAGAAAAAGCAGCAGCTGTGCTAGTGGAGAGTGGCCCAGTAGCTTACAACCCTGATGAAGAGGTGGAAGAGGAAGAAATAGAAGAAGATGATGATCACTGCATGAGCGCCTTGCAGTTAATGGGAGGAAATGGTAAACTGCTGCCTAAATTGTCATTCTGTGGGGTTTGTCGTTTCAGGGCTGAGGACAGACAGGTTTTCCCTGCTTGTTCCTGTTCTCTGGCATCTCATCCTGTACAGACCTATGGCCACATTTCCAGCATTGCCCATTCCTGTGGGAAAGCCTGAAGTCACCCTTGTCCAAAACTTGACCTTCTTAGAGACTGCTCCTGAGAAAACTTTGCTTCTTGAGCTTTAGGCTAAGAGGATTTCTCAGAAACAAACTGATGTTATACACATTTTTCCAAAGTAGTTTATTAACATGGATCTGAGGAATTACGGGATCAGTGACCCCTCCATTAGCAGTGCTTGGGGCTTATTGCCTCCCAAGCAAAGCTGTCATGCTCCTGCCTCCTTTCTCAGCTACAGCAACATCCAGTTGTCCCTGAGCCCTGGATACATGGCTGTCCAGCTCAAAACAGAATGAATAGTCCCACTCCACTTCTGGGGAAAGTGTTAGGAGGAAGTAGTTCTTCACCAAGAACAGAAGACACATTGATAGCATACGACATGCTGTATGGTACACAGATGTGTGCTAATTTCTTTGGTTTACCAAAAAAGCCACTCATTTAATTTAGGTTTCTTTGGTGGCAGGAAAAGGCAGGTTTTTTTCTTAACTGGACACATCCACATTTATACTTTATTAAAAAATTCTCTATAGAAACTTAAGCTTTGAAAATACACAAAAATATTTTTTTCAGTGAGAGCTGCCAATTATGGGTTGTGAAAAACAAGATGAGAGTAAGTTTCCTACTGAAATGTTATTTATTGCAAAAATCTTTCCAGTGCGATTAATCTGGTGTTCATAGACAATATGTATACATTTCACAAAAGTGTCTGTTGCTTTTAAATTGATTTCTCCACTGGAAAATAATTGCCGAACTGTAGGAAAAACAGTTTGTTGCCTGCATTTATTATTAGAATAATGTTCCCAAGAAAAGGCACCCATGTGGGGGAGGGTGGGTCCATGTTTATTAATATTCCCCCCACCCTGAAATAGAATAAAGGTCACTGAGCTTTTTTTTCCTTTGTAAATGTTACTATCTTTAAACCATTCTGAGAACATTCCACTGCTCCCTGTCTGGTCTGGACAACAGCTGAAAAGTCAGAGTTAAAAAACAATAGAAATGAAAAGGAAAGGAGTATTCCCGCAAAACAAATAACTCCTTTCTAACTGCTTTCATCATAGATTTTAGACCTGTCTGCCTGGAATAACTGCAGGATTTACAGATGGTGAACTTCACCCATTCTACTCAAATTATTACAAATTACATTTAATTCTGCTTCCGAGCATTTGCTTCCCTCTTTGGATGAAATGTTGGTTGCACTGTATTGAGTTTGGAATATAAAGGTTAACTTTAATGAATGCTCCTATGTAATGGCTATCCACAGGTTTGACGACACAACAGAAAATACCTGATTCACTGCCTTCAGAATCATAGCACACAGAAGGCAAATTGGTGCGTTAGAAACACACAGGCCTGCCTTCTGACACACACATCACACGGTCTCTGCACTCAGCATTGTTTAAGAAAACAGAACTGGATAAAAAAAATCTAGGCAAAATTTTAAGCTGCTCCTCTAGGAGTAAGTAGATACTGGACATCTGAGTCAGATGTGTTGGTCAGGATTTGTGGCACGACTCCTTTGATGTTGATGGGAACTCTGAGCTATCTCTGAACCCTTGCAGTTTCAGCTTACGAATTCATGAATAGTGTAAACAAGTCAGCTTTTTTCTTGGTGGCTATGTCTAGTGAGGACCATGCCTACTTGTAAATGTATGCTGCTGCTTATCAGCCACCATGTTCCAAATTACTTGTGACAATCCATCTTGATCACCCTAACCTCCGAATCAAACCAAATATTTCATTTATCCATGTGTCAAGTATTCCTAAATGAGGTCCCAGTGACAAGTCAGAAAAGATATTTACACATACATGCTTGCAAATAACTTTTATTTCATTGAGGGAAGTACATACATGAGCTTTTTATTTAGCCCTAAGAAAACACATGATTTTTTTAAAATGCTTGCTTAAGACAAAACTTACCATCTAGTTATGCAGTGGAAAAACAACCTGAAAATAGCAATACTTCTGTTGTATCTAGCTGGAATATTGTATTTTTTTATATGCCTTTGTTTTTGTGTATTTCAGATTATGGCTGTGACGTGGATGATGATGATGGCTATTAGTTCCACTTACTTCCAAAGGACATGGACTATGTCTTGTTCCCAGCAAATCTTCAGTCTTCAAACTGTATGAGTTTAATTAGGTTTCTTTATATGAAAGAAGCTTTCTATGGTCAGCAAATATAATCGAACAATCCTTACTTTTGTAAGTGAATTTTAGGTTGCCATTGACTCTGGTCAGTTTACATTGACCCATAACCCAGCAACAGTGTTTGGGTTTGTACTTGAATTTTTCTTTATGTTGGTGGATCATAGTTTGAGGATGAAGTTAATGGGAATAATGTTTCCAGAGAACAAAAGAGACAAAATAGACTGTGTATAAAGCATGTGTGGCTGAAAGCAACACATCTCTTATTTACGTGACTGTGCTTTTAGGCATGCTGTTCAAGGGGAGCAGATTGAAGGACGGATAGAACAGGTAAAAAGGAGAAGTGTTGATTATTTCAGTACAGTAGCATTAGTTGTTTCATAATGCTACAACTGAAAGAAAGAAAACATTTCCAGCGTGTATAATGAACATGAACTTGTTATTGTATACAAGCTTCCTTACCAGAGTGTATCAGAAAATAATGACAAGTTATATGTTTGCAATACAGTATTGGTTTCTTTGAAATTAAGTAAATAGTTCTTTGTACTAACCAATTAATAGATTTCTTAAAAGGACAACAATAGGAGACAATGTTGGCAGCTTAGAATCATTTTCCACTGTCCTGTGTGGTTTATTTGGAAGGAGGGAGAAGACCTATGTGAGGCAAGAAGTGTAGAGAGCAAGCAGGCAACAATGCTATGCTCACATGCCTTTGCTGGGCATTCCTAGGAACAGCCAGGTTTTTTGTGGCTGGTATTGCTGCAGGAGAGTCACTCTGACCATCTCTATGTAGCTGTTCTTGTCCAGCTGAGTTAGAATGGCGGTCTGCACCCTGGAGCTGCTTGTCTCTAAAACTGGCTGAAGGAAAGAAAAAGCTGATCTTTTTAATAAATAAGCTAGCATCTGCTTTGGCCAAATTTAATTTAATATAATTTATTTAACTTTCTCTGGGTAAATTTAAGGTCACCATGCAGCAGTCTGACTTTCATGGCCCAAATCCTGCCCTTGAACAGTCACTGCTACCTGAGTAATGCAGTAATGGAGCAGTAATGCTTCAGCCCTGTGTGCCCCAAAATGACAACAGGCAGGTCCTTCTCTTCCAGATCCATCAGCTCTCCCAGTGCAGTTAAACTGGGGATCAGGGACAGAGCCCTTATTGCCAGATCCCACCCTGTTGTCTCTGACTTGCCTTTCCCTGGCACTGCTCAGTCCAAGGCTCTTGGCTCAGTGAATGCACTTCATTCAGAATGCTCAGAATGCACTGCACTCTGGATCACACTCTTGATGACTGCAGCTGTGGTACCCAAAATGTTTTCATCTCTTTCCTTTGCCTAGTGACAGTCATAAAAACTTTAGCACTGCAGGCTGGTCTTACACCAGGGAAAGATGGATATTTGTCTTACCAATGTGGTTTCTCTTAAGCTGTCTCTCCTGGTCAAGTTGTCTTTCCTACCCTTTTTGAGGAGTGTTCATCACTAAAGCACCATCCATCCTCATGCTGCAGAGGGTGAATCATGGGAGGAAGAGAAGCTGCCTTAGGACACTCTGTAGCTATTATCAGCCAGAGTGATGATGCTGCTCATACCTGTGGTCTTCAACAAAGAGGGGGGAAGGGCCAAAAGGCCTTCTATACTTTTCCATCTCAGTAGCATGCATAAGCGGGATGGATCAAGTAAGTAGAGCAAGAGTGAGTGCTCTTTTTAGGAGTGGGCTTGATATTATTTGGCTGTTAAATGTAGTTTTTGGGTAGCTTGTATCTGCTAAATATTTTTGAGCCTGCATAGGAGTATTTCCAGAATAACTTCTTAAAATCCGAATACGGTAACACAAACGATGTAATGAAGCTAATGGGAAAAGGAGCTTTTCTGAACCAGATTCCAGTTGCTTAGTTTGCAGCACTTCAGTGGAAAGAAGAGATTCCATATAACTCTTAGAGGAAAAGCTGGTATTTTCACCAAAAGCCTACAGATTTTTTTTTCCCAATACTTTATAAATACTGCACAAAAAATGATATTGAGGGGATAAACCTTTCTACCTCTCTTTTATCTACACCACAAATTAAAAATCGTGCTATAAGCAGATTTTTAAAAGTCGTTTGTTTTATCAGAGTTCGTGCTCTGCAAATCTTTGGGACAGTTGAGTTGGAGCATTTGGGTTTGGATTATTTCTGCCAGTAGCATTACGACAAATACCCATGGTCTCAGTATATTCTCAAAGCTCGGTTTTATTCCAAGGTACACATTATTCTCTATGCAGGAAATAAACATGCATAAATAAACATGTGTGTGACTCATGGAGGACCAGTGCTTTTCTCAAATGCAAGATGTTGGCTCTTAAAGAAACCACCAAGATAAATTCTTTATTGCTGAGGGTCTTTCCTCCAGTCTTCCATGTAGTTTTTCATTATTTTGTTCCCCCTAAAGGATACTGACCCTGCTGCCAGTGTGGTGATGTTATGTGCGGGAGCCCAGAGTCCACCCAAATAGCTGCTGCTAGGAAATTATAATTGCAGTAGCACACTGCGTTTCTGAGATCATTGTTTCTTGCACTGGAAGTAGAGGATTGCAGATTTTGAATGGTCTCGTCTGATTTGATTAGGAATGGCTGTCGTATGGTCTGCTAGAAGCCACTTGGAGAACAGAAAAAAAAAACCTACAATTCCATAGCATCTCAGTATTGCTGATGAAGTTAATGGCATGGTTTCTGTACAGGAGTTCTAAAGGAAAAACCATGGTAATCAGACAGGCAGACTTCACTTCAAGCATTGTAAAGCTTCTTAAGCGATAGTGGTTATGTACATTTTTAATTTATTGGTGACTTACCAGGATTTTTATAATGTTCATTCCTTCTTGATTTAACTAAGCTCAGGAAATGTAAACAGATTAGAACACGCTAGTTTCTGTTTTTATAGCTACTCATTAAAATGTAAAAAGATTAACACTGCAGTAACTCTGTTTACTACTATTGAGGTATCTGGACAATTTTGTTGCATATAAGTAAGCCTAAATTCACTTGGAGTAATTTGGACCCTGCTTTTCTCAGGATTCTGATTATAATGAAGAGAGCTTATAAGGCTTCAACATCTGTTGTTCCTAGATCTTTGCATTTGAACTCACACAAGCTATATATCATTGGGTTTGTTGCATAAAGCATGTCTGTTGCTACAAGTCACTTTGTTTTTGACAGCAGCAGTTGCATTCAGCTTGTCTGCCATGCAATCTTTTCACATTTTTGCATGGTGGGGGTCAAAAAAAATGACAAAAATAAGGAAAATAACGGGATTCTTCAGTGTGGTGAGTGCATTTTCAGCGTCTTAATCATCTATGACATTTCCTTAAAATCACTATGTTCAGTACAGCAACTTTTAAATGTTGCCAGACAACCTTGTCTTGAGGATTAAACATGTTTGTTGAAAAAGTTCTTGCCATCCTGATGGCTTGTTTGTATTCTTTGGATTGCATTGAAACTCCAGCCGCAGATGTGTACAGTTGATGTAGAATTTGCCTAATAAATGTGCTGTTTCTTAATTTTATGTTGCATTCTTGCATTTGGTTCAGGTAGTGCCAAGGAGATTAAACCTGTTTGATGTAAGCATATGTATCATCCTTACACAACCGCAATATGAGCCATGTTAAGCTTTTTTACTGTAATATATTTGCTGTAAGTAAAAAAATAAATCCTTGCAGAATTCATCTTTTACCATGCTCTCCTTCTAATTTCTGATTTTTCTATCTTCGTTCTTATGAACATTTGTTTTTTATTGCTGCATGGTTGGTTTATAGTGGCCAAAATTTATAATTCGGAGGTTTCTTTCGTCTGTAAAAAGGGAAGACATGTCTAATCAGGCAAGTGTTTTTTACAAGATATTGTTCCACTGATAAATGTAGATACTTTCTGTAAACTGCATAACATTAACAAGTCTTTTCCACTGAGCTATATAATTAACTAACTGTGGGAACAATGTATAGTGTGTGTGTTTAGTGGAACTCTTCCAGTGCTTGTTTCTGAAAGTTGTGATATCTTGATAAATAAGGTGTATGCTGAATTAAAAATTATGTTATTTTATCAGCATCTGGTTGACACAGTTTGGAGGCTGAAATCCGCATCTACCATTTGTGCACATGGGTGTTTACTCTTTGTATCTGCTTTGATTCCTGCACATGCGCTGGGAGCTCACCAGGGTAGAGTCTGCACACATACCAGTACAATCCAAGTAAGATTCATGGGTTGACACAGGGTAGAATATAGCTAAAGCAGATGGCTTCAGAACTTTAGCCACTATTTTCAAGCAAACTAACACCAGGCCACTGGGAAATACTGTTTGATACTGCTGCATGCTGCATTAAATCAGTAGGGCCTACCGTAAGCTCTGAGGTTCCAACAGCAAATCAGTGTGATGTGAATCATTGTGTTTTCTTTTTGGACCACCAGGCACTACAAGAAAGAGACTGAGAGGATTTTGCTGCCTGCAGTAAGATGAAGGATCTTTCCCCTTGTTCATCTTCCCTGCACATTTTATGCTTTTTCAGAGGAGCTGGCTGCACTACATTAATAAAATGCCATCTAAAACACTTTTGGCCAATGTTCTTGGCACTCATGCAAGTGTAGACCCCCTAGCCACTTGGCAAGCAAAAGGTCTCTATCAACTCTTGTAAAGCTGCCCATCTTAGACCCTAAGTGTTGTCACTGCTTGTGGATATAATACCAGTGTGAAAGGGGCTACATCTCAGGTGACAGATGATAGTCCATCAATTAGGAGATTACATCTATCCCAGTCTGCTGCATACATCAGTGGGGACAAGCAGCTGTATTGATACCACTGTGCAGAGAGGTAGTTTGGGGGTCCCAAGGGCTGTGTTCAGCCCATGGATCAGTCCTATCCATTAATCCACCGTGACTACTACAGCATGTATGATGCTCAGAAGGAGGTAAGCAATTGAGGCCATCTGTGACACCTGAAGTCAAGGTCAGAAGTAGGCAGGATGAAGACACAACTATTACAGGACTTAGATGAGGTTTGGAAGGAAGGCTGTGGCTCCTCCAGTGTCACTTCAAGCCTACTTTCACAGCCAAGCCTAGCTATCATAAAATTCTTGGGTAGAACTTAGATTGACTGGGGCATAGGCTACCTTGCCATCCAAGAAAATGCTTTTCAGGGCTGGGGATGTGTGTGTCTACTTTTAAGTTACTCCCTCTACTGCAATAAATTGCAAGGACCTTGCTGGGGATTGCAGCTTTCCTTCTGCAAAGAAGTGAGCACTGAGCTCACTGAGTGCAGAGTGCTCAGTGCTCAGCAAGCGTAAGCAATCACTACTGAAGAGCAGATATGTTAAGTAAGAGAAAAAGAGGAGGAAAGCAGCACAGGCAGGGAACTGTGGTGAAACTTGGAGTTTGCAAGCATCAGTCGCTCCAGATGTCAGAGACAGGGATGTCCCTCACCAGAGGTGGAGAAGCAAGTAGTGAACACAGTGGAGGAGACCTAGGCTGGTAAGCTGTGATCTGAAATTCCTCCTCATTTCACTGTGAGACAAGTCTCTGTGTTTCCTAATACTGCAAAGGAAGGAGTATGTTTGTGTGTGTGTGAAACTGTGTCAGATGGCTCCCCATGACATCCCTTACTCTTCACTCTCAACTGCTCACATGGGCATGGTGCCTGTCTTGCTCTCCAGCTAGTGACTATAGCTCACTCACTGCCAGATCCTGCCCAGCAATGACTCAGCAGGCTAAAAGACTGAGACACAGTAGCTCCTGTTCCTGGAAAGAGTGCAGTTTTGGTACTTGGAGGTTTCACCCATGCCTTTGCTCTGAGCCTGCTTTGCTGTCTCTGATGATCTCACCTCTTGTACAATTTCTTATGGGTAGCTGAAGGAAATGAATGTGGAAGCTGAGGGAATCTAGAACCACCAAGGACTTTTGGCAAACTGGCATGGGGCTGCTAAGTCCCCCTTACACATAGACCCTTACTGCCTGTGTTGTCTGCCCTTCTCTGTAACATGCAGTCATTGGCATTTTTGGAAAAGATGGATGTTTGAAATAGTTTCTGGAAGTGCTACTCTCACTTGTGTCAGGGACCCTTGCAGGTATGGTGAGATCAGTGCAGAAAGCAGCAATGTCGCAGCCATGGCAACATCCAGGAACAGCAAGAAGGAAGTAATGAAAAGAGTCCTTGTGTCTGAGGGTGCAACATGTGAGAAATGACTGAGCTGGGAGCATGGCACAGTCTGGTCTAATTGGAAAGTAGGATTGACAACTACTTCTGAACCAACGCTGGAGGAGAGCTTTAGGGACAGGCATGGGTTTTGCTTCTGGATGGCAGCTGATCAAAACCTTGTGTTGCATCCTTGGATGGTGCAGCCATCAGTGCCTGGTGAGACTCAGTCTGGTGCCAGAGTCACCCTTACGGTTGGGTGGAAGTCAAGCTCGTGGTCACTCCGTCTGCCAGCAAAACCAGAAAATGTCTCTAGAGGAAGCAAAGTTACCTGCTGGAATCCCTGCAGTCTGTAATGAATATTTAAGGTGTGAGAAGCTAACAAAATGGAATGGAGTCAGACATGAAAGTAAAATCTGCCTTTTTAAACCTGACAGTGATATCAGCAAGGACGCAGTATCTGGGAGCAGTCTGAGGAAAAATGCAGAAGCATTTAGGAATTATGATATTTGTCCAAGAAACGTTCAAAGGGCTGAGGTCTTCAGTCTCTTTAATTAGTCAGGGAAGTGAGCATTATTGGCTTTCCGTGAAAGAACAGCAGATTGTTGCTGCTCTGTCTTTTTAAATACATGTCCTGTTTTCCCCTTAGTATATTTCATTGAAAATACAATATTAAAGCTTTAAAAAGTCTTTATTAGCTAACAGATGGGTTTGCAAGTCATTTTAATGAGATAAAGAAAACTTTAATGGCAGACATTTAAACTTGTGCTTAGACAGACTATTGCCTTTGGAAAAATCTTGGGAATGTTTTCTCCTTGGTTTTGGTGGAGCTTGGCACCAGATTATGTACTAGGAAATAGAAGGGGATGATTTATGCCAACTGGTTCCTCTCAGGGGTGGTTTTACATCAGTGTAACATTGTTGAGTTCTACAGTCACACCGTGATTTACAGAGGTGCAAAGGGAGAGGGAAATGTCATTAACTTGCTGCAGTTCAGGAGAAATATTACATTTCTCGTGTACTTGCCTCGTTCCATTGCTGCAGTAAAATTTTTTGTGAAACTTACAGGCAGCCCCTTGCAGGCAGGACAGCAGTGTGCCAGCTCCTTGTGGACATCCTTTATGGATTTCAGCATCAGCAGCATGTGAGGATAAGAAAAAGGAGATGGGAGAGACCCTGTTAATGCAGGACAGCCTTATGAATCTTGGCTTCCTTCTTCCACCTTTGCTAACTCTCCTGAGATACAAAATGCTTGTGTTGAAAGCAGGTACGAACATGATGGTCAAAAAAACTTTTTCAGGTCTCAATGGTTCTTCCATGCCTTTATTTCTCTCTTGAGCAATCAGTGCCATGTTCTTTGGAGTTGTGAGCTGTCTCATAATGAGTGTACTCAGATCTGGAACACCCAATCCATGACAGTGAGGGTTTCTATCCCTTTAAATATGTGAGCTTTTGTTTGTGGGGTTTTTTTTTATGTGAGTGGTTGCTGACTTTCAGACCTACTTCCTCTGAGGGTTTGTTTTGGCTGTGCAGGGTCTTGGCCTCGTGGGAGCAGGGAGTAGGGAGTGTGTGGTGATTCATTTGCACAGCCAGAGGATTGGCTGTCCCTGCACATATTAAGAGATGAATCATGCTTCACAAAAGCAATAAAAGATGCCTACTAAATGAGTAATTGCCTGGCTACCTTCTTAGTCTGTCCAACCCTTTGTTCCTCCTGTGGCTGGACTGCTGACCCTGTCACACCTGGTCAAGCTTCAGAGTCAGCTTTTTGCACTGTTGGAGACCTTTGTCCTTCTAGTTTTTCTAGAGGTAGCTGATCTAATCTCAGAAGCTATTCTTCAGATTTGGAAAAGCCTTGCAGCTATGTGTGCTATACAGGTCATTAAGAAAAGCCTTCCCCTTTCTCTCCACATTGAACACATAGGATCACCGAAACAACAGTGTTAAATAACATGCTGTAAGATACCCGGGACCTATAGTGATGGACTTGTTAACAATGACCTCACCAATGTATAGGAAGGAAAATAAGGAATTTTGCTAGGATGTTTGCATTCAGCAGAGGAGAATTTCTCTACTTGTGAGCCCTGAGAACCATAACAGTTGCATGGAAAAGCTCTGTGAGCTGCAAAGAGTTGACATGAAGAAGTTTCCTTCTTCTAACAGCAGTGTGTTTCCCTGCCCCGCTGCTGAGGAGGAGTTTAGGAAGGAGTTTGTGATCAACTGCCCTTCAGGATCCAAACAAGGGAGGTGCCAGCTCTTCATTTTCTCCTCTGCTTTGCAATACTAGTATTAATTAGCAAATAGGGGGCATCTGTTGTAATTTTGTCTATGATTCTATGATCTTTACTTGGTGACATCCTGGGCTGCCTGTTTGTCTCTGCTGAACATAAAGGAGCTCCTGCTGAGTTGTTGGAACAGAGTGTTTGCCTCTAGTCACCAGGAGTGAGGTGAGGAAAACCCATTCTCACCTTTTTCAACCTTAAAGTCCTGATTGTTCTAAAGAGCAAGCTGCTTGAGTACCTCCCTTCTGCCCTTAACCAGCCACCACTTGCCAAAACAAAAGAGCTTTTTTTAAGTTGCACCATAAATATCTTAGATTAATAATTTGTTTATTTGCCATTTTGCAAGAGGCAGGAGGAGCGTTTATGAGGCTGCTAAGCAGCGCTCATTGCAGCTAAATTTGGCATTTAAAACATGCTTATGCGACAGGCATCACAAAAATTTTGTGGAATGAAGAGAATTCAGAATGTCTGAAGCACATGTAGAATTAACTGCAGCTGGCCTGTTTGCCCTGCACATGAATTGCTGCTGCTAGCTTCTTTCTCTCATTTCCCACACTACTCTTCTATTACTTAAGTTGTGTCATATGCTGGTGCATGAGCATGTTTAATTTGGACTCCATCAATGAAATCTGAAGTTCATGTGGGCCACATCTGGAATGCTATGGGCGTCCTCCTGTCCCTGGCCCACCGCTGTGGTGCCTGTGTCTATGTGTTATGGCATGGATTCATCAGAACAACCCAGGAGTGCTCTGATCCCTCCAGAAGTAAGTGCTCTGTCTGCTTCTGGAGGTCTTTTGATACAGTCATGGTGACTGTGAACTTTCTCTACCCCCAAAGCTAAAGTACAAGTCTCTTCCCAGGAAACCTCATGGGTTACAGTGTCATATGGAGCTGGAGATGAAATTCCTGCCCACTACTGTCCCTGAAATCTGTCTGTGCTCTGCAGCACTGGCATCCACCATAGGGATCACCAGCACTGGTCCCTGATGTTTCACTGAGAATCAGGACTTGAAGGGTAGAGATGGGAAGACAGGAGCTCATTAGAGCCCATTGCTGGCTGCCCTCAAACCCTGACTCAATAGATACACGAGCATCCATCTAGATGTTGTGCCAACCATATATGTTGGAGAAACGCTGCATGGAGAAGCTCATGTGTAAATGAAGTTTCACCTAAAGGATCTCCAGACACAGTGAGATGGGAAGGGAAAGGTGAATCTGTGCCCTTCCCTGTGACAGGGAGTTGTTAAGGAGCTAGGCAGGTGCATGAAGCTGTAAGACACACTTGCATCCCAAGCTCTCCTTGTTTTGAGTTAAGTAAAACAGCAGGGCATCTCCAGGGCAGCAGGAAAGGGCTGAGTTTCTTGCCAAAAGATAAAATTTCCCAGGTCCTCTGGAAGGCTTCAGAGGAGAGCTGTGGAGGGTGAGGTGTGCCATGGGCTCAGCTGGCAGGGGCGGCTCAAGGCACAGGGTAGCTGTGTGGCTGGGAGTGAGTGAGATGTTTCCCGTGCCACCCTAGGGATGCTAGATGCAAATGTTGTTTTCTATTTCATTTCTCATGGCTTTTACAAACACCTGTGATGATGGTGCTTGTGTCACAGGGGCTGAGTAAATAAGTACTATTGACATTTTACCTTCACCTGGCTTGTGTGAGCCAAGCGTGATGTAAGTCACCTGTGTAATCCTGTTGCTGTTCTCTCTCATGAGCTGGGCAAGCCTGTGAACAGGCTGCAATGCTTTCCCAGTGCTCCATGCTGGGGTCAAGGGTAATGGCGAGGTTATGCAGATCAGGGCAGTGCTTTCACTGCAGGCTTGGGAGAGGCTATCAGCAAAGCCAAGGAAACCAAATGAAAGGAGTTCGGTTTCTCCCAAAACAGCTCTCTGGTGAGTAGTTTGAGCTGTTGTGTGTCTGTGGAGAGCAGAGGTAGGAGTGATGTCCTGGGATGTGGTAGGTGAGTGCACCTGGAGGAGCCCTGGCCATGGCTGCAGGAATAGAATCCAAGTGAACCAGAGGCATGGAAGTCTGCAGGGATGTATCCCAGACCTTTGAGTCATAGAGGAGCTATCATCATCTTGTGCTTTGCTTGCACACGGCTGCTGAGGTTTCAGATATTTCCCTGTTGTCTGTGACTACTCAATAATGCTCATTTTTGTAGGGGAAAAACAGGACTCTGTTCTCTGAGGACAGACAAATGGCCCCATCCAAGTTGTACAGTGTGTTAATATTTAATTTAAAGTTCACGTGTGCATATGTTTATGAAGTGAACACATGTTACAGCCTTGTCAAGACTGTCATGAGGGTCTCCCTTGACATGCAGCCCTGCACTTTGTGCATACAACCAATGACTGCTTCCAACACCCCATGTCCTCCCTCCTTTTCTCTCCACATCTCCATGTGGGGAACACTTTCACCTTTGCTTCCCTCTGGCTATTTAAAATACAATATGCAGCATGCCAGGGTTGATCCTGGGGCTCACCACTGATGCTGCAAATCCGGGGCTGTGGATATACTGCTATGGGAGAAGAGCCCCAATTTTCCAGGAAAGCTGGGCTGGGGAGGTGGCCAGGCAGGGATGCAGGAGTCCAGGAACACTGCCTGCTGCTGGGTATGAGGGTGTGCAGGATGGCAGCTGGTGTGTCTGCTGCTCCCAGTCAAACTGGGGTAGATATGGGCTGCATTTCTAAATGGGCAGGTTTTATACACTTCTTAATAGTAAACTCAGGACTGCAGTGAAGCTGTGGTAGAAATTCCCATGGGAATTAGTGCAGCATCAGAATGGGAGAGTTAAAGCTTTTTTCACTGTCTTCCAGAGCACTGGAAAAGGATGGTATGTCAGCCTTAAACTGGAATTTCCTGCAATTTGTCAGTTTTCACAATTCTACAATTATTAAAATGAGAAAATTCTCTTTTTTCCTTTTTCTTCCCCTCCCTTTGCATTTGCTGGATGCCATGAATCAGAAAGTGGCTGGAACAGTTACCTTCCTCCAATGTAATTTGATTCTCTCTCTTCCCCCACTTAGTATTTGATGAGAAACCTTTGTATTTTCATGCTTTAATACAATCTGGCACGTAATTACAAATGACTCATAGATAATCTTGGTCATGGAGCTCTCTGAAATTAGATGATAATTTAGCCTGGAATTTCTGTAGAAAGAGCAAAGGAAAAGACAATTATAATTATTCTAATCAAGATATCTTTTTCTTTGCCTGGGGTATTGCTCTGTGAACTGCCAGAAGCCTGAAAGTATTTAGACCATTTCTGCTGCTCTCTGTTTCCCAGGCGAACACCACTGATCACCGTGTAGCTTCATCACCGTGAATTTCCCCAAAGTGCTGCTGACAGAGAGGAGAAGAAACGTGCGGGGGAGAACCAGAGGGCTGCGTGCTGCTGGGGCATGAGCAAAGCAGCCACGGACAGGCAGTGAGTCTGGGAGCTTTGTACAAACCTACAGGGCTTCCCAAGAGGTGGGAATCCTGTGCAGCAGCAGAAGGACATTTTGTGGTATCCAGCACCAGTTCCCACACAGCATATAGAGGTGTTGCAGCTGGCAGAAAGGACTGGGTCCTCCTCTGTGTCTTGTGTGTTTTCCTTTCCTTGATGCTGGTTTGGATGCTTCCAGTCAAGTGCTGGGCTGCGGGGACAGTGCCACCTTGCACCACAGAAATCACATCCTTGTCCTCACAGGCCAGTGCTTGGGGCCCATTTACAGAAGGGATGCCTGGCCCCAGGAGAGAGGTCACCATGAGGTATAGCCGTAAGGGGGAAGGAGCTGGTTGTGTGAAGCTGTCCCTGGCTTGGTGCATGTGGCTACTAGATCTCATGTCCTGGTCAATCCTATAATGTGGATGGAAATACAAGCAGATGGGTAGGAAAATAGAGCATTTATCTTGGGAGAGACTTGGAAGCTTGTGGCTTGTCTCACCCAGGAAAGGCAAAGAGGGGATCTGAGTTGAATCTATAAATACTTCAAAGGGGCAAGCACCAGGGAAAGCAAAAAGCAAAGAGAACAAGGTTGTGCAAGAATAAATTAACCATGAAGTAATCTAGGCTAAAACCTCAGATTTGTTGGTGTTCTGGGGAGTTTCTCCTGGTTTTATGTTTTGTTTATTTGGGAAAGGGAGATAAAGGCTGCTCTCTTCATCCCAGAGATTGCGTGTGAAATGTGATGACCAACCAGGTCCCTGCCAACATTGCTGACTGTCCTGCTGGCGATTGCTTCTGCCAGCAATGTAAAATGAATGTGCTTATGAATGATCCTGAGCCCTGCCTGCCCCCATGATGGGCAGCATCCTCCTTCCCATCCCTCCTCCAGGACTGTCTGTGGCTGGCTCCTGGTAGTGCCTTGAGTAGGTGCAAGAACTGGTGATGAAAAATCTCTCCTGGTAAGAAACCAAGAGGCATTAGGCCAATATAAAAGTCAATTAAACTGAACAGGAAATGTCATGGGAACAGGGATGGGATTGTGCTGATTTGCATGATCACTCTTGGCATTAAATTGAATAAAATGATTTTCAGTCTCTGGTGGGTGCAGGTTTCTCAGCCAGCTGCCCTCATGTGCAGCAGCATCTGGCCACCATGGGACCTGCCACTCCAGGCAGGTGGGACCTGAGATGGTTCCAGCCCTCTGGGAGTGGAAGGTTTCAGGCACATAGATCTCTTGCTGCAGCTATCCCATAGGTTATACATTAGCTTTACCTTGAATGCCAGCCTGATGGAGGGGTGAGTGCTGGTGAGGTGACCTGTGAATGCTATGAGCATGTCTCCCTCCCCTGGCCTGGTGGGTGCCAACTGCCTCATGCACACATGAAGCTACGTGTTAACAGCTGAAATCTCACCTCAGTTTTTTTCCCCTGCACCTTTATAGCTCTTGGCTTTCCCCTGACAGCTCTGTTCCCAGGTACCGCTTCCAAGCACACATCATATTGTGTCACACCAATCACTTGGTGAATAGACCCAATGATGGGGTCTGGGCAAAAGTATCTTTAAAAACTTGCCAGTTTTGGATTTGTTTATTTTTGAAGTAAAAAAATCTCCCTTGCTTCCCTACTTACGACTGCATTCCCAGCATGGTGCATGCCGGATGTGGTGGCAGCAGAGCTGGCAAACAAAGGCAAGAGGAAAGTTGTGGCCGGACAAGGATAAAAGTCGAGTGCTAATGTGCTGTGAAAGCCACTTGGTGGCTGGGGAAGGTGATAACATTTAGTTAATTCTGTTTGCCAAGCCACCATCTGGTTTTGTAGACATGTCCCCAGCTTTAGCTCAAACCCTGCCAGCAGCTACATCCCAGCCAGTGCTCTTCCCCCCCCCACCACGCTGCTGCAGGCTCTGTGAGGGATGAGGGCGAAGGCGGTTTGCTACCCTGAAGAAAGCAGGAGTTTCCCAACTTGCACTAAGGGCCTCTACCCTTCGTGGGGTTGTCTGCCTTTTCCAGGAGCTCACATCTGCAGGTTCTCGGGCCCTCCCATCCCCAGTCTTGATGTGCTGGGGTAGCATCCTCCCACTGTGTCGGTTCAGTCTGTGCTCACAGAAATGTTAACTGTTGCTGTAGGATTATGCAGGCAGCACTGACATCCTGATGGAGCTTATCCCTTCTCTCCCCAGGAAAGCAGCCAGCAGAAACTCAGATAGCCAGGGGATGCCTTTTATCCTTATTTTGCTATGATGCTGTTCTGCCAGCAAGTGGGATGTGCTGGCCTCAGGGTGGGCCAGCACAGAAGCTAAAGGAAGCAAAACAGTGGCAGGTTTGATATTTCCCTTCTGTATTTACTAACTGCATACAGAGGGCAGGCCGAGAGGCTGGGAGTGTGATCAGCTCCACTGTATGGATGAGCTGGGGTCACTGCAGGATACTGCTCTGCTATGGGGTGGTTTGCAACATACCTGAGAGTACAGCAAGGCAAAGTGCTGACAGAGCTGCTGGGCAATGCTGCTGTGCATGTAAGGCAAAATAAGCACCTTGTGGGAGGAGCAAAATGCTACAGGGCTGGGGGGCTCCCTGGGGCTGTCGGTTCAGGTTCCCACACTATGACCCCACAAAGCTCAAGCAATTGGGGTTCTTTCTGGTGCAATTTTCAACAGAAATGGGTGAAAGCATCTTGTTCCTCAATGCCCAAGCCCTAGACAGCAGTACAGTAGGGGTACCGTTGATACCACATCAGCTTTTGAGCATAGGGGTAGACAGAGTAGTGCTGACCCTCTGCTGTAGGGAGGAGCAGAACAGGCAAAGCTGGAAACCTTGGTCTCTGTCTTACTCTCCTGGTCTTTGCTGAACTGTGCTGGTGTGGGTATGTGAACAAACCCTCCCTTGGCAATAGCATGATAAGCTGCTTTGCTGGAAAGCAGCTCATGAGAAGAGGCCCTGCTCTGCCAGAGGTTTCTTGGGGCTGCCCTGCAGCCGAAAGCCTTTCAGAGCTGGGGTTTGAAATGCTGTACAAGTAGCAGCAGACTAAAGTCTCTGATAGATGTAAAATCAGCAAGATCAGAGAAAAATGAGATTGGATTCAGAGCATCTGCTGGGAAACAGGTTTTTTGCAATAAACTGAAATGCTCTTAGCACTTGATGTTCATGCACTACAATGAAAACATCTCTGGTACAGTAAGTTTATTTTAACTACATAGGACAGAACCTGTCAAATGCATGCACAGACCCTTATTTGATCTTGTTCATTTTCATGTGTTTTTTTCTGTTCCTTGGCAGCTCTTGTAGGGCTTGCTGAGGCTGATTTACTTGTGCTGTTTGGAAGGTGGGCTTTATGGGAAGCCACCGCCTCTGATCCCCATGTGGAAATGCATTATCTGTGAGCTCAGACAGGATGGAAGAATAAGCAGGGCAATGATGGATGTTTAGATTTGCCAGCTGAGCTAAAACACTGAAGGGAAAAAAAAGCATCTCTAAACATTTTGCGTGATTTAAATCCAGATATCTTATTTCACTTCAGATAAACTGTATTTTGTAATATTTATTCTCCACATACACATAAGTGTAAGTCACATTTAATGTACATTTGCTCTAACATTTATACTTAGGGGCTGTATGTAAACTTTTAAAATACTGCTTCAAAAGGAAAAGTTAATGTAAAATAAAAGAAAATAATGTTGTAATCAAGCTTCCCCCTTTGGTCCATTTTTGATTTGACCAGCCTGACATGGATTTGTAAATTCTTTGGGTCCATCTGAATCTGCATTTTCAATTGCATTAGCACTGAACAAAGAGATCTCCTCACTGCATTTATGAAAGCTGCTCTGCTTGCTCTGCCCCCAACACAATCACCTGCCCCTGCTCCTCACCTGCTCCTTTTCTTGGCTGAGAAGTGTCTGAATCACTCCAGTGATTGTCCAGTGGCAATTTCAGAGAGTAGAGGAAGAAAGCGCCATTCTGTATTGATGCGCTTGGTGTTTTAGGGCCAGGGCCTTATGGAGCTCCCTGTTACTGGTTGTGTTCCTGTCTCTGCAGGGATAGTTTCTGCCTTTCCTCCTGCTGATTTCTAAAGGAGAAAATTAATAGGCATGAAGCCAACAGCTTTATAGAGGTGGGACTTCGTGACAGAAAGGGACTTTCATGGTGCTGTGAAAGGAAAATTATTTCTATACAATTTAACATGAATCAATTTCTCTTGAAGATTTAAAAAACCCCAAAACAACGCAACACCTCCTGAGGAGCAAAAAAGAAAATGTGTTTGCTTTTAGCACTGCGGTGGTTGTGCTGCTTGGTTGTGGATGCTAGAGACTGTCGTCATCTTTGCCCAGATGTTATTTTCAGCCCAGCAAGGATGGCAGGACTGGAAATAAGTCACACCCTTGTTGGTGGAGGTATCTGAGCAGGAACAAGATTAACAGGACTTTGGTAGACATGGCCGAGGTAGGTGTAAGGCCCACTTGGACCCAGAGAGGCTGCCATGTACTTTTGTCATTTGGTTTGAGATGCTTTCTAGAGCACTAGCTGCTGCAGAAGCATGGTAAGGGGGTACGGGCCTAGATGGTCATCTGTTTCCTATTCGTCTGGAAGGAAAGAGGAAGAATCAGCTTCTTGGTGCTTGTCCCATGTGTAAATCTTTTCTCTGTGGCACGTCAGAAAAATGTACAGAGAGGTGCATCTGCTCAGTTCATCATTAGGCATGGATCTGGGAGTGAACTTTAGAGGCTTCTTGGCAGGAGCAACATTTTACACCACAGTTGGGTCATTATGGACCCAGTTCCATAATGTTCAGTGGGCAAATCCACCAGGCGTCCATCTTGCTCAGCCCTTCTGATGTTACCTTCAGAAGCCTGTAATTTATCAGCTTTTCCTATGAAAACTGATTTGTTATTTGGTACCAACCAAATAACAAATGTGAATTTGACAAATGTTCCTACCGTAGGCAGCAGCCACAGTGCTTTGAGGAGCAGAATATCTCAGCCAGCGGGTATCCAACTGCAAAATTAATGTTTGATTTTTGATTCCATATTTATTTTGAGGCATCACCTTCATTTTGCTTTCACCTTCCAAGGGATGCTTGGGTACAGAGGACCTGATTCTCATTCAGCACACAAAACCGTAACAGCCTCTTGTAGCATCATCTGTGGACCTCAGGAAGCACCACAATGGCACATGGTCCTTGGACCCAAGGACCAGCTGCTAAGGGGTGAATTTGAGAGAGAAGTGATCACAGCTGGGCAGATACAGTGTGTTCCCAGACACAGAAAGATTTTCTTCTAAATTTGATTTATGATAAGTGGAGAAAGGGCGGGACTTCCCAAAGCAGCTAAGGGAATTAGGTGCCTGATTCCCATTGATTTCCCTCTGACAGAGATTAATGTACTGTTTTCCACTTTGCGATGTGCCCAGATGCTTTGGCAGGGAAGGATAATATATCAATCAGTGACTAATATGTCTGCTTGCTAACTTCAGTGAATGGTAGAAGAGTATTTTACATTAGGCTCTGAATCAGGCTTTTGGCTGCTTATCATATTTTGGGTTGTGTTCTGTTGGTTGTTTTTCTTTCTGTTGATTGCAAGATGTTTTTGCAGGGGTTTATGGGATAGTGCACCAACAGTGGGTAAGGCTGAACAGTGGAGTGGTGGGGTTTTTTCCATAGGGTGAGGCAGAAGCAGGTTTTAGAGAGGTGGAAAATCTGTCTCGTTTTCATTCTCTAAAATTCATAAGCAAATGCAGGAAGAATAATTTGACTAAATGATTTTTCCAACCACCTCAGGGTTTTGCTGAGGCTGCATTTACATGACAGAGCTTTTTATTTTCCACCTTCTGATACTCAGCAGGAGAGGGACATTATTGTCACTAGAATATTCCCGATTCAGTGAAATTCGAGTGGGCTAATTAAACAATGTAAAAACCTTGCCAAAGCCCAACAGTTTTGTGTGAAAGGAAATGGCACAGCATTCTCTCTCTTTATTTAAGTGGGAGGAGAGAAAATATGTGAGTCTAATGAACTCTATAAGTTCCCGTGGCTTATTCTGAGCAAAGCAACCTTTAGCACTATTTGCATTATTAATATCCCAGATGGGCAAACTGGCTGAAGCTTGACACCACATGGAAAAACTTTATTAACTTCTTCCTCCTGCCTTCTTGGGATTTCTCCTCAATCTTGGGGAACAAACACCACTCCTTGGAAATGTGCTGGAAATGGTGAGAGCTTTCTGTTTGTATTACTGTCATATTCTGTTTGTTTAAGGACTGGAAGTTTCAGCCTTGGAAGTCAATACCAGGCTCCTGTTCATGACAGTTGACTTTGGATGAGGCACATATTGCTCCAAGTCTTTTCAGAGAGGGATGGGAACTTCCATCTTGTCAGGAGGAAGAGCCAGGCCTCCACTCCCACCAGAGAGCCACCCTGTTACATTTTAGGGAAATTCAAAATGTTTGCACACTCTTTGGTGCCTCTACTATGCTGCATCCCCTTCCTGTTTACCTCATGGGACCAGTGGTCTAACTGGGGTCCCTGGGGGCTCTGCTGCGTCAAACTAGATGTGACAGAAACATGGACGTGTCAGGGACAGATCGCCATGTTCTTCTCTCCCCTGGCAATGGCTGAGGGTATTTTGAGTTCCTGAAATGATCCAGGTTAAAAATACCCTTCTTTGTTATATGCCCTTTTAACCACAGGTTAAAACCAAACCAATCCTGGGATGATTTCAGTGGTCCTGTTTGCAACCAGGGCTGTGGGGTCAGCTGGGTAAGAGGAACTTTGGAAACTAGATTTGCCACCAGAACTAGGGGCTCCTGAATCTTTACCCCCAGAGCTGTAGCAGAGCTGCCTCCTTAGCAAAGCAGGCACAGGAGGCCCAAAACACACCTTGTCTGGGGGACACACTTTGGTCTGCAACCTGAAGATGCTGCTGTTCTCCTTGTGCATCCTTCATCTATCCATGTTTCCAGTATGTGGTGTCCCGCAATGTGCTTATGGACTTGTGTTAAGCATCTAGGAACTCTGTTATGCCCAGGCAGGAACAACAAGAGAAACCTCAAGTGCAAACTGGCAGATAACTAACAGGGATTCCAAGCTTTCCAGGAGCAGGGCTGTAGGAGGATTCCATCTCCTGGTGTGTCAGGTAACCCTATGGAGAAATTATGTCTCCTGTTTTCCAGAGTTTTGGATTAGGAGCCCAACGAGGCAGATTTTCGCTAGGAAGGTGTCTCATGGTTTGGTGGTTTGTTTCCTTTACCTGTGTAACATCTGAGGTGTGGTGAAAGGAAATGCTCAGATCGCTTTGTGCCCAGGTTGCTGTTGCAAGTTAGCGCCTAAGGCTAAACGTTTCTGAATGATTTAACGGTCTGGTCAGGACTGTTGATTCTGCTTCTTCAGGTGCTGGCAGCTTGGTGGATGTGTTAAGAATTGCTGGGCTTCCTTTCCTTTCAAAGGTCTTTAATGTACAGTCTGCCCTTGGCAGTGCTCTGAGAAAATTTGTAAGGTCCCAAGGGGGTCACACAGACCTTGGAAATGTCCCAAAATATTTGTCCCAAAATGTTGCTGGAATAAGGGCTGCTCTTCTGGTTTCACTGTCCTGTGCAAGGAAGCAGTGCACCAGCCCGGCAGCTCCTCTGAGGTCCTCAGCTGCAAAGTGCATAGGTGTGTGCTTGTTTTCAAGTGAGCGAATAGCATTGTTACAGCCAGTGAGTACAATCACTTGCTTGGCATTTGGTTTGTTTTATGCTCTGCTTTCAGTTAGGTTCTGATGTTTCATCAGCCTCTCTTTGCACTTGCAAAGTTGTCCCTGTTCCTGTGGCTGCCCCAAGACCCCATCCTCCATGTGGACACCCCTCTGGCCAGCTGGACATCCCTCCCTGTGTCACTCCCTGCTATCAACGTGATCCCCTCCACTGGCATTGCTGCTGGACTGTTTTGTGCAGCACTTTGGAAGAGTGAGCATTACCCCTGTTGTTCCCCAGCTCCACTCAGTGGCCACATAATTCAGAGGCCAGAGAATGTATGATAGTGCAAACGGAACCAGGTGGGAGGCGATGAACTGAAGAGAAGTGTTACAAAAACTGCAGCAGCTGCAAGTTGAGCTGTGCATAGGAGTTTGCTGCCGTCCTGCTTCTAGCCTCCTCCTGAAACTGGCAACAGCCCTGTGTTTTGCTTGCAAATGCACAGCAGACAGTACACAGTCCTTGTCATCACTGCTGTCCCCTTCTTGGTGCTCAACAGTGAATTCAGAAGGACCTTTTCTGCCCCATGGTTGTGCTGGGAGTGGTGTGAAATCATGATGGCCGTTCTTCCACCTAAAAGGCTTCCACCACTTCTGTAGTGGTGCAAAGACCTACTGAGACACAGCTCCACCATGCTTCTTCCTTTCTTCTGGGGAAGCTCTGTCTCTGCTTTGGATTGTGCTTGTCAAGCTTGTGCATTGCGGTCTTTCCTCAGGATCTCTGCATAAGCCAAAATCTGCAGACCTCAAGAGTCCCTGGTACTTCCACAGCATCTTATACAGTGCTGTCAGATGAGGGAGAGGCCCCTATGCTGAGCTGCATGGGGATGCATGTTCCCAGGTGAGCAGAGAGCAGTGGTCACCTGTGCAATGAGGATGGCTGCCAGCCTTGGAGCAGGGCATGTGAGCCAGCTGTGTGCAATTTGTGCTTGAAGGATGAGACTTCACAGGACTGGGACTGGCTCTTGGACATCACCAAACCATACCAAGGCACATGGGATGCTGGAGACCATCGCACCTCTGGAGATGAGCTGCTGCAGTCACAAATGAGAGGGTTTATGTTGAGGAGGAATCATGAAATACATAGGTTGTCCTTCCATAGGTTACAGATGCTTCTTGGCATCCTGTAGCACCCAAGACCCAAATGCAGCAGGAAAGGTGCAGAACAGGTTGAGAAGATTAGTAATGCCCAAGCCACTGCAATAACAGCTTCTTGCATAACTTACCCTGGAAATCTGCCTGTGCTTGCACACTGCAGAGGGGGCAAGAAAGTCCATGCAGTCCCTGCCAGTCTGATCACTTGACTCTGGTGACAGGTTTAAATCCAACATACTTGGAGGCTAAAGGAAAACTGTATATCCTAAAGCTGCCTTCTCTGCTGGGCTGGCTTTTGTCCTCCTGTTTTGCGTGCTTTCTGCTTTCTATTTTTACCTTGTACACAGGTTTGCTGAGCAAGAGTGCCCTCAGTCACTCCTAATCAGCTGCCTTCCCAATCATGTCTGGCTAAATAGAAATGTAACATAGGGCCCAAATTGCAGGAGAACTGAAAAACTTCAGTGACTAATCACTGCAAAAGGGTGCATCACAGTCACCAGAGTAATTTCTGCTAAGCTCAGGCTAAAAAATCCCAGGACAGATGCTATTTATGTTGTACAGCACTTCAGAGGCAGCACTGCAAGAAAGCAGATAGAAATGAAGGTCAGCCCAGGCCTTTTGAACACTACATTACTTAAATGGCTTTTCCTGCCTCAGCTGTCTTGCTCTGAGATTAGCCCAACTCCAAATGAGCAGGGTTTTTTTTTCCCTGCTGCAGTAAATCACATGCATATTTCTGCGCTAGTTCTGAGGCTGGAAGATACACAGTGATCCTGTACCTTTGCAAACAATTGCTCAAACTGAATGCCTGCCTAAGAGATCCCTTCTAAAGCAGTTAAGTACAGCATATCCCCAAATTGCATCAACCCTTTGATCTGTTTGGTGTATAAAAAACCCCCAGCAGCTCATTTTATAAATTGCCGCTAAGTCTGTAATATTTTAGATACATAAAGCTGATGTGAGCACACACATCTCTGTAACATAACCTTGGCTTCTCTGAATTTATGAGAAGCTTGGCAAAATTTGAATGATTGAGTTACTAAAATAATTTTCGTTGTAATTAACATGCACTGCCTTTCCAGGTACAGGGGAAATTGGATAATTGAAGTTCAGGTGATGGAGGTTGTACAGCTCTTTGTAAAAAGCATGGTGTCTGCTGTCCCTCTTTGAAGTGATCTCCTTAAAATCAACAGAGCAGCATACTAAAACACTGTGTGGTTTATGTTTTGGGAATACTTCCGCTCTTCTGTCATGTTGGTTTTTTTCTGATAAACTGGCTGGAAAACTGGTCAGGTGCTTGCAAATGAGTGGTGGCTTATGCAGGATGCTGCATTCAGTGAGATCCAGAGATGCTGCAAAGACTCTCTCAAGTATTTGTGCCTCTTGACACTTTACAAGGACAAAAGCCAGACTCTGCATTTTCAAAGCAAGTGTAAATCCAGATTTAGCACCCTATGGGTTACAGATTTAACCCAGTATAACAGAGAGCAGCATGTGGCCCATACTTCAGAGCTGTCGGTGGTTCTTGAGTAATAAAGCAGTGGCGCAGATCTGAATGCCTCAGAAACCATCTTTTCCTGACTACGACCCCACCCTGACAACTGCATGCTTCGAGAATGCCTGTGCCATGGATTAAAATTGCATTTACCAACACAGATGTTAACTCAGCACTTTTGTAGCGTTTGTAATTTGAGTGGCTTGTAAAGGCCTCTGTATACCAAAATGAAGATGTCCTTGACCTATTGCTATTTAGGTAGGTTGCCAGCTTATATATTTAATTATGTTTTCCTATGTTGCATTGAAGTCCTTTAAAACAGTCCAGCTGCCCTGTGAGCCATCTCTTGATCAGCTAAGTGAGGCATCTTAGAGCTCTTTGGTCCAGGCTCTCAACAAACTCAAGAAAATATCTCTGCATCAGCTGCATTTGTTTCACACTTTGTATTTAATTTCGAAACAAAATTTCTAAGGCTTTTTAAAACATTTGAGACACTTCCCTGTGCCCAGCTTCTGTATCTCAGCAGGTTTAGATCAGACATGAGGAAGAAGTTCTTTGAGATTGATGAAGTGCTAGCACAGGTTGCCCAGAGAAGCTGTGACTGCCCCATCCCAGGCAGGGGTCAATGCCAGGTTGAATGGGTCTTGGAGCAACCTGGTCTAGTGGAAGGTCCCTGCCAATGGCAGGAGGTTGGAACTGGATGAGCTTTTAAGGTCACTTTCAACCCAAACCATTCCGTGATCCTGAGAGGAGCTGGGCAAGGCAGAAGGTACCAGTGTTGCCTTTCACCAGGTATCAGGGGAGTGAAAGATCTTTTTTGGGTCATAATAAAATAGGATGTCCATTTGAACCCAAGGGAACTGTGCAAATGCTGGATTCCTCTTTTTGTTAATTCACCAAAGTGGAAAGAGAGCTCAGCTTAGATCAATTCAAACTAGTTTTTTTTTAAAAGTATTTTTGCAAGGTGAAGTATTAAGCAGAATGTTTTGTGTTACTGAGAACATAAGGTCTAACTGCTTGGATACTTAACTTTGTCATTTTTTCATTATGAAGTTTGAAACAAAGCCATGTATTTCATGCCTGAATTTCCAAGAATTTCACTTCCCTCTTTTTTCACTTTTTTTTTTTTTTTTTTAAATTTGGAACATACCCAAGAAGATCATTCCAAGCTAATAAAATCTGGCCATCTTGAAAATGTCATTTTTAGCAAAATGTTTCACCTTAATACTTCTGGCTGGTTTTCCTACAGGGAGCACCCAATCTGATGACCCCAAGTCTTGTCTCTGGCACTGTGCCCCATGTGAAAGCTCTGGGTGAACTGACATATGTGTTTTGATTTTGGCTTGAAGAGCAGCCCGTCCTTCAGGATGGTCTCCAGTGACAACTCAGGACGGCTTCCCAGAGACCAGCAGTTTTCTGAGCAATAGAAGGACTAAAAACTGTTGTGAGGGACCAACTTTTAGGCTCTGATCTTCATATCCATCAACAGTGGAAAGCCTGTGTGTTGCGTGGCATCCAAGCTGTAGCAGGGCATCTCGTTGTGCTAGCCGAGTGTTTTCATCAATTCCAATTTGAAATAAATAACTAAAAGAACTTAAACCCTGGCTCACAAAACAGTTATGAAGTTAATTCAACTCAGTCTTAGCTAGGACAGTACTTAAATGTGTTCCTAGCCTTAAGCGTGTACTGAAACTCACTTGAAGTGGACATAAGCATGCCCTTGAAAATGCTTATATGCTGTCCAGAGCTCAATTCACTGCTATCCAAAAAGTCCTCAGAACCTGTTGCCTTCTTGGATAGAGAGAATGAGCCTAGTGCAGTTTCCAGAAATGTAAAAACTATCATTAAATGCAATTGCAATAATTGGTTTTATCTCATCTAAATATTATTTGGCGTGAAATCTCCCATCTGCATGTGGGTGAAAGGATTTCTTTCATCTTTGCATAAAAACCAAGAAACTAAAAAAGTGAGGAGGTATAAACATATCCTTCAGCTGTGAGTGTTGTACTGAATTGCCAATTCTTCTGCAGCTGAAGTGAAAAGATGTTGAATATTACTATATTGTAGTAGACGCATAAGTAGAATATTATACAAAAACAGTGTTCACTGTTCTTCATTAAACAGAGGCATATATGCATTTAAATAGGCACATCATGACTTGGGTTTATTGCACCAATATTTTATTTATTTATCACAAGCTTATTTTTACTGCTGACAAATATTTTCTGTGTTGTTTGAAATTCAAAAGAAATAGTCACAGTCATTAAAGTTTAAAGTCACAGGTTATTATTTAGTGTAGTGCTAGTTATATTATACATTATGCATTAAATACTTTTCAGTGGTACACTTATTAAATACAAATTGAGGCAAACTAATCCCTCAGTGGGAACAGACCTGCCAAATAACTATTTTCTTTTTACTTTCAATCTGACATACAAATGAAGATCTTCTGGATTTCAAAGCTGGTGCTGTTTCTCCCCCTTCTCCCCCTGCTCTGTTTTCAGTGCAGATTTCCAGGGCTATGGGGACTTGTTAAGGAAAGATCAAACATAATACATATATATGTATTAATGCATGAAACAGATACATTTACCTCACTGGGGCATTGAGAATTAATTAGTTGCTGATTAGAAAGCAGTGGAAAATGAAAACCACCATCTAATCACTCAATAGTGGTTTTCCTTTGAATCCACAGCTGAAAATGAAGCCAGTCAGAGATGGTGTTGTGGGATATGTTTGCGCTGCTCATGGTCTGGGCTGAGCCAGGCAGCAGAGGGTGCCTGCATGGGTGTGCTCTGTACAGTTTATCTGGTTGAATTTGTGAAACAGCTTACTTAGACTGCTTAGATATGAATACTTTTAGCAAATTCCGTTCATGCCTTGAACCTCTGGCTGTGTTGTAGGCATCCCCAGATGAGCATGGCGATGGAGTGTCTTCTCCATGGGGTCACTTGGTTTGAGCATGAAAATGGTCCAAGGACCCCACAGGCTGCTGGTGCTCCTGGATCCTGGCCACGAAGGGAAGAGGGTAAGAGGAGAGCAACTATGAGCTAATGTTTCCCCACAGCAACCCCTACTCCATACCAATGTCCAGCTCAGGGACTTTACAAGCCTGATTTGGTTTCTGTGTGTTTAACCATCCCCAAAAGATTTATTCCCTGTAGACCTGTTCATGCTTCCTTTGAAGCTGCATAAACCCTCAGCATCCCTGGGGCAATGCTGCAAGAAGCTTCCAGAGGGTTTGTTTTTCTGTTTCTGGAAAACCCTCTTTTTTTGTTTGTTTTTAACACGCCATCCACTAGTTTTATGCTATCTCATTTTTGTGCTGTGGAAGGCAGTCAGACATCATCCCCTGCTCACCCGCTCCATATTACTCCTGAATTTAGAGACCTTTATCACATCTCCCCTGTCATTTCTCTCCCAACGTGAGAAGCAAGGCAAAGCCTGTTTAGCTGTTTCTTGTATGGGTTAATTTTCCTGAACGTTCCTCTAAGGCCAAGGCCCATTCAGCCAATGCCAAGGGAAGGAGATCTTGGTAAAAATGAAGTAAAAACTGTGAATTTTTCTGCAATGCCTCTGGGAAGGGGAAAGCTCTTATCATGCTGGAAGGAGAAGGAGAGGCACCAGGAGATCGGCTTAGAAAAGAGATTTTGTCGCTAGCTCAGTGTGTTGAATTCCTGCTCCTGTGTGAATTCTTGTTTCTGAATGCTGTGGCAGGTATTAGTGTATTCGGACTGTAATTAGGAGGCAGGACAACCAGGGGCTTTATGTAAGTGTCTTTTGTTATTTAAATCTCCTATATATAGTCAAAGCAAGTTCCTGAGCTGTGCTGGCTGCCCAGCTCATGTCTAACGCTGGTGAAACCCATTTAAATCATGGAGACTGAGTCAAGTTTCCCAGCTGTCACAGCCCCCTGCTAAAAGGGAAGCAGAAAAGCCCCTCTACCACCTCTGGGACTGAGTTCGGAGAATATGATTTGGGGTTTTGTGTAGATTGGAGGACAGGGACAAAATGGGGTGGTGGGTATCATGGGTGTCCAGTGCAGCACCTGCACACCCTGGCAACATGTCTTAGACCATCTCTGAAGGGCACAGAATGCTGCAAAAGCTGAAAAAAAATCAAATATATTAAGCAAGACACTTAAAGAAGGAAAAATAATAGCTCACGATGGTTTTGTGGGATTAGAAACACTTTTAAGACAGCTTTTAACCCTTTAATTTACTGCTAGTGCTCTCAGACATCTAACTTGGATGTGAGCTGATAACAGGGCTTTGAGAAACACAGTACAAAGGGGTGCCTTCCTGCCCATAGGACCAAGCTGAAACACAGGAATGTCGCCATCAGTCCCTCCGAGCAGCTGTAGCTGAGCAGAGTTTTCAGCCCTTGCAGAAGCAGCCATTCACTGCAGTGGTGGCCAGCCCTGGCCACAGCCTGGTTTCTTCTTGCCCATGTACTGAAAACACAATGCACTAAAAAGAAGTTTTACAGAGCTGGGTTGAGACATGCTCTGGACTCCATTGGAATTCCTTGACATGACGTTTTCCCTTCCCTTGGGGACTCATAATAGCATCCATCCATTCCTGCTACTGCAGGGGCTAAGGATCACCGTGAGAGAGCGTGTACATGTGTGCGGCTCCAGGCACAGGCTGTCAGGGTACTCACATGCGTGAGGCTCCATGAATTTTAGTCAGGACCCTTTGAATACACATCTTGCAGCATGCAAGCAGTGATTCCCTTTATTGGTCTTTCTGCTTCAGCAGTACACAGATTGAGCGGCGACTAATTCCTTTTTCATAAAAGCCATAGTGCCTCAATCTCTCATTAAACAAGCAGAATTACTGCCTTCTACTTTCCTATAGATTTTGCTTTAGCCTCTTATCTGCTGTGCCTCCCACCCTGTCTGCTCCCTATCCGGGTGGCAAATAGCATCAGACTTAAAGCAGATTACTGGGCACAATGCCGGCTGCTTGGGCTGGTGCACGCAAACCTCATGCCACCAACTGCTTCCTTTAACAGTAAGTGAGGGACTGAGTCGTAGCAACCGTTTTCTCACCATAAAGGCTTCAGGTCTTAGGTTCATTTTATCCAGATCTTCTAGGGACATAAGGTCTTGAGCTGCATGTAATTAAAAAGCCACAGGAGAGGACAAGCAAGTAAACGGATAGGCAGCAGCAGAGATCAACAGGGTGACTGCTGAGACAATCAAGATGAAAATAAGAAACAATACTAAAAATAGCTCCAATTTTAGGATCCACAGGTTCCTCTGCAAGCTCTTAGAAACTGAAGGACATGCTACTCCTGCAGGGAAGGTCTTGATCCATTAAAACTGCTTCTAACTGTATGAAAACAGAAGCAAAAAGGCACTTCAATGTTTTTACCACCACTTCAGATCCCTGTAAGAGGAAAGGAGCTGGATGGTGAACAGCTTCTGCCAGACAAGAGGATGAGGTGCTGGGAGGGAGTCCAGGAGAGGTAGGTTTGCTGGCCTGGCTCCTGATTAAAACATTGCTGCTGACCACTCCATTGTCAGTGTGAGCAGCAGCACACCCGGCTGCCTGTGATGGGCTGGGCAGTGGGGCAGCAAAGGCAGTGTGAGCTGGCACCAGCTCCTTTCCTGGGAGAGGTTTCAGCAAGGTATGGATGGGGTGGTGGTTCGTCCCTGCTGGCCTGGCAGCTGCCTGCTCTGCCTACAGCCTTGTTTGACCCAGCTGGGAGAGCCAAAATCTGTTCTCTGGATGTCCATCTCATGGACAGAAACCATGAGAAAACAGCAACATTGCTAGTCAGAAAAGAGCCTGTTTATATCTTTGGTAGAGTGGATGAAAGCATCCAACTGACCCTGTTTATTTTAGCAAACATTTTACGGATTGTGAGGAATTTCCATGAAAGAGTTATTTTTAATTTTTGTTCTTGTCCTTCTGCATCAGGGGAGAGTGCAAATTCAGGGAGACCCTCACAAGACCTGGTGCGGTGCGCCTGGCAGGGTAATTATTCCAAGCTCTCTAAGAAACTCTCCTTCAAGTCTCAGCTCTTCAAAGAAAATAACCCACAGTATCTCTGGCTGCAGGGTGTCCATGTCTTGCTGTCTGACATTTGGTACAAAGGGGATTCATTCATTTCCATCCCTGACAGTGTTCAAGACCAGGCTGGACAGAGTCTCAGGCAGCATTGTCTAGGGTGAAGCATCCATCCCCATGGCAGGGGGGCTGGAAATAGATGATCTTAAGATACTTTCCAACCCTAACCATTCTATGATTCTCTGATTCTCCCACAACCAAGCTGAAATTCCCTAGGTACTAATCAGCAGTTTCACATTTTCAGCTTGAAGTGATTTGTGTGGAAGCCATAAGTCTCTAGGAAGCAGGGTGTATGAGAGATGTTCTCGCTCAATTTTTCCAAAGAGAAAGTCATTTTGTATTTGCATTCCTTGACTGGTGACATTTAAGATGTTTGCTTCCAAATTTTAAGCTTTAGAAGGAACTGGACCACCCTGTGCTTCAGCATTGACAGAAACAAAATCTGGCTTTTGAGTATTTGTGTGTTGTCTTAAACCTGAACTTCCTTGCTGAGATATCTTCTTTAGTGAAAATTAAATAACATACAGTTGCCCCTGTCTAAAAGGCTCATTACTATCTGTCAGTTCTGACCATTATATCCACTTAAAATACCACAGGGAGAGCTTATTGGGATTCTTCTGATATACTATTCCTCCAAAAGTCAATCAAAAACCAATCTAGTGCACTTAAAGCTTTTACTGCTTTGCTGAAGACAATCTCCTAGTATCAGTTAATCTGCACCGTCTGCTCCGACAGCACAATGATTTTTAAGGGCATGTGAGAAGAGATTATCTACCTGTTTGTAAATGAGAATAATGGCTCACTTTCAGTGGGCTGTGGATGTATAATCAGAGGTGACAAATGCAATTACTCCTCCAACTGGAGGGGGCAAAAAACTGAAGCACAACATGCTTGTTTGGATTGTGTCATAAAACCAGCAGAGAGTTACTTGGTGGGAGGAAATCATCAGTGGGATCATTGGTTGGGGAGCTGAAAGGCAGGCAATGGAGCTGAGTTATTTCCCTGAGGTGCTGGTATGTGAAACAGACTCCAGTGTGGGAGGGGAAAGGTTTGTTTTCAGAGCAGCTAAAAGTCCCAAAGGGTCCTGAGGCCCTGTGCATCACTTTGCTCTGCAGTACAGGCAGAGCAATGGGAAAACAGGCACAGCTGTGCTGAAGGGTTTATGGAGAGCTATAACATGCAAGAGCAGGGAGCCTCCCTGAGCAGGCTGAGTGCAATGCTTCCTGAAGATGGAGGTATGGATGGACAGATAGACAGGCACAGCATGGTCCAGTCAGAATAATAGAGTATTAAAAAATACTCCGCATCCCTAAAGAGAGGTCTGTGTGCTCCTAGAACACTTCTCAGGGCAGAGCATCATCCCCCCCCATCACTAAGATTGGGAAACTGGGGCACAAAACACTTCAGCAATTGGCACAAATAGTTTACAGTAAACCAAAGAACAGAGCAAAGGTATTCTTGCACCCTGTTCTGCTTTTAAAAAGAGTTTCCCACTGCTCCCTCAATTTAAAAGTACATTTAATTTCTACATTTTTCAAGACATGAAGTGTGTCTGAGGGTTGTTGTACTGGAAGTTAGTCAGTCTGGCTTTCAGATGACACAGAAAGCCTTCACATATGCTCCCACCATCCATAACCCAGGTACTCAGTGTGCTCTCAATCACCTTGATGGGCCCACTGTCTTCGAAAAGAGGCAGCCCATGGTCTGTGCCCTTCCCTTTCTTACCCTCTCATAAAACCAGGGTCCTTGTTCTGTGCTGAAACTCCCAATTCAGGTGTCAATTTATGCATATTTCATGCATAATTGAGATATCCTTTGCACAGCTGTACCACCAACAGAAGACAGATTTCTCCAATTATAGAGTCAGAGAAATGCAGTGGTGGGGCTTAGGACAACCTAAGCTTTGGCCTACTATAGGTATAACAGTAACGTGTTTTGTTTTGTTGTTAAGAGTAGTGACCTTCACAAACTCCTTGGGGCTCCTTGGGGTTCAGGTATGCACCTCCCTGCTGTACTCCATGCCAGACAGTTTTCCTTATCAGGCTGGATAATGAAAGACACTTCTTTCTTTCTGAACACTGTTATGATAATTTTTATGCCATGTTGTGCATTTACCCACTTGTGCTTCCCCCAGAGTTGTTTTCAGTAATATTTCTTTGTCAGTCTGAACATTAGGCTGCTTGTTTCTCTAATTCCATTCTGGACATACTCTCATAAAACCTTGTACATCATATTACAAAAAAATGAGCAGTCTTTTGTGACATTTATGTGTAATACTATTCTGGAAGCTCAAGAAAGAGATCATTGTATCACAGATGGTTAAATGAGAAATGTGGTTCCCAATTTTAATAACATCTTTCAGCCCTTGTAGAAATATGCACTTACAGGCTTGAGCTCTGGGATGCAACATTGCAGCAGTCCTAACAGCAATTGCAGGTGAACAGATGCAGCCCATTCTGCACTGGCAGTTCATCGCTGGGGCTCTGTTGCTTTCAGAGGAGAAAATGGAACAATGGTGTTTCCTCCCTTCCTCCTCAGCCTGGGGGAGTCCATTTCTAAAGCTAGCAAAGAGGGAAACGTAATCACTCGAGTCCTGTTGTTTACTCAAAAGCAGAGGCTGACTTTCTAAGCTTGTGATTTTGCATATCTTTGCACAGACACAGCATCTGACAGCATGGCAGAGCTTGATGTGTTTATCCTCAGCTCCCTGGAATACAGAGCAGTGTGTTCCCTCTTCTCCCTCTGTTTTATAGGTGAGGAGAGGAGTAGAGATGCTAAAGCTCGATCTGACTGTCTTACCACAGCCATCAAAGAAATCCAGCAGAGGAAGGAGACTGTCACCAAATATTTCCCGTCCATGAAGAGGAGCTGAGTGACATTGGCCAACAGGGCCAGCTGGGCACCAGGGAGGCTCTGGCTAGGTCTGGGAGAGCATCTCCATGCCTGGGCAGCCCCAGGCTCCTGATGCAGGGAGGTTTCCTCCAGCCCAAGCCTGGAGTTCATGTCCCCATTGCTCCCATCCTGGTTTCTACATCTGGGATAGATAATGCCTTTGTTACCTCCTTTCTATCATCTTAAGCACATGCTGCTGAGGAAAGTGAGCCCACTGCTCTGTGCATGACATACTGAAGTACAGATTCTGTAAATGCTTAACTAGTTTTAACTGGGTGGTTACATGTTGAGTTTGAACTGCTAAGACCTGCATTCACAACTGAAAATTCAAATAGTGTAAAAATTGTAAAGCGACTCATGAAATGACTAAAATGACATCTATATAGACTTCAGGAGACATTTTCTATCCTTTTCGTACCAAATCATAGATTAACTCATCAGCTTGATAAAATAAAAAGTAACTAATACATTTCCATCATGTATCTCCTTGCAGTCAGAATGATAAAATATTCACAAGAGATGTGGCTTGGAAACAGGAATTTGATGAAGATGATTTAAAAAGAAAGAAAGTTTAATTAAAGTCTAGAAAGGTCATTGAGTCTTACCATCAGATAATGGTGAAATTATAAAACAGATGGCAAATGTCCCCGAGAAGAAGAGGAGCAGTGATCTGGAAAAAAAGAAAGAAATACTGTTAACAAAGTAAAATCCAACTTAGCACAGGCATTGCTCTAACAGTCTGGAGAGCAGGGAGAAGTGGTCAACAATTTGGACTTGCAGAACTAACTATTTGACTGCTATTAATATATATATATACACAGAGAAGAACATTGTATTCAGGTTAGTCTCAGTCATTTCACTGATTTTTTTTCAGGTGCATCGTGCTAGAGGAAGGCCCTCTGTGAGGGTTTCAGAGAGTAAACCTGAGTCGAATCCTTGAGGCAAGCTAAAGTTGGGGACCAACTGACCCTGCTATTCCTGGATAGCTCTCCAGAGCTGAAACTTGGAGTCAAAAAGTCCTGTTGCCAACAGGCATCTGTGTGTCTTAATCCCACTAGCTGAATGAGCTGTATGTGCTTGGGAAGGACTGGGAACTAAACTATAGTGTGGTCATCCCAGAGTTAGACCCCCATTGTATTAGAAGCTGTAAACACATGGAGAACATTTCTGTGCTCTTGCTATGACCATTCAATCTAGCTACAACTGGAAATGCCAACAACAAAGATGCAGTGGCAGAAGTTTTAAATCAAGCTGGCAGTCTGGCTGCATGTTTTGGTGTACCTGCACTGTTTCCTGGCCTAGCCTGCCATGTCGTTGCCAATAGGGATGAGAATAAAAACCGCCAGCATCACTCTGCAGTGGTATCAACATATGCAGCTATGATAGGACCCACCTCAGAAAAGATACACAGAAAGATACACTGCAGAGAGAAGGGGAGGTTTGGAGTGGCTTCCTTGTGACATGTCCCTGACAAGAAAGGGGTCTTCAGCCTGGGTGAGGGTTTGAAAGACAGAGGCCATCAACTGTTTTCCAAGAACAGAGTGCTTAAAACATCAAGAGCAGATGAATAAAGAATAATTCATCATTCGGCCACTCTTTTCTCTCTAATTCTGTAGAAAATACCATGGGACTTTTCTAGACGAGTGCAGGTTCAAAGTAAAACACAGGAGGTGGTTTCTCAAATGGGCTCATAACTTCACTATAATTCATCACTTGGCATTTCCAAAAAGGATGAATAAAAACTTGGAATAGAGTCTATTGGAGTTTCTTAACATCAAAACCTCCAGTTTTGGCTCAGAAAGTTTTCAAATTGAAAACCTTGGGAGCTAGGAAAGCTTTCTGACGAGGTTTTACTATACAATTGTCCCATCCTCCTCCTCTTTCCTAGATGTCAGCTGTTGGTTGGCAGACTTTCGAGACAGGACATCAGGTATAATAGACTCATAGGATAACCCAAAAGGTTATTATCGTAATCTTATTGTTATGTTTTCAGCTATGTTAAAGCTACCCATGTCCCCACTTCTGTGATTCCTCTCTAACCCCAAGGCCTTAATGCTGGCCACAAATCATAGGAGCAGACTAGAAGGAACTGCAGGAGCTCATCTGTCAACTTTCTTGGCCCTTGGCAATGTCACCTCAGCCTAACTCATTCCTGGCAGATGGGTCTGTCTATCCTGAGAAATCAGGACCATCTCTCCAAGGGCTCTCATTAGTGGTGGATGTCCTGAGCATTAGAGTTTCATACTGTTAGGTCTAAACCCATCATTCTATAGCCTTCATCCACTCTCTTAATTCTTTCCCCCAGGGGGCATAAAGACCAGGACATGACATTTCCAAATACCTTGTAAGCAGAAAACTTTACTTTTTTGGAAAACCATGGTCAGCAATGCCAATGGGAAAATGAAGCAGACAAGAAAGCCATGAGACCACAATGAATGCGCAATTTTTGTTCCAAGAAGCAGAGATGCCCAGCTTGCCCCATGGCTTAGCTGTTATCTTCCATGATGTAGGACTATGCGAACTGCTGTAATGCAATATTAGTGTGGAGGGATTGTGTAGCATCTGCAAGAACATGGTGCTATGAAGATCCTATATCGGTTTTGTCTGTTTTAGAGGAAAATAAGATTAAAAAAACCCCCAACCAAAACCCAACCAAAAACAAACAAAAAAAACTTAGAAACCCTGGAGTATTTTTAGTTGCCTTATCCATGTCACTGTGATTACTGTCCTGTTCAGTGTGGGCTGCTACATGCTGCTTCCCCAGAAATACCACTGCTGCTCACAGAACATTGTTCAGGTCTCAGCCTTAGAGAAGTCCAGGCTCAGGGTTGCTCATACAACCCTAATTCACCATGATTTTACCTCACTTACCCTGTCACAGTCTATTTTTTCCACTAAATCCTGTCTCAGTTAATGCAGTGAAGTGATGGTCCTCACTTACTGAACAGCTATTGGAGACACTTTTCTCCTTATTGTTCAATGCACAGCCCCAGGCATGAGCTCTTGTGTTCTCTTTAAGCTCTCTTGGGTTTTTCTTGTGCCCATTGATGACAGGTAAGTGACTGGAGGGCTGAAGAGATATTAAGAGCAAAGGCTTGCAAGAAGGCTGAGTACCTGCCTGCAGTGTACCTGATTTGTCAGAGTACTTCACCTCTTACAGCACTGATTTGTCCTGTGGCACCAAGGAGGATTCAGCCCTCATCACCAGCAGACCTCTGAGAACTTACTGAGCCTGCTGTAAGTGGGGGGAGAGGGAAGTGGGTGGATCACACCGTGATTCACAGATAAAACAAATGGTTTCTTTTCCTCTTCCCAGCCTTTATGCACCTTTCTAATCTCGCAGACAGATGAGGCAGTAAATGGTCTCCTTTGCTGCCTGGCATTGATTCACACCTCATGCACATTCATTATAGTGAGGAGTGCTATTGTGGAAGAAATGTCAAGTGGCTACATAATGAAACATGCCAACAAAAAATATATATACCAAGTGACTTCCCAGGGTATCATGCTTCACAAACCAAACAAGAAGGTACTTTGAAGGAATCTCATTGATTTCAGCAGAGGGTGGGTTTCTCTTATAATCTGAGTCAGCCTTGATGTTGCTGCCTGTCAAATGGCATCCTTGGCATCTGTCTCAGGCTCTCAACTGGAATATGTGAGTTGATGTGATGGTTTCAGACATTTAAATCACAGATCCTTGTCTTATGGTGTAGATAAAACCAGGTGAAGACAGACAAAACTAAGCTGTGACACGTGCTATCTACCAGGATGGGCTGAGGGAGATAAAGAAGGTTCTGCCCACAGCAGACACCCTTAACGCTTCTCTGCTTGGTGTAGGGCTGACTGAACAGGATGATAGTCCCTGGGCAGCCACACTTCTCAGGGATTATTTTAATACTTAAAAGCATTAACAAAGACAACCAGCAGTTTTCAAGGCTATCATGGACTGTAAACTGGCAGATGAGCCCTACACCCCATGCAGGAGTCCTGCTAACTGTGGCTGAATGGACAGCATAAGTACTTACGCATACTTCCACCACTACAATGAAATTGGTCTGTGATCCTCAGCTGGGGTCTGGTTCATAAAATGATTTTGAAAGGTCAACAGTAAAGTTCTGCATTCTCTGACCCAGCACCCACTCTCCTCTTCAGACATCTCTGTGCTTCAACACTGCCTCTTTATCACGGTAAACTCAAAAACCAAGCTAATTTTAATGTGCAGTGTTTTATTTTCATAGCTCACATATGAAAGTTCAAAGGTCAGCTAACAGGGCTGCTCTTTTGCCTAACATCTTCAGCATCATTTTATCGAGCTGAGATATTAAAGACAGATGACAGCATACACCACGCTCTCTTGGTTATCTTTTAGGCACACATTGGATGAACTGAGGCATACAGAAACCAGCTCCAACTGCTTCTTTATTTTCTCTTTTTGAAGGAAAATCCAGCACCCAGGGAACAGGGATCTAACACACCAAAGTCTGAACATTTTTTCTGTTTGTTTTCTATAGTAATTAATTTAGTTTCTCTTTGTTTGTCTTTTATCACAGATCCTGCGTTTCTCAGAAAGTTTCTTTGATTTGCAGTCATTACAGATTCTAAAGGAAATAACTTCCTTTTGCCTATTTAAATTGATTAATGTGTTTAAACATTTTCTCCTCCTGCCAAAGGCAGTATAAAAGAAGGGCTTTGGCAGTGGTGTCCTTGGGGCAACTCTTTGCTTTCATGTACATACCCAAGTTTACACAGTTTCCCTCCATCACTTAGAATATTCCATCATCAGAAATGGGGTGATTTAGGTATACTTCTTTGCAAAAAAGAAATTTGAAGGCTTTTGCTTAATTGAAGGCTGTGATTTTAACCCATGGATAATGCTCTTAAAGTAAAGCAAAATAAAACTTAAATTATTGAAATCTAAACCCAAACTCTAATTTCAGAATCAGAGCTAAAGAGCATGTGCCTGAAATGTTGGAATTTCCAGGAATTAAAGTTGTAAATGAACACATTTTTGCAAACTGACCCCCTTCCTTTGCAAGTGTTCACACCTGCAGCAGGTTTCTCACTGGTGTTCAAGTGATTAACCTCCAGCAGAGCAGAAGAATGACACGGTATTCCTTTCAGATGGGGGCAGGTCACTCCCCACAAAGTTCATTTGCATTCAAAAGTGACTTGTTTCAGCTGGATCTGGTCTCAGTCGAGAGGCATTTGTGGGCATTAGCATGTGTAAGCTTTGAGACAGCGGTGAGCAGGTAGTTTGCATGTTGAAATGACAAAGTATGCAGAAACACTTAATGCTGAGAGCTGCATAGCACCTGCCCAGATAGAAAAGATCAGCTTATCGTTTAGTAGGTGGATGATTTGCTAGTGGCTTGCAAGCACAGGAGCTAATTGCACCTGGCCTTCCGACTGTGTATTTGCATCTCCAAAGAGAGGAGAGCTCTCCCTAGCCCAGAAGGAAAAAAGGTGAAATTGCCTCCTGTTAGAGGGCGATCAATGTATCCTTAAGGCAAAACTAAAGGGAGCCTTGAATTTAAGGAGGAGAAGCAACAGGCTATATGAATCCCAATTCTTTCCCACCCCCTTGTGAATGCAAACTGAGAATGCAGAAAGGGCATCCTATGAGTAATCTCCTGGTGAGGCAAATATCTTCAGACTGTTGATTTGCTATGGTGGAGGAAGTTTCCTGTGGGTTTTGATCTTGCAACAACCATATGAAACGCCCTTTTATTTCCTTTCTGTGATGGATGTCCTTATAAGCCTTTGAAATGTTATGGTCCACTTTGGAATGATTTGGGGTTTTTTTTTGTGTTAGGTCTTAGTTAAACCTGGCTTCTCTTAAGTGTGATTTCAAAGTGATGGGTAAAAGCAGGGTATTCATTTCTATGGTGTGGTGAGCTCTCATGTTGTACATGAATCTAGTCTGGCAGTGCTCTGAACTCAACACAGTTTGAGAAGCATGCAGGTGAGATTTTAGGCAGCAGGAGCCTAAGGGACTTAAATAAGCCTGTAACAGGGGTACAAGTACAGGCATAAAAACACAGCAAAGTGGATGAGATCAACCATTGTCACACACACACAAAGTATATGCCCAATACATACCAAGTAAATATATTTATGTCCAGAAGCAGTATAGTGTATTGTCAAAAGAAGCGCTGCATTTATATCTGGCTTTATGGGCTGTATAGTTATGTCATTCAATGTATTTATCACCAGCTGGATGTGATAGATAGCCATATAAGTACATCTTGTTTATTAACTCATACTTATGGTATAAGGCCATATAAACACAATGTATTCATAGCCACATAAAATCTCTCCTACTTATCAGCTCATCATCTCACTTCCTATCTCAGCAGAAAATGTCTTCTCTCTTACTGAACCTTCTTGGCTCATGCTTCTTATTTAGATGAATGATTCTGCCCTTTAGCTTCCCAGATGTGATGTGGGGGTAGAGCTTGTACAAAAATACTTGGCATAAGACAGATCACAAAAATCAAGTCTGGGAGTGTCTTTGTAAAATTATGTTGTTGATTCCCTGGCTATAAACAAGGACTGGCAACGTCTGTGTTGTACTTATGGAGCAGTTGTCAGGGTAGTAATGGAATTTCCACAAGAGGAGAAGAGCAGATCTAGCCAGATTGTATCCCACCAGCCCGAGGTGGGAGCAGAACAACAGCAAGCCCAGGGCAGCAAGCACCTCTGTACCTGCAACTGCAAGACAGCAGGGTTAAAGAGTGGATAACAATCCATTTTTGATCTTCATTTTGGTCCCTTCTTGCTTCTGGTAGTGCCCAGGGTGCCTAAAGGGCAACTTGTCTATACCTGTACACAGAGATGTACTGAAGTGTTACTTTTTTCTGCTGCAATAACACGTCAAGAAAGTGCTAACACTGACTACCATGGGAGAGCAAAATTTATGTTTCTCACAGTAACCCTTTAACAACAGCTTCTGTTTTGAAGCCCTTTCTGAAGTTGCTACTAATATCCCTACTTTGTAGTGGGGAAACTGAGGCACAAGAGCTTGTTGATGTTTTGGATCAGGTTCAATAACAGAATTAGAATTATATTTTCTGATTCAGTGTGGTACCAAATAAACAAAGTACAGAATAGCTTATTCAGCTTCACTGGTCTACACAATTATCTGTGACCCTCGTGCTTTAGGACAGATGATGCTATCACTACCTCATAGTAAAAAGATATTAATTACAAAGGCTTTCTCAGGTTCATTTTGGTCTGGACCCTTACTTGGGAGCATCCAAGCCAGACGTAATCAATAATTTGTTCCTCCTAAACAAATCACCATTAAAATATTTTCATCTTGTTCTTTCCCGTGAGGAGCTGTGGATGTTCAGTGTATCACTTAAAAAAGCTGTTCTGAAGCATTTTCAGGTAATTTAATCCCTCCCCCCCTCTTTAACCTGCTTTCCTAGAGGAATGGGGCACATACAGTTGCAGGAGCTATCCACCCTTGACCTTTAATAAGGGTGAGCCTCCCACTTGATTACAAGTGCAGTTGTCAGAGGGATAGAGATCTCAAAGATACTCTGTTCTTATGAGTGTTGCAAAGCTGGCAGCAGGAGGAAGCTTTGGGGGGATCACCACCAGAAACTGCAGCATGACCTTCCTGGGTGTGGGAACAGCTGGGTGGTAGATAGGGAAGCATCTGAAGTATTGTGGGTGTGGATGGGGTACAGGGGGTAAAGAGGTATACAGTGGGATGGCTCCTATGTCTGGAGTGTTGGAATGGAAGGTTACAGGCTCTTTAGAAAAGACAGGCCCAGCAGATGGGGAAGGGGAGTTGCTATTTATGTTAGGGATAGGCTGGAGAGTATGGAACTCTCTCTGGGGGCAGGTGATCAGTTAACAGAGTTTGTGGGTCAGGGTTAAAGGGAAAACAGCGATGGGAGACATTACTGTGGGTATCTGTTACAGGCTGCCTGATCAAGAAGAACATGTGGATGAAGCACTCTACAGACAGATAGGAACAGCCTCATGCTCACAGGCCTTTGTTCTCATGGGGGGCTCCAACCACCCTGGTATCTGTTGGAGCAATGGGACAGCCCAGCACAAGCAATCCAGGAGGTTCATCGATTGTGTGGAAGACAGCTTCCTTCTGCAAGTAATAAAGGAGCTCACAAGGAGAAGTGGTGTGCTTGACCTTGTGCTCACCAACAGGGAAGGGCTCGTTGGAAATGTGATGCTCCAGGGCAGCCTTGGATGCAGCGATCACGAGATGGTCAAATTCGAGGTCCTCAGGACAGTGAGAAGAGCATGCAGCAAGCTCACTGCCCTGGACTGCAAGAGAGCAGACTTTGGCCTCTTCAGGAACCTGCTTAGCAAGGTTCCATGGGATATAGCTCTAGAGAGCAGGGGGGCCCAAGGCTCCTGGTTGATATTCAAGGATCACCTACTACAAGCTCAGGAGTGTTGCATCCTGACTAGAAGGAAGTGCAGCAGGAGGGCCAGGAGACCTCCTTGGATGGATAAGGAGATGCTGAGGAATATTCACAGGAAAAAAAGGAGCTTATAAAAGGTGGAATTGAGGACAGGCAGCCTGGGAAGAATACAGGGATGTTGTCTGGGAAGATAGGGACCAGGTTAGGAAAGCTAAGGCCCAGTTAGAATTAAACTTGGCTAGAGATGTGAAAGATAACAGGAAGGGATTCTGTAGCTACATAGCGAATAAAGACAGAGTAGGGACAATGCAGGCCCCCTCCAGAAGCTATCAGGAGAACTGGCTACCCTGGATTTGGAGAAGGCTGAGGTTCTGAATGGCTTCTTTGTCTCAGTCTTCACTGGCAAAAGCTCTGACCGCACCACCCAAGTCTTGGGAGGCAGATGCAGGGACTGTGAGAATGAAGACCTGGGGCCCACTGTATGAGAAGATCTGGTTCGAGACCATCTTAAGAACGTGAACGTTCACAAGTCCATGGGACCTGATGAAATCCATCCGTGGGTCCTGAAGGAGCTGGTGAATGAAGTTGCAAAGCCACTGGCCATCATATTTGAAAAATCGTGGCCGTCAGGTGAAGTTCCTGATGACTGGAAAAAGGGAAATATAACCCCCATTTTCAAGAAGGGGAAAATGGATGACCTGGGGAATTACAGACCAGTCAGTCTCACCTCTGTGCCTGGCAAAGTCTTGGAGCAGATTCTCCTGGAAGGCATGCTAGTGCACATGAAAAACAACAAGGTGCTTGGTGACAGCCAGCATGGCTTCACTAAGGGGAAATGCTGCCTGACCAATTTGGTGGCCTTCTATGATGGGGCTACAGATCTGATGAACAGGGGTAGAGCAGTTGACGTCATCTACCTGGACTTGTGCAAAGTGTTCAACGCTGTTCCACATGACATCCTTGTCTCTAAATTGGAGATACATCAGTTTGATAGGTGGACCACTCAGTGGATAAAGAACTGGCTGGATGGCTGCGCCCAAAGAGTTGTGGTCAATGGCTCAATCTCTGGCTGGAGACAAGTAACAAGTGGTGTCCCTCATGGATTGGTGTTGGGACCTGTCTTGTTCAACATCTTTGTCGGTGACATGGACAGTGGGATTGAGTACACCCCCAGCAAGCTTGCCAATTACACCAAGCTGTGTGGTTCTGTTGATATGCTGGAGGGAAGGAATGCCATTCAGAGGGACCTTGACACGCTTGTGAGGTGGGCTGATGCCAACCTCATGAAGTTTAACCATGACAAGTGCAAGGTCCTACACCTGGGTCGGAGCAATCCCAGGCACAGCTACAGGCTGGGCAGAGATAAGATTCAGAGCAGCTCTGTGGAGAAGGACTTGGGGGTGTTGGTCAATGAAAAACATAACAACGAGCCACCTCCAGTGTGTGCTCACTCGCAGCCCAGAAGATGAACCATATCCTGGGCTGCATCAAAAGGAGCATGACCAGCAGGTCAAAGGAGGTTATCCTGCCCCTCTACTCTGCTCTCGTGAGACCCCACTTGGAGTATTGTGTGCAGTTCTGGTGTCCTCAACATAAAAAGGACATGGAACTGTTAGAACAAGTTCAGAGAAGGGCCACGGGGATGATCAGGGGACTGGAGCACCTCCCATATGAAGACAGTCTGAGAAAATTTGGTCTGTTCAGCCTGGAGAAGAGAAGGCTGCGTGGAGATCTCATATCAGCCTTCCAGTATCTGAAGGGGGCCTACAGGGATGCTGGGGAGGGACTATTCTTTAGGGACTGTAGTGATTGGACAAAGGGTAATGGGTTGAAACTTAAGGAGGAGAAGTTTAGACTGGATATAAGGAGGAATTTCTTTACTGTTAGGGTGGTGAGGCACTGGAATGGGTTGCCCAGGGAGGCTGTGAATGCTCCATCCCTAGCAGTGTTCAAGGCCAGGTTGAACAGAGCCTTGGGTGATACGATTTACTGTGAGGTGTCCCTGCCCATGGCAGGGGGGTTGGAACGGGATGATCTTAAGGTCCTTTCCAACCCTAACTATTCTATTATTATATTCTATACCAAAATTCAGAGCACATGAGAAAACTAACCAGCCATAGTTCTGCTCTCTTGCACTACATTGTTCCCTCTCTAAACTCTCCTGGAAACCTTGCTGGGAATCATTTAATCCAGTTGTTTGAGGGAAGGAGTTTGGCAATGTGAAATAAACTCAGAAACCTGCTTGAAGCTGCTTGCTATCTTACTGAGACTTTGCTACATTGGAAGGATGTGGGTGAGGATCAAAAACTGAATGCTCCAGGCACTCATGATTTTCCTTCTCAGTGATGTCATGCCTCTTCCATGATGGAAGTCACTTGGACTTCACTGGCTTTAATAAAGCCATGCCAGCTTGCTCTGGGTGAGGAGGCCTTCCATCTTCAGCCTGGGTACCGGCTGTTATTTGATTTGTTCCTCCAGGGCTGATCGTGGCTCCTATATAGGGGCCAGCTGGTGATGTGAGAAAACATGACACACACCTCAACTATAAGGAGCCAAGGTCCCAAATGAGATGCTCTGGTTTGCACATATCTATCTTGTCCCACCTTTCTTTCAGCAACATTCTTTCCTGTGAGACACTGAAGTACAGTGAACACTTGGCACATGCAGGTTATTCACTCCTGGATGGGGATGTACAATTGCTTGTGGATCACACAGTGGTTTGATTTTGTTTTAAAAATGGGGGGAGAAGCAGGGGAAGTCTCTTGGGCAGACTCAGTCCTGGGCTGTTCCTGGAGTAGTGTAAGGCACCTGCTGTCTTGTGCTAAGGAAAGCCCTAGTTAAGCCTGGAAAGAGCATGGTGCAGCTGAGATGGCCTGTGCTCATAAGGACATGCATGAGAGCTTCCAGGACATCCTGTGGTTGCTATAGCACATGTGTAGTGCACTGCTTGGGGTTAAGAAGTTGATGGGTCTGGGGAGAAGCTGGTATGTCTGCTGAGCTAAGCGGCTGTGCTCTTAAATGACTGGTAAAGCAGTGAGGTGCTGCTTGAATTACACCAACTTAGCTTCCCAGTTTTGCCTTCTTTTCTTTCTCCACACCCTCCGCCCCCAGTGCACTTCCATGACATGAAAGCCCAGTAAGTGACACTCAGTGACACCCAGCGGATATCAACCCTTTTAATATGGACATTTCTGAGGGAGAACCCCCCCCAAAAAAACCTCCTTCCAAGGTCATTTGCTGACAATTGCAGCCTGTTTGAAAATTGCTTGCACTCTCTTAATTGGTCTGCCAGACCTGTTCATTTGTTAATTTGATGCCATTAGGTAACTAGCACATCTCTGCTGCAGACAGAATAAAGCAGGATCTGAGGATGCTGGTTGTGAATTTTTCTTTGGATACTTTGGAAGCACCTGACACAGAGCAAGGCTGCTGTGTTCCTGCAAGGGGGAATCATCCTTTGGGGTGGTGGGACACTGTAGAGGCACTTAGGCCGGGTGGTATAAAACATAGACTCTGGGGTGATAGGGATAGAGTGAATGAATACATTCCCTAGGTTAAATTAATAGCTCCACTTTAAAGGAATTGTTGCAACTACTTAGACTGGCCTAGAGTTGGCTGGTTTTGATTTGCAAAGTGAAAGACAAAAGATGATTAAGGGTTAAATGAGCCCTTTATTTGACCAAAATGAGTCCTAAAAGTTGGACCTACAGAACAGGTACAAATACCTGCCATGACCCTCTACTGTTATAAGAACATTTCCTTGGATAAGGGCTCAGATTCTCAATTATTGACCTTCCAGGGGGGTGTGTTGGATATGGGCTGCTTTCCAGTTCTCCTGCTGTTTATGTGGAACATAAACTCATGAAGGGGAGAAGAGGCAGAGAGTATCTCTTCTCAGTCTGGTGAGGCCAAGCTGAGGAGGGAAACACAGATCATAGTATGTGGGGATACCCCTCTGTGCTCTCCCTGGATATGCCCTGTAGCTGGATGGGTAGGCTATTTTTGGAGGAGAAAGACCTTGAATTCAACTGGGATGGGATCTAAACTGAGATTAATGCCTGAGATGTTGCAACAGAAGAGACATCAGCTGTGCCTCTCAATCTGTGAAAGGTGCCAAATGCCCTGAAACTATTTATGCATGTAAGAGTACTCAGTGAGTGCAACCCAAACTGTTTCAGATTGGCTGAAACAAGATCCTTTAGCAGCTTCACTGTATGCTTTACAGAAATTGCTCTTCCCTGTATCAGCTCTGGCTCCTCCAGCCTGTTGCACCATGGTACCAAGCAGAAATGCAGCCTGTGTGTAAACTGGGGTTACTGGTTGATGGTATCTCTGTGTAGCTATAATTTCTTTGCTGTAGAGAAGGAAAACTATAATAATTAATTTTTCACTGGCACTCAGCCAATGCACCATGCTGCTGGGTCCTGCCAGGGAGCGGCTCACCTTCAGCTCCCTGTGCTGCCCAGAGTCTATGGAGAATTTGTGTTGTGGTCAGAGCCAAAGGTCAGCCTGGACTTTGTCCTCCACTGTCCAGCAACTCTGCCTTGCTCTGGTATTAATCCCTTACCTCTGTGTTCTACAAACAGACCTAGGACCAACTGCTGTGTTGATCATCCCATGGGGCTGCTCACCAGCCCACTTGTATCCTTCACTTTTATCCTTCATCATCAGCCTTCCCTTGTATCCTTCATCCCCACAAGACCAGGAACATCTCAGATTCAAAGCTTACTACCTTAAAATCACCTGCTATTTTCCAGAGAGTATGTTTGAACCCTGCAGTTCACTGCTATGCATATGAACTGCTGCCTGTGCTCCATTGCAACAGAAGCAAAGTATGAGATGAAAGGATGCATCCAGGTCCAGGAGTTCAAAACTCTCCTCATTAAACTTGGTGAAGGGCCTTACTGAAGGCAGAAGGAGCAGAAAAGGGTGTCTTGTGACCAAGACCAATGGTAACAACAAACTAGAACAGTGTTTTTGCTTTTAAACTAGGTAGAAAAATTATCCCTGCTGTTACAGTTCATTCTCTGCTCCTGGCTTTTGTTGGCTGAAATTTGCTACCTAACACTGGTGCTTTTTTTACCTCATGCACCTAAGAAAACACTAATTTGTGTGTGATCCAGGTGTTGGGCACAGTAACTGAAGCAGATCCCAGGAGCACTATGCCGGGATGGAATGTGACGGGGACACTTGATCTTACCTTGGACCTGCCTCTGTGTCAGGGCTAAGTCCAGACCCATGTTCAGAAAGCTGGGAGTGGGGAACCAGTAAAGAACTCTTGAGGAGGACCTGGCATTGAGTGGGTAACCTGTGTTTTAGTGATGTTGAAGGAAAACAAGCAAAAGCCCGTGTAATTCTCCCTAGCCTGGAGATTTCACCATCCCAGCTATGTTAGTCACAAATCACACCTCGTCGCACCCAACAGTCGCAGCTAGGCTGGAAAAAGCTTGTCATCTTGACCCAGCATCAGGAGCTGGAGGATTTAGCAGGTTCTTCCTTGCTGTGTTTTGAGAATTTCTTAAGAAAACATTTTCCTTCTGTGGGTGATTTCACAAGTCGGGAGAAAAGCAGCTGTTGGTGGTTCACAGTTCAGATTTCCCTGAGAAGTGTAAAGTCTCAGCTGGACAGCATGATGATAGATTTTATAGATTTTTCCCCTTCCACATCCACCAGGCAGCTAAACCTAACAGTAAGCTACAGTGCATTTCTCTATGTTTAACTTCTCCTTGAGATAATCCATTTGCCTCTGTTCTTTGAAAACTTACTGAATAAGCCGCTTGTTTCACTCTGGTGGGGGAATAACAGTTTGGGGGGCCCTTTTGTGCCTGTCTTATGTATAACAGAAGCGTGGAGTTTTATAAAGTCTAATAAATACCCAGCTCTGCCAGATGTTAGCTTTCTTCCCTTCCCCCCCTTTCCCCCCCCCCTTTTTTTTTCATACTAGAAAAGAGGTCAGAATTTGAGTTCCAGACTTTAGCTGACAAATAAAATGGGACTGTTTCTAAGAGATATGTTGTGACAGTGTAAATTATCACATTTTAGATGGTGTTAAATATAGAAATGCCACTTAAGAGGGGATGCATTTTGTTCAATGCCTGATACTTGTCTCATCAAGACATTCTTGTGAGATGGTGTCTGTTTATTATCTTCCCATCTTTTTACTCTATTATTCTACTCTGTCTGCTGACAAGGGTTAATGAAGAAGTTATAGCCTTTTCTATATTTCATGGTGATTGATGGATGGGGACAGGTCATTGCATAGCTCATGGAGGTTGACTCCAAATTAGCGTGTGGTAGAGAAATTCCCACTGACAAGATTTGCCACTTCCTTCCTGGGATAAACCTCTGGGTTAAATGAAGGAAGCAGAGGTAGGTGAAAGATACAAAAGAGAATGTGTTAATACGTAGGCTCAAGGCCAGAGCCAAGGATGAGGGCCTGGAGTGGAGAGTCCACGGGAGGCACACTGAGAGGCTGAAGAGATGGACCCAGCACAGTGGTGTGATACAGCCCAAATCAGGAATACCAGAGTGAGGAAGAAAAACATTTCCATTAGGATGGAACAGACAAAATCCACTGGAGTGATGGTTTTGAATTCTGTTCAGTTATTTTGGCTAAGCCTAGCTCATTGATGGCTCTATTTCCTTCCCTCATTGGAAAAGCATGTGTTTGGTCTCATTTATAAAATTAGAAGTGCTATATTCTTTATGGTATATGCTCTCTGCTGCTTCTCAAGAATGGTAATTGCATGGAAACTTGTATGCCTTATACCTAAAGGAATCTTAATTTTAATACATACAAAATTACATCTATTTAAGCCTCATTTAGTTAGAAGCAGTGCAGTTTTCCATCAAATGCCTCTCCAAACAGAAGCTGGTTTTGCACTTAAAGTATTGATTCTCAGTTGTAACTTTATCTTTCCCACCTTGGTCTCAGCCCCATTAAACTTAATCACCATCATATACTATTACCCCTTCAGTTAATGAAAAATAGTTTTCTCCAAAGGTAAAGTGTTATAATTAAGAGGCCTGTATAGGCACAATAGCTTTTGTGCCTTCAACCTTTTTTCATCTAAAAAATTGGTTCGTTCTGTGCAGAGCAAAAGGCCTTATGAGACAAAATAATTCTGTTCAGACAATGGGAAAAATAATCACGTAGGGTTACATGGCCACAGCTAAAATTTTGCAACAGGTTCTTGTCCCTGCCATGGATCATCGGACAGATATGATAAAACTCCTAAGTAGGCCAGCTTTGCCCAATAAGTTAATAGCACTGTTGCTTTTATTCAGAATGATAGCAGCCTGCTTTTAAAGCAGTAATGAGACTTATGCACAATGGGGCATGTTTTCCGGTCAAAGCGCCCTGACTGTTGAAGAGAATAGATCCATCCATCCACCCACAGCATTTGTGGGCATGGCAACAGTTCAGAGAGGTGATGTTTCAGGCCCAGCTGAGCTAAAGTGAAATAATTTATTTGGATATTCACATTATCAATTTGTTTTGTCGTTTGTTTTTCCTCATGCAGTGAATTCATCTTGTATCCTTTTCCAAAATTAAAAAAGTCCTGCATGGAAAATTCCTGAGCCATGCTAATAAAAATGCATTCTTGTGTATGTTCTTATGATGCACATCCAGCTACATAAATATAAATGATTTGTAGTTATACACAAATAAAGCAGGATTTTCAAAAGCAGTCTAACTACTCCCAGCCTAAACTACTTGGACTAAAAGCAGAGAGAGTTTATAATTAAATTCACTGGGAGCTGTGCTAGTCCCCTGCTGAGTGCTTTTAAACATTCCTTTCCTTAGACTCTACTGGAAGAGAAATATACTGTATCTATAGACATCTTGTTTCAATATAAACATGTCGTACTGTAAATCTCAGACACAGAGATGGGCTTAAGCTGAAAAATTCAAATCCAGTTTTCTGATGTTCTGTATTTCAGATGAGCTCCATTCAGGGCTTCAGGTTTGAGGATCAGGGACTAGCTTCTCATTTAAGTTCGGCTTCCTTCTTCACATTTGGAGAGGGTTGGCTCTTGGACTCTATCCCACAGAGCTCCTGTTATACTGTGTGTACTGAATTAGCTTGTGATTCCTCTCAACTCCAAGGTGCTTTCCCAGAGTGAAATGCCTTTTGTGTTTCAGCAGGTATGTTCCCAATAACCTTGCCTCCTCTCAGAAGATGATTACGTATCTCCTCTATAACGGGAGCAATGTGTGCCTGTCTTTTGTTTCACATTTCTGTTCTGTGTGTCCCTGTGTCTTTCCTTCCATGCCCTGTGCCTAATAATATAACAGCAACAACAAAAATAGCATTGCCTTTATTATTAGCATCAGGCAAGTTTCTTGCTGGGAACCAATCAGTCTGTGAAATGGGCCATGTGCTGCAGGATAGGGCACTTCTGCCTTCTTGGGCTCCCCGGATGGGAAGCAGAGGTTGCAGAAATGCAAAGTAACACCCAATGGAGTTTGGCTAATTTGGGAAATGGCAGCAGCTATTGGTGTTTTGACAATCCCAAGCTTGTTTAAGCAGTACATCCAGGGGGAGAAAGGAGAGGAAAAGAAAATGTTTCCATAACGACTGACATGTGAACGCTGTTAACGTTCCTGTGAGGTGCCAGCATGTGTTCATGGCACATGCATCTCCTAAAAAGGTGTGCATGCTCTGCAGATGTTTTCTTGGAGTGGGAGATGTCCTAATAAGCAGGTACATTGTTCCACATATTTAATCATGAATGGCAGTGAATGGATGCTTCAATTCTCCTGACCCTTTTTTCTTCCATCTTGACCTTTTCTTTTCCTAGCCTGTCACAAATGAAGAATGATTATTAACAGAAATAAAAAAGACAGAAAAAATATAAAAAGAAAGTAGGAAGATCATACTTGAAGGAGAAGGGGGACTTGGGGAACATAAAGGAGAGTGGAAGTGTGTTATGTAGTATTTGTTTTCGCTGCTGCCATTTTATTGCTTTTCTGGGAGCCCTGCCAGAAAAATGGCGAGTAGCACTTTAATTAAAGAAGGCTCTGTGTGCACTCCAGCTGTTCCTCATGTGACCAGCCTGTCTATGGGTAAAGCAAAGGATGCACCCGCCAGCTCCCCCAAATCAATGCTAACCTAATTCCCGACCACACACTGTCAAGTGTTTGTGCAAACCTGCAGCATTTAGGGCACTGTCTGCAAGCCAGACGGTCGGTGCCCTGTCCTGTTCCTGGTATCCTCATGTATCTCGAGGCAGAATCTGGCAGTGGGATTGCCAGGGGTGCATGAGTACGTGGAGGGAGGTGGGGCTTTATGTAAAACATTTTCTCTGCCTATGGCAATATTCATTACCCATGAACAGAATGTGCTGCCTGGAAGAAATGGCATTTTGGTGTTGGTGGTGAAAGTCTGGGCCTCCACTAAAGTTTCTGGGAAAGCAGAAATTGGCTGTGAATGAATATGACTAATTTTTCAGCAGTAATCTAGACCTGAGATGCCCTAGGCTCAGGGAAGACCAGTGCACTGTGTTGTTTTCCTTTGTTTTTTCCTGGCTTTGGAGAAAACCAAATTCCAATGGAAAGGAAGAGGCCAGCTATGCCAATGCACCTGAGCTGAAAATCCAGCTGCGTGCCTGGAAAGTGCTGCATAGATTCATCAATAACGCTAAAAAAATACTAATAAAGCAAAGATGCATAAAGGGATAGAAATTTACGTGATGACCCTATGAGAAAACTACCTGGCTTCTTGTAGCTTATACATATCAAAACCACATTTCTTGTGAAACTGTCCTCTGCAGCTGGTTTCTTGTGGCGGAAAATATTTACTGAGGTGATGTAGGCTATATAGTCCCTTAAGACAATAGGTTGAACTAAGTTTCTGTTTATGCTGCAGGGCCCCTTTGCAGCCCTCTGCCAAAGTGAAGGACACAAAGATGATGTTGTTTGTGCCCACTGTAAGGCTATTCTCCAGTGCCAGGCAGGCGTAAAGGGGCCTCTCTGTAAGTGAGTGTGTCATAAACCCCTGTGTAATAAAACCCCATGCTTTTGTTGCAGCAGTTCAATAGCATTACTGCCATCGTGAATGTCACTTCTGATGTACTAATTTAGGTGCGACATGAAAAGTCCAAGTGTAACCTAAAGTGTCCCATGGCTGAAGCATTTCATTGTACTTTCAAACACTTCACCTACCAGTAACATGAAGCTGCTTCCTCCCACAGCAGCATGGAGCTGAGCTGCCTGTATTGACCTGTGTGAGACCTTTTTTGGGAGCTTTCCAACCCTTTTCCTTTCATAGCTTGAGAACTGTTCCTTCTGTCCCCCTGCACACCTAGGTTTATTCACACGGTTTACAGCAGTAGAGATGAATTGATGTAATACACTGAGGAAATTCAAGACTGAACTATTGTATTTCAGAAAAGAAACTTCGGAGTACTGGGAAGAGGCTGGATTTCTCCCTTGTAGAAAAAAAGGAGAAAAGGAGGCAAAACCTGGTAGAGGGGGGATATTATCTGGATGTGGCAGAAAGGAAGAGGTTTGGATGGAGTCTTGGTGTGCAGATGGAAGATTAGAGCTCTACCTTGCATGCTTTGTTTAGCATTAATGTGTTTGCAGAAGGCCTCACTATAGCTCAGCAGTTGTTGATGCATGTCAATAACATTTGGAAAAGGGTCATCTCAGTCCTTTCTGGTGGGGAAGCTGTGTAGCCAGCTGCGGATAGTTTCTGAGCAGTAGCTGGAGGCTCTGGAGACTTTTGTGCAATGCTTCCATTGTGTGTTTCCTGTTTACTGTGAAGCCAAAGTGATGCTCTGGGCTCTCTGTTTGCATGCTTACTAAGTTGTCACTGTCAGATTTTTGGGTTCCATCTAATATAGTAGTGTGTTTTCCTCAGATACAGAAATACATATGTGTGTGCAGCATGTATGCTGTTAAATGCTGTTGTGTGCCTTGCTGGTAGTGGCCCAGAGTCTGACCATGACCATCTCCTCTGTTTCTGAGCCTGCTGCACACTGTTCTCCTGACTGGAAATCCAAAGGTCACAAGACCATTTTTTTTACACCCAAATGCCAGTCCCCTTTCAGTGACACCATCTATTCATTTGCACCTCGTCTTACTTCTCTGATTTATCTGTTTTCTGCAGTCCAGTTTCTCTTTGGGTGATGCTGTCATGGGAGTCTAATTTTTCTGGTGCTTCCTTTCCTCTCAATACCAGATTGTTTTTTCCATCAATGCAACTTTATTTTACAAGAAAACTCATAAATTATTTCCCCTTTCCCTAGGACTTTATTTTTTTTTTTGCTTGCTAGGCAGTTTACCTTCTCTTCACATACATCTGAGAACACTTTGTTTGTCCTAGCTGTTTTGAAGTGTGGGCTCAGGAGTAACAACTTCATGAGCTAAAAATGATCTGGGCAGAGCTGTTGCTTATATAGGAGGCCCTTTGCTGTTCTGTGCATCAGATGCTGGGGAATAACATGACAAAGATTCTCCTCTTGTACAATGACAGAGGCTCCTTATTAGGAGAATTTTTTCCAAAATGTACCTGGAGATGGCATTCATACTGCCCTGATTTACTACTTATACTTCTCACAATATTTTTTCCCTTCTGCAACTTGGATACCCCTCTCCCAGTTATAGGCAGGCTGTGTCTTTTGATAATGGTTATTTATTTATGTTACAAGTGTTTGTTGATTTGCTGGAGCCAGCGGTTGCCAGTATGCTGGCCACCCTAAAGGTCACAGCTTTTACTGTCATTCAGTTGTGGTCTAGCAGGCACCTTTGACCTTATCTTTACATAATTGTTATTGGCAGTAGATCTGCTCTTGGTGTCTGTCTGCCTCTGCTGAGTGGATCTGTGTCTCAGTGGTCCACCTTTGATGCCCTGACATCTAGTCAGGAGCAGCTGAGGGTTTTTCTTGGTCTAAGCTCTGCTCTTGTTGTCGTCGTTGTGGGCTTTGCCTGCTACTGTGCAGTTATTAGCAGCTCTATCTCCATTCTGTCCCCAGCTGTATCTAATTTGTGTGCTGTGTGGTTCCTACCACAAGCTGGGCTGCTATTTTTTTTTTGCTATATTTTTACTTTTTTTGCATTTTCTTCAAAGATTACTTGATGAACAGATGCAGACATATCCATCTAAGCACAGCAGTCTCTAATTAATCTCTGAAGGGGGCCTATAAGGATGCTGGGAAGGGCCTCTTCAGTAGGGACTGTAGTAATAGGACAAGGAGTAACAGGTTAAAACTTAAGGAGGGGAAGTTTAGATTGGATATAAGGAAGAAGTTTTTTACTGTAAGGGTGGTGAGGCACTGGAATGGGTTGCTCAAGGAAGCTGTCAATGCTCCATACCTAGTGGTGTTCAAGGCCAGGTTGGACAGAGCCTTGGGTGACATGGTTTAGTGTGAGGTGTCCCTGCCAATGGTAGGGGGGGTGGGAACTTGATGATCTTAAGGTTCTTTCCAACCCTAATTGTTCTATGATTCTATTTATTATAGCTGTCTGCTTGGCTTGGAACTCTCTTAACTCTTTTTCCTTTATCTTCTGTGGGCTATTGCAAACCCTGCACAGGAAACACAAACTTAGATTTTGGACTTGTAAATCTATTTTCCATGCCTGGATGGTTCTCTGGTGGAAACATGGGTATTGTAGGAAGTTGGATAAATAAGTTTCATTCCAAATAAAGGTCAGGATGTGGCCAAGGTATGCACCCAGTCTGGCAGCTCCAACACTTTATGTCCTGCTCAAACATAACAATGATTTCTATACTTTGTGTCTCTCCAGGCTGATTGTGGCCATCATGTTTCATGTGCCTTGTGAAGAATGACAATGTGAAAGGACCCAGGTCTGTAAATCTGGATTGGTTTAGTATTGACAAACCTAGAAAAGCTGCAGTTTAAGTTGATGTTCCGGCAGTGTGCAAACAGATGTGAGCTGAAACAGTCTCTGTCCTAGGCAAGGATACCAAGGGAAAGACTAACAAGAGAGTAAGTAACGTACAGTGTAGTCAGACATCTTTGACACATCAGGCTGGGACACAGAGAGCTCTGGAGTGGCTAAGGGTGTGCTACACTGGAAGCTACACATCATGAGCAAAGGGAGAGGGAGAGTCCTTGGGACTGAGAAAGGGAGGGAAGAAGAGAATTTCAGGTAGGAGAAAAAAAACCCCAAACCCCCAAGGTGACTCAAATTCAAATCTGCTTGGCTGGCTGATGCCATTTAAAGCCTTTCCAGGTGGGATTGTAGGTATAGCTGGCCAAGGGCATGTCTACATCAGATGAATGGAGCTCACCAGGTGACTCTGAGCAGGATGGCGTGGCTGCTCCAAACAGGGCTCTACAGTGGCACTAGCCTGGTCCTGGAAAAGAGAATAGCTGGATCACAGTGAAGGCCTGGACCCAGTCAACAGAGGAAATGTTCTGCCTAGTGCAGCTCTGCACTACTAAACCTACTAGTTTATTTCCATGAGGAGCAAGAAGCTCTTCATGAGGCTGTGCTCTATTGCGCAGTGCAGCCTTAACACCCACCTCCACTGGTTCTCCAGACCGTATCCTACTGTTGTGCATTCTGCAGAGACCAAAATGGCAATGTCTGATGAGTATATGCAGCAGGAACCAGCTGGGCTGACTGACTACATAAAACAGAAGGAGCAGCTACCTGTGGTCTTCCTGGGCTCAAAATAAGAGACAGCCACTGGCCAACCGTGGCCTTGAACAGCTTGACAAAATTAAAATCAGATCTAGTGCCAGCACTAAACAAGATTAGTTTAAAGCTTGGTCTCTGCTCAATTCTGTGTGTATTGAAACATGCATGACATTATGGTACTAACACTCTGTGCATTATAAATATTAGTAGAACTGCTTTGGACACAGCCTAAAGTAGCTGATTAATGACTTCCTGCTCAGGAATGGTGATGCTGCAAGCATGGTGAAGTGACTCATAAAATCCCACCTGTGGCACACCATCAAAGCGCATAAAATGTTACTTTAGCTGTAAGGCAATAACATCTTTCTCAAGCAAGGCAAGGCAGCTGCTGGATTCCCATGTAGAAACTGTCTTGGATACTTAGAAAGTGCTAATAGTACACAGGATCTTTTCCTGTCAGTAATTTGAGCTAAATGCAGGTGTGTATGACCACAGTTTCTGCTGTGGGTACCAATGCTGATGCTGGTGGACTTGGGAAAGCTGTGCTGGGACAAGAGCAGTGGGGAACAGTGATATGCTCAGGCTGAATTGCTTTAGAGAGTGAATAGACCTGATAAAATAAAAGTTTCCTTAAAGATTTTTTTGAAAACTGAATTAAGTCCACTAGTCTGCATAGATGTATTATTACTGTTATCAGTTGTTTCTCTTAACACAGGACTCAGAGGTGCCAGGTGCTTTATTAACAAAGAATAAAACCTAGGCCCTGCCCTACCAAGTTTACTAGCCCTAAATATAGGATTAACAACATCAGGCAGGTACAGACAAATAGGGTACCACAATGAAGCAGTGCTGTGATGTCAGCCAGCAGAACAAACTGTGGTGGCACCTTAGCAGAAGCTTATGAAAGATCCAGGTTTTTGGAGGTGTTGCAAACTGGAATCTGAAGGATCAGCTCAGTTCATGGAGCAAGATGTGGAAAGCATCAGGGTGCCTGTCTGAAAGTGTGGCTGTGGAAAACTGCAGTGCAGGCTGAGCTCTTAGAGGTGGCTTCTTGGACAAGGGGTAATAGGTAGTAGGGAGAGGGGTGGAAAAGAAAAGGAAGAGGCCTGTGTTGGAGTCAATGCTCTGTGGGGGAACTTTTTGGGGACATATAGGTGTGAACTGTGAATGGTGGGTATTTTGCAGCAGCATTCAGAGCGGCTCTGAAGGATTGTATCTGTGAGCAGCAGAAAAGATGATGCTGCAGTAACTGAGAAGCTGAGAATTTGACCAGATTTTTTTCATGCAGAATGACAGAAAAGGCCATGTCTGAGTGCTGGTATTTGGACTGAACCTGGAAGGTTTAGCTTGGAGGTGCTAATCCTGGTCTGTATCAGGGACTTGGTCTATGGTCACATAGAGGACAGTGCAAGGCTTTGAGGATTTCTAGAGTCAGGATTGACCCAGAAGCCATCCACATGGAAAGGATGGCTGAACTTGTCTGGGATGGGAGTAGTTTTGGAGGCAGTGGGAGAAGGCATCACTGAAAGCAGAACCCATCAGGGCTTTCTCACTAGGGGCAAGGCAGGTGAGGAGGATCTTCAAAGCGATTGTGAGGGAGGTATGAGAAACCGCATAGAAGAATATCATGGAAGCCAAAAGAAAATAAATCCTCAGGAAGGTGAGCTGCCTCAGTGAAGATGTGGGGAATGCAAGGAGGCTGGAGGTAGAAAGCTGGATCTGAGATTGTGAAGACAGTTGTCTGGAAACCAGGCGGTCTGTTTGGCCAGAAACTTTGGTTTCTGTATGTCTGCTTTTAATCTCACTACAAACATAAGTAAAATATTTCCAGTTTTCTGGCAAACTAGATGTCCCTAGACCATGCAGCTGCTCAGTGAAAGCAACTTTGTTGTAAGGATGGTGGCCAACATTGCAATGACATTAAACAGCTGTTTGGGGCCCTGCAGTCTTGCCTGCATTCATCACCTGCCTTTGTACTGATCCCAGTTCTCGCTGCTGACCCACTGGAAACCTCTACCTTGCACCGAACTAAACATATATCAGGCTTGAGAAGCTTTGAATAAAACAATTCCTGTTCCAGGAGACTTGAATGTTTTGGAAAAAACTTTCCTCTCATCCTGGGATTTCCAAGCAGCTCCAGCCATCGATGACTTTGACATCTGTGATCTGAGCTGAGTGCAAGGAGAAAATGCAGTATTTCTTTAGTTGGTGTGAGGCTATAGTGCTGGCTGATGCAATCTTTTGGCAGCTAAGCCACAGCAATGAAGGTTTTTGTTGTAGGACCCAGTTCTAACAGGAGTTTTAAGGCCTTAATCCTTTTTTTAAAAAAGAAAGCTCACCGAATTGGCGAAGAGTTAAATCATAGCACGTAATCTCTGAGTGCTCCAGCAGGTTTTCTGTAGCAGCTGGATGAGGAATGAGCTGATGGAGACAGAGCAGGGGGAGGTCAAAGTGCAGCCCTTCTGATGATTTTTCACCATGTTCGATTGTCCCTGCGCTGCCTTGGCAAGAAACCCAAACTGTGCTGCACGCCCTCTCCTTGGCCGCCTCCAATGGAGCTGCTGGTCTTCATGAGCTGGGGTGTGAGGGAGAGGTGTTTACACTTTGCATCCACTGGGAAAGCAGGGACCAAGAGCACAGACATTTCAGACTGTAATATGGTAACAGTTTTGCCCCCATCACTCACTTCTACTGCTACTAGTAGAGCAAAAGAGGGAAATTCCCCAGGCACATGGGATCTCTCAGCTGTGGAAGAAACCACTGTCCTGCTCTTCCCCACTTCTTTGTTCAAGTTAGTGGTTGAACCACTTCTCCTAATGCCATGAAGCTGACATGGAAAACAGAGAGGACACACTGTATATATTAAATCTAGGCTTCTGAGGGAGGCTGAAAGGAGAGGCCTTCAAAATGTCACCTTTCCGTTAGTGCTGCCTGGTGTGGCTCTCTGGCCTGGGACCAGATGGCATCCCCAACTGAACTTTATCTCCCGAGCAGCAGGGAAATAGCCTCCCAGATGCAAGGTGCACAGACCATAGTGCGAGAGTTTATGAGCCTCTTACCTTTCTGGCAGTCAAGAAACTTGTTTTCATGGTTTTCAGATTTGGCTTTTGGAGGACTGGTACTACAGTGTTTTAGCAGACAGGTGGGCTGCATAGTGGGGTTGGATGACATGGTTGTGTGATACCGTCCTCCTTCTCACTAAACCCACTGGGAGATGAATTTCCTGAACTAGTAAATTAATGTGAACACCCGTCGTTAAAGGTGACACAATTGATTTTTGCTCCAGTGAGGTCTGAAGGCCCCAACTGAGGTCGGGTCCAGCTTCCACAATGCCCTCTATGTACACACACAGCCCTGCTACAGCAAGCTGTGCTGGAGGAGGCTGGAGATAGCAGGGACTTAAGGTGAGTTGTTTGGTACATCAGCGGTGGAGCCATGGCAGAAAGCAGTTGTCCCCAAGTGCCTCTGTGTCCTCTGCTCACCCTACACTGCTTCCTGTGCCCAGCTCTGACAGATGCAGATGTTCCAGTTATGTTCCAGTTTGTTATACATAAGGTTTGAGATTCTTACTCCTGAAGTCAGCAGACACAGATGTGAAGTTACATGGGAGGGTCTTTCCTTGCTGTAAAAACAATTTAATGAGTTCCTCTTGTCATTTGCTAGGTTTTTGGTCTCATTGACATACTCAAGGGACTATTTTGGTGGGGTGAGGAGGTGTTAATATGTTGGGAGGTGAAGCAGGAAGTGTGGTCTGACAAGGAAACCACGCATTTTGGTGAGCCGTTTTTCTGTATGATTTGGGTCCATGAAGCTCCCTAGACTAGCCCATGTGGGGATAGGGGGCATGGTGGGAGGGGGAGACATACCTCTGTGAGATTTTCGGCTGCAGCATTCCAAGAAGCAGTGCTGAATAAATGTGCCTGTCTGCATGTGCATCACTTTATTCACTTTTTAAATGTGCATCTCCTTGCCTTCCTAGCAAAGTATTGTAAGAGAGGAAAGAGCTGCCCCCAATTCCCCTTTTTGCTCCTGCACAATCTGTTCTTGTACTCTTGTGCCCCACAAACTACTGCAGAAAAGACTTTTCCTTCTCTCACTCTTTTTTTCACTTTGTAATGAGAAGAACAATCTTTCATTGTTAGATTTTAAAATAATCCTCATCTGTCAGAGTCCAACTCCTACATTTAGCAGCACTGCCTGGACTGTGTAGCAGAAAACTGTGTTAAGGAGGTGATGCGTATCTGACTGCCTGTTGCTTTTCCTCTGATTTTCCCAGGAACTGCTGTAAAGCAATTCCCCACTGCTGTGGTAAGAAGGGCAATCTAAAGGAAGGGTCTGGCTCCAAGGCCACTGAATAGTGTGCAATCCCAAAAGGGAGGATTTTGGACAAAGTCTTAAAGGAAAAGCTTTGGGAGGGATTTTCAGGGAGCAGTCTGCCTCCAAGGCAAGCAGCAGCAGCCCAAAGCCGGGGCTGTCCCTAGCCCTTTGTTCCTCCGGGTGGTCGGCTTCCTCCACCCGGTGTGTCACAAAGAGTCTTTGGGAACTGGCCCAAAACCGAGGAGTGGCAAAATGCAGTTTGTTCCTCTGCTTTTGTAAAAGGCATGTCTGGCTGCCAAGGGAAGTTTCCGTATCCTGCTGCCTTCTGTTCGTTGGAGCTCAGCTGGGACCTGCTGAGTTCCAGAGTCTGCAGGCTGCGACCGAAGTCTGGGAGCTTTGCTCCTGCCTTTGTACATGGATAGAGAAGACAACGGTCAAGTGTTTTCAGTTTTTCTGATTGATGTGTGGTTATTGCAAAGCTGTCTGCCCGGGCCAGTTTCCTGACGTGGGTTGGGTGTCTGGGAGACATTTGCTTTGCTTCTGCTGGGGCTGAGCTTATTCTGGAGGCAGAGGGACCTGGTCGGAAACTTGGGGAAGATGCTGAAAAGATGGCTGTGGGCTTGAGGGTGCTCTCCAAGAAAGACCCAGCTCCACTCAGGGAATGTGGGAGCTGCCTTGCTCAGAAAGCAAATTCAGTGCAGGGAAACCACTAACTCCAGAAGGGACTAGATACAACTGTCTTCCCCAGTGCACTCCAGCTTGAATAAATTGTGAAGATTGTCACCAAACAACCTTTCTATCAGGCAAGATAGGTTCTTTGGTCCAGGCCCTTTTTTGTGGTTCAATTTGTGGTGAAGAGGGAGTTTTGCCAACACACAGGGTGCAACACTGGGACAAACCATAGCACAGGCTTTGTAAAAGGGAACTAAAGAAAAAGACTTGAGACACATGAGATCAAATTACAGTGTTTGTTGGGAATTACTGTCATGTGGAGAAACTTTGCACAGATTGGTGCAATTAGCTGATATCAATATGGTGTTTAAGCTGTAAAAATCATCCATAATGGTGCAATGGGCAGAGGATTGCTAGGATGGAAACAGGCTGTCATTAAAATGAACAGGAGGTGTTTTAATTTGGGTTTATACAGTGTGATAATTTGGAGAGAAAAGTTTCCTATTTTGGGAAAATTTGGGGCTTTTGCTCTTGTTAATTTTCTGATATGACAGGGTCTCTGATGTGATTTCATGTACTGGAACACTATAGACTATGTGCTATCTTCTACAAACACACCTTTCAGGCCATACAGACAGGGTTTGAGTCCATTAAACTGCAGGCATCTGCAGGCATCTATCATACTGGGTCAGTCACACATAGCACAAGCATACTTAATCTTGCATGTGTGCATAGTATGAAAATAAGAATAAGTGAAAATCTGCCATTTGTTTGACAAGAGTATCCTCCAGTCTGGGAAGCACTCCTCTTGACAGCCACACTGCCTGCAGAAGAGACGCCAGAGCATGCAGAGAAACTCTGAAATGTGTTATGTGTTTGATATGAAAAGCATGCGAGACTTTTTTCCATTTTCTGGGGGGAATTAATATAATAGAGCTGTCACCTTTCATCAGTCAAATTTGTGGCAGCTAAGCTCAGGGATGGTAGTGGAGAGGAGGGCACGTGAAAGGTGTAGAGAGAGCTGGAATTTGCATTGTGGAGAGGAAAGGATTTATCTGTGCATCCTGGGGAGAAGCAAAGGGCTGTTTTTTGGGATTTGCTTCTGTCAGAGACCCTGACAGATTTTGGGCTGGGCTGAGCCCTCTGGTGTGTGCACAGAAAGAATCTGGGTGTGCAGCAGAAGCTGCTGCCGGAGGAAACCAAATCCTTTTTTCAGAGAGACTGTCAGGGTTATTTAGAGGAGGGTTTAAAAAGTGCCACTGTTTTTCCTGCAGTGAGGGATACCTCTCTGCGAACTCTTCCAGGAGGATAGGCTATGCTGCTGAGTAGGAGGAAAACATTCCTGCCTGAGCTCACATCTGAGTATATCAGAAACGCAATGGAGCTGACACAGTTCAGCAATCTAAGGGGCACTGTGGTGCAGATTTTTGCATTCTATATGTTTAATATCTTGTGTAAAATTTTACAACCTCTATATTCATAATTTTATATTAAATATGCACATGTACAGTGTTGAACACCCTCACATTTGATCTTACTTGTTACAGTCATAATTTTGCTAGATGATCTGTGCCCCTGCTAGCTCAAGTCTTGATCTTACCACTACACAAGCACCTCCTGGGCAGAGATAAATACTGTGAGGTCTCCCTACAAAGGGTCATACTGGTAAAAGACACTTAGCAGCTCTTGTGCTTAGCATTACTTGTGCTCAGATTCTGGCCATGACACTGCCTGGCAGTCCCAGCAGAGCATTTGGAGAGATCCTGTTGGGAATTTTGGACTTGGTCACTGCCCCGCTTGCCCCTGTGGAGCTCATAGCTCTGAGATACATTTATCTTGGGCAGATTTTATATTGGCTCAGCCTCAGCATCTCTGAGGCCCCTGGGGTAGAACTGCTACAGCTTGCTGGAGGCATAAACCTATGGTCCTCATAATTGCTGCCCCAACATTTTTCAGCTGTGCTTGGCAATGTGGATGCAGCTCTCAGGATTCATCAAGCATCTTTTTGTCCCTTTATAAGAGCTTCTCTTACTCATGCAGCAGCAGAGCTGAGTAACTTCAGAAGAACATGACTGATTGGAATTAAGAAAATGGGGAGAGCAAGTGTGCTGTTTTCTTCCTAATTATCTGGGGGAGATATCTGAAACATTGGGACATTCTTCCAGTGAATGACATTATTAACAAGAGGTTAATTCACCTCTTGGTATCAGTGTATTCCTCGAGAAGAAGGAGCTGTGAACAATTCTATTAAAGCTGCACAACTGCAGATAGGGCTTAAGGCAGAGGACTGGATCTGCCCATCTGCTGGTGCCATAGGTTTCCATCATCCCTGGACACAGCCTGAGCCCCTTAGGCTTTTTTCCAGGAAACGTTTACCTACGCCAAGTCTTCAGTGTTTTCCAGAGGAGGTTGTACAGGGAGGATCAGAATGAGATTTGGGTGCAGATCTGAGGATCTGTCTTTTGTCTCCCAAGCACCTTGAATGCTGTGATTTGATGGAGAAAGGGTCTCTGTGTCAGCCTTAGGTAAGCTAAGTGGTTTCACCCAGCATGTGGGCCTGAAAAAGGGAGAGAAGTGGGAGATAAAGGTTTTAGTGTGGGGGTGACAGGCTAGGGTGGTCTCACTTCAGGTAGGAAACCTTCTTTTGCCTTTCCACCCTTTTCCCCTTCTGAGTCACTTAATTATAGTATCTTAAACACTGCAAATTTCCTGGGGCATGGGCTGGGTTTATGTATGTTATGTGTATATGCAGCTGCACAGTGCCTGGCACAGAGGGCTCTGATGCCATCTGAAGCCCTTGGGCTCCGAGCATGGAGGATTGAGATGTCCTCCTTTGGTGTGTGGATTGTCCTAGTGACAGGAGCTGCTTGTATCAGAAAGTGCTGCCTGGTTTTTCGCTGTTGAATCCCTTGGCCCTGAGTTATTGACTATTTGTTAATTTGGACAGTATAAAAATGAGGAATAAGAAGAGGCTTCCTATTCCTCACTCCCACAGCAAGGCACTGTGGGCAAAGCAGTGAGCACTGTAATAAGCTAACTTCCCACCTCAAACCAACCACTTTTGACTGAATATTTGTTTGGCACTTGTGCACTAAACAAGAAAATGCTGTGGTTTGGAAGCTGCTTGTTTGAGCAAATCACCTTGTAAGAAAGGGGCAGCTGCTGGGTCTGAGACTGCAACTCAGAATTCTCCTGATGGAAACATCTCCTTGCTCTAGTGAAAAACAAAATATGGGAAACCTTTTATTTGAAGCATATCATTAGCCCATCCTTCCACTCCTTCCAGTCTTCAGCTGAGATGACCAAAGTCTCTGGAGTTTGCTGTGTTCAGGGTGACCTTCAGTAAACTAGTGTTGTGACCTTAGCACTGTGCCTGAAACAGATCTCTCTGCGCCTGCCAATATAACCAGGAGTCTGTGATGCAGAGCAGGAGGTATAGCTTTTTGGTGGACATGGCAGTTGGTTTGAAACCTTCTGTTCAGTTCAAGTTTCAATCTGACTCTGAATGTGTTTTTTGCCTGGCTTCTAAATGGATAATGTGATTCAGTTTCTTATTTTGTCTGGTAGGCATTTTCATACAGCCCACATTTGCAAAGAGTGCCTTTCTCATAGATTGGTTTTATCCTGCTATCTCATTACCACAGATACTGCAGTCTAGTAGGTATTTTTTCTTGAGGATTGCATTAAAAAAAAAAAGGTATGTTATTCAGGACAGAGGACTGGCAGAACTCGTGACATAATTTCTATAGTTAAGGCAAAGCATTTGACGATCTTTTAGCTATTTAACCTGAAGAAAGTGTCAAGCCTGTCCTCCCACAGCTGCACATGATGTAAATGAAACACTGGGGGGGGGGGAAACAGCTAAAAATCCACTCTTCTGCAGATGGCTAGTGTATATAAAGAGGATTT